>NW_005871054.1:9041576-9325968 GCF_000147115.1 Myotis lucifugus | reverse complement strand
CATGAATGAAGCCTTTGTAAAACTTATTCTCAGTGGTGTTAAAATGGAAAACAAGAAACACTTAAAAAAAGTCCTTTAAACAGGTTTTAAAATGCCTGTTCAGAAAATGATTGATTTTGGTATTTCGAGATTTTATAAAAATGAAATTTCTTGATAAAGTAAAGTAGAGACTATCTCCCCTACTTACCATTAGCAAGGGTAGTAAAGGAAGAAGGTGGGTTATGATATTATCTGTAAAAAGTCTTAGCTTTTATAAATGATAGTATTATAAATTTAAAGCTTTACTAAATAGAGCCAAATATGCAGATGGTGAACATAGAAATTGGACTGATTCTTTATAAATAAAAGTCATACTTGGAAGTTTCATTTTTCAACTAAATCTCTGGTATTTATTATAATACCTCTTTGTTCCAAAGTAGAATAATCCATCACTGCTTATCCAATTTCAATATGAGGGAGATTTCACAATTAATCAGGATGTCATCACTTTTTGCATCTTATTCATTGATGACTTGTAAAAGGCTAGCCATGAAACCCTGTAAAGCAGCGGTTCTCAACCTGTGGGTCGCGACCATTGGAAAACACATATAGCATATAATATATTTACATTGCGATTCATAACAGTAGCAAAATTACAGTTATGAAGTAGCAATGAAAATAATTTTATGGTTGGGGGTCACCACAACATGAGGAACTGTATTAAAGGGTTTCGGCATTAGGAAGGTTGAGAACCACTGCCAGTGTAAAGAGAGCTGAAAGTGTATACTTTTATCTGGCCAGCCAGGAAAAATATCAGGTTCATGATCACCAACAGCAAATTAGCAGATAAACTGGTGAGAGACATATAATTTTCCCTTTCTCAAATGCTCATTTTAATGGGAAAAGAATTTTGGGGTGTTATTTAAATGAACACAGAGGAATTAAATTTTCTAAAACTTACAACTGCTTTTCAAGCTTTCTTTCCGGAATGACAAAAATGAGTGCAAATGACGTTTAGCTTTAGAAACTATCATTAATTTGTACAAATATAAAATATTTGCTAGATTCCTTGATTATTTTACTTGATTATTTTTCTTTAATTATACACACATAATTAGTAATTTCATTATGCATATTAGTTGTCTTTGTGCATTTTCACTGTAGCTCTTTGGCCAGGCTAACTTTCAGAAAAGAAGAGATTGCCTTCCAGCTTCAAGGAATCTGTGTGATGACAGGCAAGTAAGCTTGGTTACCACACTGTAGACACACAGGCAGTTTCTCCTTCATATAGATTTTAAATTTGGGGCAGACCCTTCAAAATCTGAAACTCTGGAGATGAAACATTGAAGCATAAAAAGGTTTATAGTTCTTGAGATTTGGTATCCACACGCTCAGTACCTCTCTTCCAATTCCTCTTTTCACTGATGTAAAAGCATCAGCTTAATTTGCAGAGCTGAGGACATCATTAACTGCAGCTTCAGATAAAGCACTTCAAAAAAAGTTCTAAAGCAGAAAATTATAACACTCTGAAAACTTGAAACTTTTAAATTTCCCATCAATATTACAGAGTTCAAAATCAAAAGTGAACTCAGACTTTAAAAAAAGTGTTTGTCTATTCATAGAACATGATTTTCCACAAACCTCTCCTTAATTATCTATATCTATATCTATATCTATATCTATATCTATATCTATATCTATATCTATATCTATATCTATATCTCTATCTATCTATCTATCTATCTACCTATCTACCTATATATAAAAAGTCAGCAACAGGAACGCCTTAACGACCTGAAAGACCGGTCGCTATGATGCCCACTGCATCCAGCGAACCAGCCCGATTGGGGGATGGGGCCAGCTGGACAACCTCCTGCGGCCCCTCTGCCCAGCTGGCCCTGCCCTTGATCACCCCTGCCCTACCCCAATAGGGGGCAGGGCTGGTTGGCCAAATTCCTGCAGCACCTCTCCCTGGCCGGGGTGAGGGGGGTGATCAGGGGTGGGGCCCGCCAGCCAACCTCCTTCAGCCCTTCCCCTGGGCTGGCCCTACCCCTGATGGGTCCCCAACATCTCAATTGCCACGCCCCTGATCGCCCCCCCACCCCAATAGGGGGCAGGGTTGGCCGGCCAACCTCCTGCAGCCCCTCCTCCTGCCTGGACCCACCTGAGTTCGCCCCCCCACCCTGATCAGGGGCAGAGCGGGCTGGCCAACCACCTGTGGCCCCTCCCCATGGCTGGCCCTGCCCCCAATTGCCCCCCCATCATAAATAATTGGGGGCGGGGCCCACTGGCCAATCACCCTCAGCCCCTCCCCCAGCTGGCCTGGCCCTGATCTGCCCCAATTGGGGCCGGCTGGCCAGACTCCACCAGTGCACAGATTCGTGCACTGGGCCTCTAGTTATTTTATAAGTTACATCTTTCATTGGGCAAGATGCCATTTAAAAAGTCTTTGGGGAATTTACTACTTTTATCATGGTGATCCTGTTGGAACATACTACGTGTTAAAGCTTACTAGCACATTTTACTTCATAATTCATAATTCCACCATAAATGTAGGCACGTGTTAATGTAATATCTGTGTCCACTCAATGGAGAATTACAATTTTCTTATTTTATTTAGGTATAGTTGACATGCACTTTTATATTACTTTCAGGTGTACAATGAAGTGATTAAACATTTAAGCACCATATGAATGATCACATTTGGTTGGGGTATAACCATCTGTCACTAAAGTTATTTCAATATTATTGACTATAGCCCCCATGCTGTGCATTGCATCCTTTTGCCTTATTTTATTTATAACTATATTCTGTACCACTTAATCCTCTTCATCTATTTCACTGATCCCTTTATCCCACTTTCCTCTGGCAACCATCAATTTATTCTCTGTGCTTATGGGTTTGTTTCTGTTTTATTTTGCTGTTCATTTGTTTTGCTTTTTAGATTCAACATATAAAGAAATGACATGGCATTTGTCTTTATCTGTTTGACTTGTTTTACTTAGCACAATACATTCCAGGTTCATTTATATTTTCACAAATGGCAAGGTATCATTCTTTTTTATGGTTGCATAATGTTTCATTATATATATATACAACAAATCTTTATCCATTTGTCTATTAGTGGCCACTTAGGTTGCCTCCCTATCTTGGCTATTGTAAATAATGTTGCAGGAACATGGGAGAGAATTGCAGTTTCCTTATTGAGAATAGTAGTAAAAGTCTGAAGTATTCACACATTCAAATTCAAATCTGTCCATTTCTGTCCAATACCACTGCTACTACCTTGTTCAGACAGTCCAAATTTCTTTCTTGGATAGGTGCAAAATTTCACAAGTCCTGAGAAGAGATTACACATTCTTAATCCTGAATTCAGAGTGCATTTCTAAAATACAACTTTGATTATACTGTTTTCTTGTTTAAAACTCTCATATGTGTGTACTGCCAGGATAATATCCAAACTCTACAAAGGCAGCCATGCCTTAATGAGATGGTGCCTTTGTGAAAACCTTGAGTACAAAGACTTTCATCCAACCACTTGTTGTATCTCTACTGTCTAGTAAGGTATCTAGCAATCCTAAACATAATGCTTAACAGGTTAAGCGCCCAGACTGTTTTGTCTTCCAGATGGAAAGTATGGTCAGTCACCAGTGACTGACATGATGCTTAATGTGTTAAGATGCAGAACATTATGGAATGACTAGAGGCCCGAAGCACGAAATTCATGCAAGGGGCTCACCCCTTGCAGCCCTGGATTCATCTGGAATGTCGTCCAGAAGGTCATTTGTCCAGTCCTATTAGCATATTATGCTTTTATTATTATAGATTGTTGAATGAGTCATGGGAGTAGAATCACTTCATCTAATACATTTCTAAATATATTGCCTCTCATCATTAAAAAATACATCCTCTTACAACTTTATACCTATTTATTCCATATGGCATTTCTTAAAAAGAGGGTTTTTTTTGTTTGTTTTCTTATACACCACAAACTCCTGTAGATTTATTGAAATCCCCCTGTTGTATATTTACTACACATATATACACTGTGTCATTTTATTGCTTTTCTAAAAATTTTAGCATGCTTACTTAGTTAAGTTAAAAGTTAATCATTTTTTTATCATACTTCCAAACAATATAAATATCTCCCGTATCCAATTTATATATTCTGGTTTTTCAGTATTTTAGATTTAATGTGTTTACCTTTTTTTCAGCCTCACAAACTTGACATTATACTTACGGTTTTAAACAGTCATCATTAGTTTAAATTAGTTTTCCCATATAGTTATCAAATTCTGTACTAGTCATCTCATCTTGCATATTAATGGTGGAATTTTTGTTCTTATTCCTAAAGTACCACCATTAGCAAACTCTGTAGTAAAATTCTCTTGATGTCAAAACCTGTTGGTGATTATAGCTCTGAGAATGTCTTCATTTTGGCCTTGTTTTAAAAGATATCTAGAATGGACATACAACTTAAGATTGGAAGTTACTTTTTTCAGCTCATTGAAGATGTTATTCAACTATCTTTTGGATTCCTTTGTCATCATTAAAAAGTCAAATATCAGTCTAATTGACACTTTTTTGAATATAATCCTTTTACCTCTGGCTGCTTTTAGGATATTTCTTTTAATTAACTGAATTTTTATACATTTAATATAATTAAATATACATTTAAAATTATATTAAATATAATTTTCTATTTTGTGATCATTCTAATATCTAAAAATCTTTGTTATATTTTTCTGTTTTCTGCTGTTACTACTAGTTTTTTTTCATTCTGCCTTATATTTCTACATATTTCGTGATTTTTTTATTGTGGTCTCAAATTCCTTAGAAATTTGAATTTGCCACATACTTAAAGACAATAAAATTTTCAGATCTCTTTTTCACCTTAAGAATTTTCAGATCATATAATATACCAAATTCAGGCAGTGATTTCTCAGGATTCCAATTATGCATTGAAATTTCATAGGAGTTTTTTTGTTTGTTTTTATTTTTAAATTTATGTTCTACCCCAAATAAATGTTAAAAGAGTAATTCTATTTTCTGTATGTTGATTTTTTAGTTTACATTTAGGGATCCCAACTTCACATAGAATCTCTTTTTAGTACACTCAGCTCTGTCACTGTCTCTTGCATCGTGATCAATGAGAATTATTGTCTTTAGAGTTTGAAAGAAACCCCACGGCAAAATCTGACCTCTGTGAGCTTCTCTTTGACTTTCCACTTTTACTGTGTTTTGAAGCCTCGGAATATTTATTTTTAAATTTCTCCTCAGCTCAGCAAAGCTTATAGAATTGTTTGTTTTAATATATTTCAGCCAGTGTTATTAGTTGTTTTTGGCAGGAAGCTTATTCAGGTTATCTCTTTAGTCATGCTTCAGGACACAGAATTTTCTCCTTTATGTCTTCCTGTCTAAATCTTATGCCTATCTTTATGAAACTCCCAATGGCAACAATGGTTTCTATAGAATTATCTAATTGAGGACTCATTTGCTTTCTCTGTCTACTCTGATACAATTGACCAATATATCCTTCTTAAATTTCAAATCCTTGAACGTCTACCTCAGAACTCTCATTACCTTCCATAATTCTGACTCGCATATCTCAGCTTTTTACTGAATTATCTTTTCTTATCTCTTTGTTTTTGTTATTCCCATGTGTGGTGGTTAATGCTATGTGTCCACTTGGCTAGGCTATGGTGCCCAGTTCCTAGGTCAAACATCAATCTAGATGTTGCAGTGAAGGTATATTTTAGATGTGATTAACATTTAAATAAGTTGATTTTGAATAAAGTAGATTGCCCTTCATATGTGGTTTAGCCTCATCCAGTCAGTTTCTGGCCTTAAAGAAAAACAGGTATCTGGAAGAGGAAGGAATTCTGCCTCCAGACTGCCTGCAGATTTAGGACTTCAGCGTAAAGTCATGCCAGAGTTTCCAGCCTGAAGATCAATTCCACAACTTTCAAACTTGCTAGTCAATTAAATTTGTTTCTCTCTCTCATATACTAGTGTGTATATATACTAGAGGCCCGGTGCACAAAGATTTGTGCACTCAGGGAGGTTCCTCAGCCCAGCCTGTGCCCCCTCACAGTCCAGGATCCCTTGGGAGATAGCTGGCAGTCAGACACCCTTCTCACAGTCCAGAGTCCTCGCTCGCTCTTTACCGCCCACCTGCCTGCTGCTCCTTAGCACTGCCTCAGAGGTGGGAGAGGCTCCTGCCACCGCCCCTGGGCTCACCTGGCTTTTGGCTGAGCAGTGCTCCCCCTGTGAGAGCGCACTGACCACCAGGGGCAGCTCCTGTGTTGAGCATCTGCCCCCTGGTGGTCAGTGCATGGCATGGTCGTTCTGCCATTCAGTTGATTTGCATATTACCCTTTTATTATATAGGATATATATATATGTAAGGTGCTGCTGTAGCAAGTATCTAAATATGTGAATTGTTTTTGGAATTAGGTAATGGATAGAGGCTGGCAGTTTTGAGGAGCATGATTTAAAAACAAAACAAAACACAACCACTAGTTGGTAGAAACTTGAAATATGACAGGACAAAAAATGGCAGGACTATTTTCTTGTCAGTTCCTGATGGTGAGACCACCTTCTCGGTTCTAGAGAGCCTACTTCCAGAGGCTGCAGCCACAAAAGGCAAAGCCAGACCATGCAGCCCATAAGGATTGTTCTCAAGCCTTAAAACTTAACGAAATTTATCCTGTTAGATTTCAGACTTGCTTGGTACACATGACCTTTTTCTTCCATTTTTTTCCATTTTGAAATGAAAATATCTAATTTATGCTTGTTCACTATAGTATTTTGGAAGTAGATAACTAACATTTTGGTTTCACAGGTTCATAAAGGAATTTTGCCTGAGGTTGATTTATACATCAACTCACCCATAGCTGATCTTAGATGGTATTTTGAATTTAGAGTTGATGCTGGAATTAAGATTTTGGGGATGTTGGGATGGAGTAAGTATATTCTGCATATGAGAAATACATGAATTTGGGGAGGCAGAGGGTGGAGTGTTATGGGATAAGTTGTTCTCCACAATTTATATGTTGAGGTCCTAACCCCTAATACCTCAGAAAGTGACTTTATTGGAGATAGGAACTTTACAGAGGTAGCTGAGTTAAAATGCGATCATTACCATGGGCACTAATTCATTGTGGCAGGTGGTCCTTATAAAAAGGGAAAATATGAACACAGAGGTACAGAAGATCATGTGAAGAAGCATAGTGAGAAGATGGCTATCTAAGCCAAGGGGAGACCTAGAACAGATCCTTCCCTCAAAGCTCTCAGAAACAACCAACCCTGCTGACACCTTGATTTTGGACTTCAAGTCTCCCAGACTGTGAGGAAATACATTTCTGAGGTTTAAGCCACCCAGTTTACAATACTTTGTTATATCAGCTTTAGCAAACAAATCTTCCAGACATCTATCCCCAACCCTTCTTTTCTGTTTATCCAATATTTTTAGGAAGAACTTATTTGCTCCCAAGCTTTATGACACCTGATTTTTTTTGTACTATGTCAAACTATGTTTATAAAAAATGTTTATTAAGCATCTCTACTATATATGCCATCAAAATGTATTTAAATAAAATGTTCCCTATACATCATTTTCTTACATAATTTATCTTGGTTAAAGACCTTCAATTTATTCATTGGCTCAGTTTAACATTAAACTTTCTCTCTGCATCTTTCCCATATTTAACTTACCCAAAGGACAAGTCTCAATAATTCTCCCTTAATATCTCTACCATCCTTATTTCATTCTCTCAACATACAAATTGTATGTAATATCTGAAATTGTGAAGCATTGCATTATAACACTATTTAGATTTAAGATTGAATCCAAGATGACAGGAGGATTACTTAAATATCTAGGATCTCCGTTTCCTTATTCATAAACAATTTTTTTATAAAATTCTCATCTGATTATGTACATTTCCTAATTAAAAATTAAGATTAAAAATCTTTTAAAACTTTCTATGCCCATAAGAAAATATTTAAACTTAGAATAGGAAATACATTTATTTTCAAAGCTATTACTCCTGCTTGTTCCTCTAGGGGTCCCCACTTTCTGCTTGCATCCTATGCACAAGTCACACTGAACTATTTTTATTTTCTTAAAAACACTACATTTTTATATCTTTGTGTGTTCTTTCTGCTCACACTGTCTTTCTGCCAGTTTAGCTGCCTAGCAAAATCTTATTATTTTCAAAGTCAAAGACTAGGATCCTCTCTTCTAGGAAGTAGTTTCTGAACTCCTATGCTTATTCATGTTCTCTACCCTTTGCAAACTATGGTCCGTGTCTGTTAGAACATGCATTGTATTTTTTTTTTGTTTACATATATTTATCATACTTGAAAATGAGGATTTCTTGAATATAAGGGTTGTGGGTTTTTTTCTATTTGATTCCAAAGCTTAGACATTGTTTGCTGTCATTCAGAGTCAGTAATTCCTCATTACATGAGTGAATGAGCATAGTCATTACATGCAAACTAGATGATTCGAGCTGGGCCACATCAAATAAAAAATATTGTGGAGGATACAGAAAGAACCTAAATGTTGGGCAAAGGATAGTTTGACATATTTCTTCATAACAATAAAACCATTTTTGTAAGAGCCCAATTAAAGTTTATATCATAACGATTTAAGTGACAATGGTTAGGCACTAATGAAGTCATAAATATGAATATAGTTCTGTGTTAACTATGATTGAAAACATTTACACCTTAATGATATTAATGGAATAATCAGGAACTTCTAAATCCTTTATTATGTTTACTTTTCCAGAAGAATATGCAATCATATTTAATGAAGTTATTGTTAGGGTTTGCTGATGCAAGACTCATTCATTTTGATCTGATGACTACTTCTTTGTGAGAGTGATAAGTCTTGATGTTAAAATTTACTCTTATCGCCTGGCTGCTCAGTGGTTGAGTGTCGACCTATGAACCAGGAGGTTGAGGCTTGATTTCAGTCAGGGCACATGCCCTGGTTGCGGGCTTGGTCCCCAGTGGGGGCGTGCAGGAGTCAGCCGATCAGTGATTCTCTCTCATCATTGATGTTTCTGTCCCTCACCCTTCCTCTCTCTAAAATCAATAAAAGCATATTTTAGTGAAGAGGCTTCTCCCTATAATTACAAAGCGAAGCAATGTTCACAACCTCAGATCTGTTGTCAAATAGTTGTAAACCCTGAATAATTCATATCACTTCTGGTTGCCTCATTTATAAAATGAGAATAACCTCTCAGGAATGTTGTGAAGTGTTGACAATAAATATTGTTGAAACACTGGAAATGTGAGAAAACACTCTAAACAGGGTGTACACTCTTTATGTTGGGCTCAATGTAATCTGTTTCAAGCATCTTATAAAACTGCCTTTTTCAGCTTTAAAGGGAGTATGTCATGCCTCCCTTTGATCGTGTATTTATAAATAAATTTTTTTTGTCTTTTTAAATTATCATTGCTTGCACTATGTCATGCTCTATAAAACAGATATGATTGGAAAAAAAAACACACCAACAACTTCTAAAATCCATTGGAATCTGTCTTTTTTAACTTTCCAGGCAATCAGATGACATTAAATTATTAGGTGAATTTTAGTTATATAACCCATTTTTATTCTGTAAAGATACTTGTAATGGAACTGCCATGAATAGAGGTGTGTTGGAAAGCTTTAAAAATAATATTTTCTGATATTTTAGATAAATACTCAGATTAATTATTTTTATATAACATAGTCATCTAACACTTTTTGGCTTGCAAATGTTTTATTGCATGTCAAACCAAACCTTTTCTTCATAAAGCATAGAATTCTTGCCATGGCTTAAAAATATCCATTCCAGAATCCAAATACTTCATACAGTCCAGTAAGGTAGGTGTGAGGAAGTTCAGTGAAGCTTGTTAAATTTAATCATCTTCAATTACCTCCCCCCTCTTTAGTTATTAGAGTTCCTCTAAAACGCTTGCAGCAGTACCATGGACCATAGATGGACAGCTCCATCCATGTATTTTCTTCTTCTTGGTTGGAATCCACGTGGGCAGTGTGAGCTGTTGGCTTAAATCTAAATCCTCTGCATTTCTGCACTTCTGGAGCAGAAGTCCAGTCCCTGAGACATTTCAAAGCTTCCAGTTAGGTTATGATGTTTTAAAGGGGAGGCATTTTGATAGTGAAGTTGGCCGTGGTTCCTGCATTGCTTATTCTTCATGATATTCCAATTAGCTCTATGAAAAATCATATATATCACAGGTTTGGTAGAACAAGACTGGCTCATTATTAAAAAAATATATCTACTCAGTCACTATCTGGCCATTAATTTCTTTAGTTAGAGCTGAATCTGAGATTGCTCTTGTGTCTATATTAGTTGCTCAGATTAAAAAAAAAGTAATAATTTGAAATGCAGTATTTAGGACTTAGAATTAAGTACTAAATGAATGATTCCTCTTGTGCATTTTGAACTAACCATAATGTTTTTGATTTGATGTTTCCTTTGGTGGGAAGAGCAGCATATAATATGGAAATAAAGGGTTGAATCAAGACATTGGCTTGCCAAGACATTGATCTACTCCAAACACTAATCATACTAAGTAAGCCACAGATCATTGTATTGCTTATAATGATTGAATTCATTGATCACTTGTTTTAAATTTAATTATTTATACTGCCTGTGGTCAGTCAATATCATTTCCATTCCCAATCTAGTAATTTTTTAAACTATGAAAATAGCATTTTTTGTTTAGGAGTCATACAAAGGACATGCTGTTCCTATATCACTATCTATGAGATAAATCAAATAAAACTTTGAGAAAATGTACTGAATATTTTAATTGCCAAGCAATGGATATTGGATTTAAGTACTGTAATAATGGGAAATCATTAGAGGCATTTGAAGAAAGGGTAAACTGGAAAAAAAAGAAAGCAGACATTTTTCAGCTTTATTGAGATATAATTGACAAACAATATTGTGTAAATTTAAGGTGTACAATGTAACGATTTGATACACATATAATGTGAAATAATGACCAAAATAAGGTGAGTTATCATATCCATCACCTCATATAATTACCATTTTTGTATGTGTGTATGTTAAGAATATTTAAGATCTACTCTCTTAATAATTTTAAAATAAATAATACTGAACTGTTAATTATAGCCACCAAGGTGTACATTAGATCCTCAGAACTTATTCACTTTATAACTTACAGTTTGTACCCTTTGACCAACATCTCCAGTTTTTCCCCCATTCTCTAGCCACTGGCAACCACCATTCTACTCTCTGTTTCTATGATTTAGTTCTTTTAGATTCCCCATATATGCGAGATGATATGATTTTCATCTTTCTCTGACTTATTCCATGTAGCATAATGCCTAGAAGGGAAGGGCTTTTTTTTAAGTTGGTAATGGGTATGTACATAATAGGAATCTCTGAGTTAAGTAAATTACTTGCACATGATCAAGTTCACAAATATACTGACAAAATCAATTGCCTTATAGTATACTCATGGAAGAGTTCCAGGGGTGAAGAAAGGCATATCCAGGACCTAGTGGACCCTTGGTCACTGTCTGGGATTTCTGCAACTTTAAGGGTCCAAAATCATTGCAGAAAGTGGTGGCTGCTTGAGAACCACCAAGAACGTCAGGAAGCCTTGAGAGCTAATGGGGAGCACCCTAAGAGAGTATATACATTTATCCACTAACCAACTATTTATTGATTGCTTACTGCATTACAGACAGTTTTGAGCATTCAGTAAATAATTGTAAACTATATTTAAAAATCCTCTCTCTCATGGGACTTGTATTGTGGTGGGGTAGATGGTGGGTGAGGAAGACGAAAAACCAATCCTCAAGGAGATTACAGTAATCTTTGTAGCAGTAGTTTTAGTTGAGTGGAAGGAATAAAGGTGGAATTAGTTGAGGAAAGAAGGGAACATGAGGAAGTGGAGGCTGTGGCAATAGATGACTCCCTGAGAGATTTTGTTTCAGAGAAGAATGGAGGGCAACGTGTTTTGTAGGAGTTTTTTTCTTTAGGTTATTTGCACATGAATGGAAATTAAAGCTCTAAAATTTGACAAGATATTTATAATGGCTTTGGTTTCATTAATTATCTTTGCCTTTTAAGAAATAAACTAGCATGATTTCTACTGTCATTAAAATCTTAAATTAACAACTATTTTGAAATTAAATTAAATAATGTATATGGTCAATAGATTTTGATGCTCAGAGAATTTTTTAAATCATGAAGGAAACAATAGGATTCAATAATATTTTGAAAAGAAAAATCAGTGTGAATATTTTAAATCAAGTTATGTTATTATTTCTTTACTATTATTTTTAATCCTCACCCAAGTCTATATTTTTCTTGAATGTTTTGAGAGAGAGAGAGAGAGAGAGAGAGAGAGCAAGCGCTCAGGGTGTGGTGGGGGGAGCGGGGAGAGAAACACCTATGTGAGAGAGAACGTGGTTGTCTCCCATAGATAGCCAGCTAGACTAGGTATGTGCCCTGACTGGAAATCAAACTCACAACCTTTTGGTGTATGGGATGACACTCCAACCAAATGAGAACTGAGCCAGGGCCAGGGCCAGTTATGTTATTTTGAAATTAGAATATTATAAATTACAATTGTGGATATACACTTATTACCTGCTAGCCTTAAAAGTGTGTGTGTGTGTGTGTGTGTGTGTGTGTGTTTACAATATATATGCTATATTTTAAGTACAAAAACCTGACATTGTTTTCAAATAAAAATACCCAGAAATTCTATTTCAGGAAGATACAGAGCTGTGAAGTACTGTACTAAGCAACTGAAACTGTGCTTTTCCTATGTTGTAGATGACCTCATTGCCAATGTGAAAAATATTAGTATTCTGTGCTTTTGAAACACACTCATTTTTATTATTTTTCCTTTATTATTATAAGTGTAGATAAACCAATATAGATCACAAAGCTATAACAAATGTTAAAATGGATCTTACCTAATGTTTAGTCATGCCATAACAGAAATTCAAATAGAAAAGATGTCTTTAATAACAATTTCTTCCACAAATGTGAATATACCTAAATCTTAATTCTTATTTATAATTTGCTACTTTATATTAATTTGCATGTCTATTAGTACTTGCTTATATACTGGAATGCTGTTACATTTTTATAAGTTTTATTCTTATGCTTTTAATATGTGTTAGTTGTATTCCATCTTCAGCGTCTTTTTGTAAACCAGGTATTTCAGTGTGACTCTCACTTTATTAACATTTTACATAATAAATCAAACCATAAAATTTATTTCCTTTTTTCAATTTTTCCATGACATGAAGTAATTCCTTATAAGGTAAGGCTGCCAGAGTTAGGCATCTTAATGAGTTGCTATTTTCAAGAAATCGTAATAATCATTAGACACAGATTCCCTGGAAACCCAAATGCAACAACATCCACCTGGAAAATAACACGATTCAATTATGAACAAAGTTTCTGTATGGAAAAGCATTAAGTTCCCATTTTCAAACTTTCCACTGCCATTTTGAAGCCATCATCATTTTACTGCGGCACTTGCCAGTTTACCGCATCCAGCCTGCTTTCACACGCAGTAGGAACATCTATGGAAACATGAATTAATAGTGCCCCAGGAGAGATCTTGGTGTATCATTACAATTTCAGTGCAAACCACATGATGAAGCAATATTAGTTCCATGATAGAGGACGCTACATTTCTCTGATTAAAAAAAGACATAAAATAAATATAAAAGAAACACATTGGCACTAAACTGACATGTCAAAATGGTTGATAAGCTAGCAAACTTATTTGTGGTGTAGTAATATGGACAGCTAGACAATCTAAAATGTAGAAGAGGTTTATAGACATAAACCAAGCTAAGCCAGAGTATAAGCAACCCAATACAGATTCCAGATGCTTGTTTCTCTCATCATTTAACATGATCATTTTTATTGATTTTATGTTTTATTTAAGACAGTTTCACTAAAAGAGTCTCAAGAGAAAAACATATTTCAATAAGAAGTCTCCAGGAATGCAGTTACACAGCATTGCCAGTGTGCATTGCCAGTGTGAATATTTTGTCATAGTATGGACAAAATATTCAGCTTGAAATAAGTGACTGTGCTAGCAGCCAAAGCCATGGTATATGACAATTTGGAAAACAGAATGAGGTTTCTCCTATTTTACTATGTTTCTCCTATTTTTTAAGTTGGAGATATACAACTTTATATTTGGTGGTGTGATTTTTCTCCCCTCTCGTTCAATATAAAAAAAATCAAACTACCATTTTCTTTTTCCCAATAAGATGGTCAGACATTAAAAAATAACTGGATTATAGGTGAAAGATTAAGTTTAAAATCATGATAACTATGAAGCATGCAGCAGTTGGGCATTTAGGAAAATCTATGGATGGGATGGATCTATCTTGTTCAGTTGCTTCAGATTTGCAAATACAGCTGCAATATAGAAAAAATTGGCTAAAAAGGAGGGAATGGGTAGCATAAATCTTGACCCACACTAACCAAACAAGGTTTAAATTCTCGAAGCACTCAGTATACTCCCTTAACCCTTGAGTGGCTTCTTTGTAACTTCTTTTAAAGCAGATCAGTAATCCTGAGAAGGTGCATCACTTCTCATGTTACAAAAGGTGTGTCAAAGTTCTGGAAAACACCATCAGTTTTTCTTTTTAAAGCTTGATTCAAACCTTCATACAGAATTAAATTACATATTCAAAACGTAAACACTAGTGGAAAAGCAAATAATTAGAAAATGGAGATCAGTTTTACCCTTGAGTTTATTAAGGTAACAGCTCTCTTGATGTTTCATTGAGTTTTCAGTTCTTTGTATGATGTGTCTAAGAAAACCTGCATCAGAAAAGGTACACAGGCAAGGGTGACTTCATTCAAGGCTATTGCAGCAGGGAAGAGTGATTAAACCCAGCTCCTCTAACAACAAAACTCTGAAGTGTTTTTAAGCACTGAGGTGAGCTAGTGCGAAGGTACTGAAGGATGCTGGGGGAGAGGTTGGTCAGTTAGGCCATCTGTGTTTGCTGTGTGAAACTTAGGGAACTTGGGATCCCTCCTCCAACTCACACGCATGCACATGTACACAGACATGTGTGTATCTAGGAAATGTGGTTGCTGTCTTTTTTGATGATTACATTTCAAAGAGATGTCTCTCAGATGTCTCCCAGAATGACATTCCTGGGTTATAAATCTGGCAAGAGGCTGAGAGAATATTCATGTCTCAACAGGGCAGAGAATAGAGAACAGTTTTACAGTTGAAAGTTTTCTAAGGTAAATGCTGTAAGAAAAGGCAAGTCAGGGACCCATAGTGAGGAAGAAATCTCTTTCAAGTTTTTTAGTCAAGGTGAGGGGAACATTAAGACTATCTTGGTCACAAGTTAAAGTGTGTTCTCTAGTATTCAGTAATAGTGAAGGGCAATCTTACATTATGTGCATTTCACTTTTATAAGAAAAACTAGTGGCCTGGTGCACAGATTTGTGCACACTGAAAGGAAATTAATTAGAAGAAAGATAGTTGGTCTGCAGACATATTCTGTTGACGTCGCTTACTTTCGGCTTCAGAGGTATGTTGTGCCAATAGTTGGTCTTCAGATACATTCTGGCATCACGTGTGATTGGCACCAGTGAGAGCTTTATATGTATCATGCATGTGCGAGTCAATGTTTCTTTTTAAATTGGCAGTGCGCGTCATATGTACTGGACAGTTGGAAAGATGGTCAGTCACTCACTTACCATATATATACACACATGAGGGCCCAGTGCACAAATTCGTGCACCTTGAAAGGAGCTGTGGGCTGCGAGGCTGCAGTGGGCACAGGGGTGGGTCTCGGCCCATCCTCTGCGCCCTTGCCTGGCCCCTCCTGCCGTGACCCCTGGTCCCATGTCTGCTGGCAGCCCCGCTCCCGCCGCTGCTGCTCCCATGCGCTGATGGCACCGGCCCCACTCACACCTGCTGCTGGCACTGACCCCAGATGCTCCACACCATCAGCGGGTACAAGCGGCGGCGGCTGCCCTGATCACCCTTCAGGAGCAGGGGGAGGTGGAAAAGCCATGAGGGGCAATCAGGGCTGGCAGTTTCCACTCGCACCCACTAATAGCACCAAGAGATCGGGGCCAGCACCAGACACCAGCAGTGGGTGCAAGTGGCAGTTCCAGTGCTGGTAGTCGGTGCAAGCGGGGCCGGCGCCATCAGCAGGTGCGAGCGCTGGGCAGGACCGTAGTACGTGGGAGCAAAGAATTTTCAGTAACCACCAGAGGCTTGCCCCAATGATAGCGACCAGCGCCCCACATTAGTCTGGCACCCCCGCTCACCTGCTCCACCATCCTGCCATGGCAGATGCCTATAATGTTCCGCGCTCTGCTGCCTGCTGCCGACACCTGCCATGTTCTGCCCGCACCCCCTGATGGTCAGCGCACGTCATAGTGACCTGTTGTTCGGTTGTTCCTCAGTTCGGTCTATTTGCATATTAGGGTTTTATATAAAGAGAGATAGATATTGCTGAGATTGATATTGCCAAGCTTCTGTAATAGGATACGTGCCAGTAGCTCTACTGGTATAAATAATGGCCTTAGCTACATAGTAAAAGTCAGTTTGCTTAACTGTGAGAAAAGGGATAATAGCATCCCCACATGGTTGGTTTCCACTGAGATTAAATAAACAATATATGCAGAGTTCTTATTACAGTCCAAGGTCATAGACCACACTCAAAGGATAGCTGTTAGGGGTCATTGATGAGCAGTCTCTAGATTCTGTTTGAAAATGAATGTATGATTCAATGATATAGAGTATAGAGGTACAAATATTTTGGTACTACTTTTCATTTGAAATATCTATTAAAATAACTTTTGTATTCACTATATGTAGCTATATGTAACTTCATTTTGATTGGGGGAATAGATATATTTATATTTACTTTATTGTAAGCCCAAAGTGCCTGTCTCCTTCAAATATTTATAGTATATTTCCTAAGGCCATATAAGCCAGAAGGAATGACCAAGGCTGAGGGGAAAAGCCTAATAATCTTTAAGGCTATAGAGCTTTTGAGACCACACAGCTTCATTCATCTTCCTTTCATCTTGGCTTCTGCTTGGCACCTGTGTTTTCCTTAATAACTAGTGCAAGCACTGGCCAGGTAGCTCAGTTGGTTAGAGCATTGTCCCCAAACACCAAGGTTGTAGGTTTGATCCCTGTTCAGGGTACACACATATCAACCAATGAAAGCATAAATAAGTGGAACAACAAATTGATCTCTCTCTCTCTCTCTCTCTCTCTCTCTCTCATATCAATAAATAATTTAAAAAAATAAAAACAACAAATGCAAGCCTTGGTCATTCCTTCTGACTAGTCTTTTGCATGGGTTGTTACGTAGATAATCAGAGATGGGGGGAATTGCATGATTCATCTCCATCTTTACAATTCTTTTTTGGAGATAAAATCCAAAATAATAGAGATCAAAATATTAAAAAGTCAAATTAGGACCATACTTGACATGATAGATCTTGAAAATTATATTAAAAAATCTTACTCTCACTTCTAGCACTGATCTCTCTGACCTTTGATTTTTCTCATCTCTGAAAGTAAAATGCTGAGAAAGCATTCTTTCCAATTTAATTACCAGCTATGAAGCCACATAGAGGAAGGCTTGAAACTGTAAATAGAAATATACCAGGAGGCTGATTAGGCATACGGTTTTCTCCTACTTTATAGGAATTATTAAAAAATTGTATCAGGTGTGGAGAAGCCAACAGAACAACAGTAAGGATATAGAGAAACAGGGATTATCAAGTGATGTTTGTGAGCATGTATGTTTGTACAGCTTGGAGGGCAGAATGTCAATACTTGGAATAAGTTGAAAAGGGGAAGTTGCAGACATATCATATAACTCATATACTCCTCCCCCATGTCCCCTTGCCTCTGGTAATCACATCACTGCTGCTGTGTCTATGAGTTTTTGTTTGCTTTTCCTATTTGTTCATTTGCTGCTTTCAGTTTTGTATCCACTGTACACATATTTAATCTTACCAACCAATGTAACCCCAATACAACCCCAATACATTTAACAGAAAAATAAATTAAAAATATGAAGAAAGTAGTTGAAATTCTCTATTGAATGTGTTTTTGTATAAATAAATCGAAATTAAATAATCCAAGTTTAAGTAAGTATGCTTTGGCATCAATATTCAAATGCACCATCTATTTCAGTACATATTTGAGATTATTAAATCATGGGCATCTTGCTAGAAGCTATACTTGGGTATGCTTTTTATATTCCTCTACCTTAAGCCTGTTTCCGTGTCCCATTTCTGTTATTGACACCAGGCTGAAAATATCAGCATCAGTCAGTCTTATCTTACTTTATATCTTTTAGTTCCTATATTGTCAGTGAATATTAGGGACCCCATATTTAAACACCATTATCCTATTTCAAATTCTCACCTCTGAATAAATCCATTGTAGTACATTCCTAGCTAAAAGTTCTGCCTCCAGACCCTTCTTTGCATGAGGGTCCAAAGGTAAATTTCTCTTTCTTTTTATTCTATTGTCATATTACCCAAAGTCTGTAAGGCAACAAAATAAAATTATTTACTGTTTCTCAAATATTGTTCATGCTTCTATGTCTACCTCAAGTGCCCTCTTTGCCAACAAATTCTAATTATTTCTGTCCTTCATCCAATTACAAATACCACTTATGTAGAGGAGCTTTTTCTCCTACACAAGAAATTTTTACATGTACCCTTATTATTATGCTAATAAAACTTTTATCCTAGGCCAGTGGTTGGCAAACTCATTAGTCAACAGAGACAAATATCAACAGTACAATGATTGAAATTTCTTTTGAGAGCAAAATTTTTTAAACTTAAACTATATAGGCAGGTACATTGTTATTAACTTAATTAGGGTACTCCTAAGGCTTAGGAAGAGCCACACTCAAGGGGCCAAAGAGCCGCACGTGGCTCGCGAGCCGCAGTTTGCCGACCACGGTCCTAGGCATTCTTATATTGTTTTTAAGTATACACACATTTCAGTTCCCTGAAAGTTTGTTAGGTGCAGAAATTGGCCTTTTTTTCTTTGTATCTATCAATGGATGGATACGTTTCTAATTCTTTTGCATAAATTTGGCACCAAGCAAATATCTGTTAAGTTGAATTTAAAGCACTAATATAAATTGCTTATTACAATGTCAGCCATTAAATATATCATGTTTCATGTATGTATAGACATAATTTCAAATATCTATGACTATTACTATCCTATTATGAAAAAGAGGCAATTAGCATTTATTTTAGGACAGTATTAAATAAATACTTTTCCATGTAGAAATGTCAAAAGGAATTCCCCAATGATAGACTACACAATATAAACTGGAAAATATAGCAATAGCTGTTTTTATTTTGTTCAACAGAGAACCTATATTTATAGATCAGCTGACTATGATTTCATGAAAATCTTTATAAATATTTGAATACCTTGAGGCTAAAATATGGCTCCTTTATAAAAGATCACTAAATAAAAAGCTATATTGTAATTGAAATTTTATTTACGCTAGGATGGAGGTTATTTTGTGACTTTTCCCTATCTCTTAAATTATAGTAATATACTTATATCCATGCTTTTAGTCAGGTGGCTATAAATGGGCTGTGGGGAATATTTTCTTTCAAATTCCTTGACTGAATTTTTGTTAGGCTGTGAGCCAAGCCATTCTTACCTCTTTAATATTCTTAGTAATTACTCCACACAGTGCTATTATTGTTCATTCTGCTCTATGTTTGAAGTAAGGAACACACACTGATTAATTGCCTCCAGTTTTATTTGTCAGGTTTCATCACTAATACACAACATGTCATTTATTCTGGGAGGATGGGTCATTTTTAAAGGGCTTTCTCTCTAGCGTTCTTATTGTGTGTGCTGAGAGATGACGCATCTCTTCTGTGATGCTCTCTGCAGTGAAAGGGACCAGAAAACTCGGTCTCTGGTGACAGCTCCTTTATGTCCTGCCTGTGCAATATCATGCTAACTTTTATCATTACCCTTTAAACTTTCTTAAGAACTATTATAGCCTTTGTGCTACTCATTTTCTTTTCAATATACCCAGTGAGGCAGATGAAAGTAATATGACCATCCTTTTTTAGATATGAAAAAACGGAAACTCAGAAAGATTAAATGAATCATTTAAGTTTAGTGGCAGAAATCAGTTTATCTTGACTACTAGCTCTTTTCTATTTCTATGATGTTTTGCTGCAGTCCTGGCTGATTATAATCTTCTTGTGGGGGAGGGGGGGTATCATGTCTTTTATGTTGTTATTTTTACAAGCTGTGTCAAAGAGGTGTTGGAAAACGAATGATGAACATTTAAATATTGTTTAAACTTGTATAGTTTTTATTTCACAAAGTTTATTTCCTTAAGGGCTTGAATCATTGTACTAAAATATTAATTATTTTAATTACTTTTTTTATCACCATACTTGAAGTGGGCCATTCAGTAAAGACAAGTTTACCAAAAATAACACCGAGAATGTTGAAGAATAAGTGAAAAAGTTAGCTAATAGCATGACCTCTAGGTGTAAATATCTCTCCCTTATCCCCCATTAACCAACTTCTAATAAACTTTAAACAAATCATTCATTTTAAACTTCAGGCAAGATATATTCCAAACTATGAAAGGAGCACAAATTATGTGTAGTGTTCAAATTACTCAAGTTGCAACCTTTTGATCCTACTTCCTGGTATTTTGGCCTACCTAAGTACACACTGTATCAGTAAGACGGTAAATATGTGTTTTAAAGACTTGTGATATTTTATTCTAGAATTCTGATAATTTTAAAGATGACTGCAAAAACCATCTCCATATATGGAAATATAATCCAAATAATGATGAATCCTGAAAAGTTTATTATTTTGCCACATATCTCAGAATTCAGTAGAAGCAAAGTCCTGTTGTGGACTATATATTGGTGTATAGAGAACCTCATCTTACTTTTATATCATGTAAATAGCTTTCTACCCATGAGAGTACCTTGCTAGAAGATGCAACTAGAGTGAAATTAAATAAAGGAAGTGATTCCAGATATCAAAAAGTAAATGACTAGTAGATAAACTGGATCCATTATTTAATCTCGTGGATCTTTACTTTCTGTTACAGAGCTTAATATGCTAGAATTAATTTTCAGATATAATATTTTGTAGATAAACTCAGCTGATGATTTTCCATAAGCAATTCTTATCCAAAGAACAGATTGGAATTTAGTATTACTGCTGTATTTGCAAAACTTTCTCATCACCTTTTTATTGTGTTGAAATGTTCTTGATCCATACTTTTCCCTCTTTATGGGAATTTGATGGTGTAGTCAATAGCAATATCATCACAAATGTTCCTTCATGGGGAGAAACAGCTGTGCTCACCTACGAGTGGTATGTTCCAGGAAGGACTTAATTCAAACAGATGCCACCTAATTAAGACATTATAAGATCTCTTCCTCTCATACACACACATCTTGGCGCTTAATAGAAACAGAGTTCTAAATTGTTGAGTTTTTGCCAGCTTACCTTTATTCACAAGATAATGTATTTATAAATTATGATGAAAAGGATTTATTTTTTAGGGATTAAAAAAAAGAAATGTATTCATGACTAGTTCTCCATGGAGATTCTCCTTTACATCCCCAGGTCTTTGTTTAAGCCAAAATGCTGTCCTCTTTAAATTCAGCCCTTCTGGATAATTGACTTTTGGAGACAACAAAGTTATTGGACATTGCTTATCATGATGCCAGATCCCTTCCATCACAAACCATCGCCTAAGGCAGAACTTCTGAATGATGGCCAATTTGCCTTCCAGGAAACTTAGCTATTATCCCACTAAGACGTATATGCAGTGTTTACATCTAGAGGATTCCAGGCACTTGGCTATTTTCCTATTTGTCAGATTCTTTTTCTTTGACTAAGTCCTTTTTCACTTACTTGTTCTTTCCTTGGTATTGCAGACACTGGAAGCCTGCAGGCTACATTTCCCAATTCATTGCCAGCTGCCCTCTTATGATGTTTGAGTCCCTTTTGTTTCTGAAATGGTGTCCCATTTCAGGATTCGAACCCTGGCTGCTCAGCACCTCTCCATTCGTTTCCGGATTGACCATGAAGTAATGCCAGTGACATTGCAGTTGGTTTAGACTTGTTGGTTCAAGTCCGGGGGTTAAAATGACCTCCTCCTCACAAAGTTTTATTTCTTCTCTAAGTACTCACCTTCTCTTTTCTTTTATTCTTGCAGTTAATTATGCTTTTTTTGTATTCAGTTCCTTGCACTAAATTTTTCTCTGTTTGGAATGTAGAAATCTGATTGAGGCTGTACTTGCTATAGGAAATAATACCAGGAAATTGATCTTTAAAGATGGCAATTGGGATGAGCTTTCTGACTTGATAGTCTTGAACATGATAATATACTCATTGCCAGTAGAAAATAGGGTGATTTAAATGTATGCAGTAAAAGAACAGTTATTTAATTCGCTATTTATTTTTGCTTGGGATGGGGTTCCATTTGCAGACAAAGCTTTGATACACCAGTTGGTTGCTGCAATTTACTTTTTCGGTGAGAAAAATGATTACAAAGACTCAGGCTTGCTAGCAATTCCCAATTAAGTTTAGGGGATAAAAGAATAAGCACAGGTCTTTAAAATTTTAGCACAAGTCACAGACTCAGGACCACAACATTCTATAATTATGCTACAAGTATATCTTATTCTCTTTATAAGACTATTGGAGCTGAAATTCAAACCCAAATGTTGATTTTTGCATGATGGAGAAATAAAACATAAATTAATTAATAAACTCATTGCTCTTAATGAAAATTTAAAAATCGATTGGGGGAAAAAGTGAGATCCTGAGAATTGTAATGAGGGTATATGTGAAGACTCAGATAAATCTCCAAAACTTGAGCACCCCAACCCCCTTGAGACTCCATAGCAAGAGAACACACGTTTTCCCCTATCTAAGGAAACTGGTCTTTCTTTGATTGAAGACCCTGTAATGACTCCAGGTATAGATTCACCTTTCAAAGGGACACACATTTGCATAAGGACTCCTCCTCTTTCTCATTGTCCCAGGTTCAAAATTAGGGTTATATCCATTATGCTTGGTCTGGGGAGACAAATGTAGATTATAAACCAGGAAGAGATAATTGATACTCTCATTTTTTTTCCAAAATGCTACCTTATTGCAGCAGAAAGATGGTAAATATATTAGGAAGTGAATTTTTTAGCATTCTAGAATAGGAGCCAGAAAATTGAATTATATAGGCCCATCTATTTTGTAAATGTTTTATTGGGACATAGCCATACATTCATTGATGCATATGTCAATGGTAGGAGATGTGGCCATTAAAATAAGCTTCCCATTTTTAAATGGCATAGTGCGATAGTAGAGACGCATCTCACTAGAGTAAGTATCTGATTAGAGTAAATAATGAGAGTGATGCTGGAATAGTAAATAAGTGTTTTAATATATGAAAACTGTTGATAGTAGCTAATTGATCACAGCTAAGTAATAGTTGGGCATGGGGAATATAGCACATGGCCCACAAGACTCTGGATGTGTTGAGCAGAGATCTGACTTATGTTGTTTCCCAGACAGAGCTAGTTTCCACTTTCAGAGTCACTAAATAAAGGAAAGCTATGTCCCCTTAAAGAAGAATCTTGCAAATTTCTAGCGTACTGTCTGTACATTATTTTTAATATTCCAGTGGTCTAAGGCTTGTCAGAACATTCCCTTAAAAGAGAGAGAAAAGTCAATGCATCTTTTACTACTACATATCCTGCACACACATTGGAGGTGATGTTTACCCATTTGAGTGTTCTGCTTTAAGCCATCTGTTGGAATGCCAGTTTAAATGAGACTCAAAGCAAACCAATGTTACGCAAAGGGATACAGGCTATGCACAGGATTCTCTATTCGCTGGGTCTCGTGATAACCGTAAATCCAATGGCACTGAAGTGTTTGTAACAGACACCAATGATTTAAAGAGCCCTTAGCAAGCCTCAAAATATAATCACAGTGCCAACCTCTAAGGCATATTAGGAAAGCCATGTCCCCTGGTGCTATTTATCCTTTGAGAACTTGCTCCTGGACCATCCTGGAGGTCAAATGCTTTACTATAAACATCAATTCCAGGGGTCACACTATGAACCTGATGTTACCTGATCTTCTAAGCCATCACCCTCAGATGTGCACTGTCACAATCTCTATACAAATGGACTTAGTATTTACTTACTTATATATATATATACAAGTAATGGAGACACTGAATTTCATGAACCGGAAGCTCAGAGTTCTAAAGCACCTATTTCTAATGCATTCATTTATTTTTTTAACCCACATCTATGCTTTCATACTGAGTTGCCCATAAATCTAGCACTAATGAAAAAAATACTTGAACATGGTTTGTACATGGTGCTGCATGATATTTTGACACAAAATGGAACATTATTTTCTCACTACCACAGCAATTTTGGCACTGAAATCTGGTGAAAGAAAATACTTCAAGATATTTAACTATGTGTATTGTTGTCCACTTTCCTTTGATGGAAAGATAAAGGTATAGGTCTATATTAAATTTTGGATAGCGGCTCCTGGTTTGGCTAATTAGTCAAAAACATATAAAGTATAAGTTTAGAAGATGCCAAAAAAGTTTGAAGAAGCACATGGGTGAATCTTTAGCAGTGGGCATCAAATATGGGATATCTCTGTCCCATGTGACTCATCTGTAGGTGGCACTGTTACTGAGGAGGATCTCAAAATGCAGTGGATAAATGCCCTGCTCTGTATCAGTTAGCCTCTTTCTTTGACACCTAGTTCTGTGCAATAAGCTCATCTACAATGTCTTCATGGCACTGCGGGTAAAGAGATTATGTTTGGGCTAAACAACATAGGCTTCCTCTCATTGAGGCTAATTTGTCTCTTACCACCATGTAGTGTCCACCCTACCAACTGTAGACAACTGTCATTAACCCCTAATATGTCACAGTCAAGCACTTGAAGGAGGCTTATCAGACTCCTTGGATCTTAAAGGGGGTAGCAGTTTATTCTTAACTGGTGTATATACTAATTCTTGGTCTGGACTTGCCTTTTCTGCAATAAATACTTCTGCCATCTCTTATATCCAAGGACTTATGAAATTTCTTGAAATAAAATCAGTCATCAATATATCATTTATATTTTTTCTTCTGGGAAAATGTACTTTAGAACAAAAGAACAGTAGTCAGGGACTTATTCACATGGGATGCAGTAGTCTAACCAAATAATTGATTACCCAGAAGCAGTGTGTTGTTGTTGTTTTTATCAAATGTTGAAAAATTCTGTCAAAGTCCTTCTATACTAAATACCATCTTCTTAAAATCTTTAGGATGGTATATATTATCCTATATGAGTATGACCAATACATCTTTCCTTCTTGTCAGAGGGTTTGCCCAGTACCTGTGGAATCATTAAATTTTGGTCACTGCCAAGTTCAATTGTCATTGACAGACAACTATGAGGAATATATCTCACTACCTCCAATCCCTCAAACACTCTAAGTAATATGACCAACACAACCAAATCAGTTGATATGTTGGTTAAAAATCAGAGAATACCATTTTAAAATGAGGTGGGGAATGGAATAATTCAATCCGGGTAATGTGTGAACTCATTTAAATAATCTATAAATTAGTGGCTCTCTGTTGGGTTGTCTTTGGCCCCCAGGGAATCAAATATCTAGAGACATTTCCGTCAGCACAACTGGTTTTGGGTGATGTGGCTGGCATCTAGTGGGTGGAGAACCCAGGAACGCTCTCAATATTCTTCAAGGCATAAGAAGTCCCCTTTCCTTCTAAATACAGCACATAATTTTACCTGCCAAAATGTCAAAAATGCTAAGGATGAAACATCTGCTACAAATTAAGAAAGGTATCTTTTAAAAGATGTTCAGGACTGAGAAAAAGCAAACATAAATTAGAAGCACAATAAGCCCATTCCCTTATATATTCAAGGAATGGAAAAGAGGAACCCTGGAAGCACCAATATTAAATTAATTATAATTGTTGTTTCCAAATAGTTTAACTCTTCTTTTGGTCAAGTTGCTTTAGCTCTGTAAGTTTCAATTTTCTTAACAGCAAATTGAGAAGACTAGACTCATTTAGGTGTTTTCAAATAATATTGTTAATATGGGGCTTGATTTCAAATGGCTATCTACACTAATAAAAGACAAACATGCAAATTGACCGTACCTTCGCTATGCCTTAAGCCACGCCCACCGGCCAATCAGAGCGACTGTATACAAATTAACCCAACCAAGATGGCGGCCGGTAGCCACAGAGCTGGAGCAAGCAGGAGGCTTGCTTGCCCCAGTGATGGAGGAAGCCAACTTCCCACCTGCCACAGCCAGCTCTGAGCTCCACTCTAAGCAACAAAGTTTCAATTATAGAAGGTAAATAAACCCCAGATACCTGTTTTCAGTAGGCCGTGGCCACGGAGGTGGAGCCTTGGGTTGCCCCTGGTGATGGAGGAAGCCAAGCCCTGGCCGGCTCTGAGCTCTGCTCTAGGCTACAAAGTTTCAATTATAGAAGGTAAATAAATCCCAGAAAAAAAAAAGAAAAAAAATGAGAGGCTGGGAGCTTCAGTTGCCGGGGAGGCTTGGCCAGCCTGAAAACAGCCCTAAGCCCCTCACCCAGACTGGCCAGGCACCCCAGTGGGGACCCCCACCCTAAAGGGGATGTGGCCAGCCTGAAAACAGCCATCAGCCTCTCACCCAGGCTGGCCAGGCAACCCAGTGGGGACCCCCCCCCTGAAGGGGTGTGACCAGCTGCAAACAGCCATCAGCCCCTCAACCAGGCTGACCAGACACCCCAGTGAGGAACCCCACCCTGAAGGGGTGTGACCAGCTGCAAACAGCATCAGCCCCTCACCCAGGCTGGCCCAGGCACCCCAGTGGCACCCCAGCGGGGACCCCCACCCTGAAGGGCAAACCAGCTGTCCCCCACCCATGCACCAGGGCCTCTATCCTATATAATAAAAGGGTAATATGCAAACAGACCCTAACAGCAGAAAGACTGGGAATGACTGGTCACTATGACACAACTGACCACCAGGGGGCAGATGCTCAATGCAGGAGCTGCCCCCTGGTGGTCAGTGCATCCCACAAGGGGAGCTCTGCTCAGCCACAAGCCAGGCTGATGGCTGCCAGTACAGTGGTGGTGGTGGGAGCCTCTCCCGCCTCCTCAGCAGCACTAAGGATGTCCAACTGCAGCTTAGACCTGCTCCCCGCTGGCAAGTGGACATCCCCCGAGGGCTCCCGGGCTGTCAGAGGGATGTCTGATTGCCAGCTTAGGCCCAATCCCCCGGGGAGCGGGCCTAAGCCAGCAGGTGGTCATCCCCCGAGGGGTCCCAGACTGCGAGAGGGCACAGGCCGGGTTGAGGGATTTCTCTCCTCCCCCCCAGTGCACAAATTTTTGTGTACCGGGCCTCTAGTCCTTTATAAAAGTGATAAATAATATGGAAGAAAGAGGCTGTATCTTTGAAACATTCTTAAAGATAGATTCTGGTTAAGTTAGAGCTGTCTTGAAACATAGTGTTAACCAAGGGAGACACTGAGACTCATTGCCAAGTCCACTGAGTCTATGTTTACAATTTCAGTAAGGTGTGTGGTCCAATGTTTCTTAGCATTATTCTAAAGTCTCAGAAACTTGTATAAATAGTAAAAAAAGAAAAAGAGGTAAGACTATTTATTATTATTATTATTTTTTACTTCCAGGACCTCATTATATAAATTAAGAGCTATCTTACTAAATTGCAAAAATTGTTTAACATACAATATGTGAAACTTTGTAATTTTTTACAAACTATAAAGTGTTATTATCATTGCTTATTTTTGAGTGCTAAATATCATCTCATGTAGTCATAGTTTTTTGAAGTAGAAATTATCTTTATATTGAAAGTGTAATGAAATAACTGATCATACTGAGTGCTTACTGTGGCAAGCCCTATACTAAGCACTTTATGCTTATTATCTCATTCACTATAACAGCCTCCTCCCCATTTTAAAGTTGAGAAAACTGAGGCAAAAAAGCTTAAATAAATTGCTTGAGAACCAGTTGGTACTAAGAAGTAGATCTAGCAGTTCAACAAATGTAGGTTTATACAAATGTAGTTTTATACAAAAGCTCAGTTTCTTGAATTCAATTAGACTACATAACATGCACTAAAATTGTAGTGAGAGAATAGTCTGGGAGTCTGTATTGAATTGTGCATTGTAATAGACCATGGAAGGAAGGAAAAGATAAGGATAAGGAAATAAAATATATTTCCTGGCCAGAAAAAGACCATGGAGTAAATAACATGAGAAAGACACAGAGGGGAAGAAACAAATACAAATAAACTAGTGAGATGATTATAATATCTTGTACTTTCTGTGTTTTATTCTAAAACACTCCTTTTTTATAATGTATTTTCATCCACAAACAATACACTTTGCTAGGGATTCTGATTCTTATAGGCTATACAATTAATCAGCAAAATAAGACTAACAAGTGAATAATTGCTGACCTTATATGGGCACCCTACTAATGATCCAGAGCATGGACACCTACATACAGTTAACTTATAGATGTGTTAACAGGAGTTCTCCATGTTTATGTGATGGATTAAAAGAAGCTTATTAGCAGACCCTGTAATGGGCATCACTATACAAAATCTACTTCAATATGTTCAAAACTACCTATAAAATAACTTACTCCAAATTAAGTGTTTTTCCTTACACAGAGGATTTAAGACCTTTACTTTAGCCTTAAACATATCTAAAGAAAAGCTGTGCTATAATCAGAAGTTAAAATGCTTAGCAATTTCTACCCCTCAAAAATCAATGAAAATATTAATTACTAAATATCCTGTGTACAGGCACCATCCATATAAAATGACTACATTTCAGGAGAGTCAGGGTCCTGATGTGACAATGAGAATTTTGATACTCCCAAAGCAGTGTGCCTTTGTCAATAAAACAGATTACTATACCATCTGCTAGCCTTGCCCTGGTAGAGATATTGCATGTATGGGGCCTGTGCAATATAGGTTGGAGACACCAGGGTATATGTATTTGGAGATAACTTCTTCATACTTCAAATTGTTGACCTTAAAGATCTTGTTGAAAAATCCAAAGCGATATATACTTTGGTGCCAATAAACAGAAGTAGAAGGAACAGAAGTAGAAGGCTCCAAAGCCTAACCTGCCGTTTGATGAGTCAAACACGTCATTGGTATTTCAAATTTCCAAGTGATAGGACTTTAACTTTTGTGGTCATCTCTCTTGATTTCATGATAAATACACACGCCATACTTGTGTTTTGCAAAAACTTCTCAGTGTGATAAAAGCTTCTTTAAACGGTGCCATCCTTCGTCTTAAATTACTGAAAGTCAATACAGCTATCAGATTCACAGTGGTGGCAAGTCTGCCATCTGTTCAGTTTCTGGGCTGTGCTGAAAATAAATGGTAATCCAATCATCATGTGATATTTTCTGCAAAGGGTTTTCATGGAAATGCTTGATTTATGAGTTAGGCTAATGGCCTGCTTGATTTATGAGTTAGGCTAATGGCCTCTTTTGAGGAAAAATAAAATCCAAAGCACTCCATCTCTGGCTTTGATATTTTATTATACAGCATGCAAATGATTTTTAAAGTCATCGCTTAGTGATATAAAATAAAGGAAAATCTTTCAACTGGCAACTTGTTTTGCTTATATAGTTCTTCTTAGTCAGTACTGATTTCTATTCTGAGAGCAATCAGATTTATTATCCATGCATTATTATAAAATTAAGGCTGGGTTCCACACCATCCCTATTTTGTATTTTCCAACTAAGTCTCTTCCTTTTTACTTTACTTTTTTCTTTGTTTTCTTCAATTACTTACTCCAATAAATAAATGCACTGAATTGATATTTTGGTATAATTACAAGGAAACTCTCTGGAATTAACCTTCTTAATGTTTTCTATAGTGCTAATTAGATTACATTTTATAAATTAAAAATAAGAAAATTTCACTCTACTTGCTATTATCCACTCAATATATATAGTTTACCTACCTACCTACCTATCAATCTATCTAGAATACATTTTACTGGTTAGGATATTAAATTCTAGAAGACAAGTAATATTGAGTGTACATTACACAGCATCATGTACAATGAGAAATTAATCTTACAATTAATTGCATTTTTTTTATCCTGAGAAAAACTTTTACCAGGCATAAAGTGGCAAAGAATGTCTACTTTCCAAACTTCATTCACCCTGGAAAATAGGGATTGATATATTTTCTCAAATATAACTGAATAATGCCAATATATGTGTATATGTGTGTGTGTGTGTCTGTCTGTGTGTGTTGATACCGTGATAAATTAAGATTGTCTATTCATTTTAGAAGCTTACCCCAGGAGCACACTGTGTGACCTAATATCAAGGAGACAAGGAGACCTGGAAAAGTATCCTAATCCCCAGAGAATCAGTACTGAATAAGAGAAGGGTTGTTGTTTAGCTCTTTTCCTCAGCGTCCATATATCTGGGGACATCACTGCCTCCATAGACTCAGTTGGTAATAGGCCAGAAAAGTAACCTGATGTATAATCTATGAACCTAACTTCTACTACCTGTAGTGAAGTTCTATACAGATAATGCAAAGTCTATGGATATTTTAAGTGTATATTGTTTCTTCTTGGAATATTTAGTTCCTGGAAAGGAAATAAGTAGAAAAAAAGGAATACCCTAGGAAAGTGATCACAACAGCAAGTTACTGGTTATATCCTGGGCCATACACTCAGTACAACCGAGGGTGCATGAATGTTGCAGCATAACAAACAGACATTTCTGAAGTAACACATTGAAAAAGGATGCCTCCCTAGAGCTCCAATCATTTTTATTCTACTCTTTTTGAATGGATAGAATAGCTGTATTTACCTGAGTAAGATATGAGTATGACTTCCCTGCCACTATTAATCAGTCAGGATATAGCAAGAATATAAAGGAAGGAAAAGTCATTCTATGCAGAGACTCTAATGTAATGTGAACCTCAAACCTTCCTTTTAAAAAATGAAAGAAATCACAGTACAATTTTACCTAGAGCTTATTTTTTAAATTTTAGTTATATTTCTAACAAAATATGATATTTGTATATAATTTTCATCCATACAAGTATATGAATTCATTAAAAGGGAATCTTGCTCTAACAGGTAAAAACAATAGAGAGCCAAATGGAAAATAAAAATCTATTAAAAAGCAATGGTACTTGGGTGTGTGGGTAGGATGTACGGTTAGGCTGTCCTTCATGCCTCTAACACTCTGAAATCCTTTATCATGTAACAACACTAAGTCTTCTGAATAATTTACATACATGGGATTTTTTTCTCTCAATAAAATGGAGGAAATGTGCAGAATATTAAAAGAGTTCATTTCAAAACAATGTAACAAGAATAGACTTTTTAAAAAAATATATTTTATTGATTTTTTGCAGAGGAAGGGAGAGAGATAGTTAGAAACATCGATGAGAGAGAAACACCGATTAGCTGCCTCCTGCACATCTCCTACTGGGGATGTGCCCGCAACCAAGGTACATGCCCTTGACCGGAATCGAACCCGGGACCTTTCAGTCCTCAGGCCGACGCTCTATCCACTGAGCCAAACCGGTTTCGGCAAGAATAGACTTTTTACTAAAATGTCATTAAATATATTTCTTCACTGGTAGAACTATTGACAATGAAAATGAGTAAGTAATAAGATATAGTAATTAATACCTTGAATTAGTTATTATATATTTTATTTCAGGAGAGAATCTGTTGCAAATTCTAGAAACCAAAAATATATGTCTGTAATAAAAATGCTGCCCTATCGGGTTAGGCTCAGTGGATAGAGCATCAGCCTGCAGACTGAAGAGTCCCTGGTTTGGTTCAGGTCAATGGCATGTACCTAGGTTGCAGGCTCCTCCCTGGCCTGGGCCCTGGTCAGGGCATGTGCAGAAGGCAACCAATCTATGTGTTTCTCTCACATCGATATTTCTCTGTCTTTCCCTCTCTCTTCCACTCTCTCTAAAAATCAATGGAAGATTATCCTCAGGTGAGGATTAAAAGACATTCTAATAATATTGGATAAGCACTATAAAGAAATATAAATTCAAAATATACACCATCATTATCAATGTGCTCTTAAGACTGAGGTCCTAGGCACATTCCACATTTGCATGTGATTTGTATAATCTTTTTTTTTCTACTTTATTTCCTTACATTCAGGTGTAGGCAGCTTCTGCCTCCACCTCATCATAGAACTTTGAAAATTGTATGTTAGTGATTCAGTTTTTAATTCATATTCTGTACATCTTTGCACTTTTTCAATTTAATGGCATATAAATCTTCACTTATATTGACTACTAGATACATTTTATTGTAATAAATGTGACTTTTATGTCTTAATACAATTAATGTGATTGTATAATGGATTCTGAGTCTAGTTGCTTTCTTCTGTACATCTCCAGTTTAAAGAACCAAATATACTATTTAAATCTTTTATTACTTAAAGTATGCATTAATATTTCTAAAAAGCTGTTTGCATGTATTTTATTGGTATATATTAATGCTTTTAATGAAAAAGAGAGAAAGAAATGGGAAGTAAGGGAATACTCACCAGGGTAAACAGATCAGGGTTCAAAAATTCACTGAAATAGCTGTGAAGTCATGAACCAATAAGTTGTCTTTTACTTTTATTTAAGAACAGTTTTCAATCTCTCTCTGTTTTTTTTGTAACCCATTCGTTTGACTCTTTCCTTCTCCCTCAAAACACACACACACACACACACACACACACACACAGAAGACTCTAAATATAAATCTTTCCTTAATAATTTTAAATCAGTATAGATTTCAATTAATGAAATGTTGGTATGATTTATGGCTGCTAGTGTTATGTGTGCCCATGACTTCTAAGCTGCTGCTTTGAGATCAAATAGTATGAGAAAGACAGATTTTTGAAACATCAGGACATGGCATTAGCCATGAAGCACTGGAAGACTGATAAAAATATGCCCTGAGGCCCCAATGCAGTTAAACACATTTAAGGAAAATTGAGTATTTCAGATTATTTTCACCGAGATGCTGACAATTCCATTCAAGTAGTTAATCAATTTCAGCTGAATAACATCACCATAGACAAATGCTGGGTCTCCTTTTCCTGGTTTGGTAGACTAACGGGACTGTATTGATGCATTAAAATCTTCTTGAATTAACTATTTATTTTCATTTTATAATTCCTGACCTTGTCAATGGGAAAAGTATTTTTATTAGGATGAAGAATAAATCATGCTTTATAATGGGTGTCTTCAATCCCAGGTGTGTTTATTCCTGAGGGATACAAACACTTTCCAGAGACTAAATGGCACCGATTGCTTAAAAGCATTGTGTGCAAGATCTTCATCCTCCTGATGTACTTCCCTCTCAAACTGCTCTGATGGAGAGTTCTGAAATTCATATCTACTGAAGATTCTGAAGCTTCATTCCTACCTCCACGCTTTGCACAATGGCCATTCTTCCAGGTCACTAAGGAAAGGCAACTTGGCCAACCTTCCAGAATCCTTCTAGTCCCATCCATATTTTTGGGCACCAGTAAGAAGCATAATTAAAAAATGTGTAGCTCCTGAGGGAGGGGGTTGGCAGCAATGCAACATAACCTTACAAAACAAAACACAAAAAGAGAAATATGAAACTGAAGAATCAGTAAAAAACTCATTACAGAACTCCCTGTGTCATACCTACATTTCTGCCTGACTCTATCTATCTATCTATCTATCTATCTATCTATCTATCTATCTATCTATCTATCAATCAATCATCATTATCTATCTATCTATCTATCTATCTATCATCTATCTATCTATCTATCTATCTATCTATCTATCATCTATCTATCTATCTATCATCTATCTATCTATCTATCTATCTATCTATCTATCTATCTATCATCTATCCATCCTATCTTAGAAGTTGAATTCAGAGGTAAGATATTATGGAGCTTGTTTTACCACAGTTGTTGTGTGTGTGTGTGTGTGTGTGTGTGTGTGTGTGTGAGAGAGAGAGAGAGAGAGAGAGAGAGAGAGAGAGAGAGAGAAAATTTGATGGTGATTGTTTCTCATAAATTGAATGAGCTAAATTTATAGGCAGATAGTTATAATAATATTAATAATGATAACAAAAAACAGCACGTAATATACATACATAAAATGCCCCCTATGATCCACCTTGCAGTTAAACTTAATGCAAAAAGTTAGAAATCACCATAAAATGGCAGGAGATACACATTACTGCTTAAATTCTTTTAAGGGGCCCACGAGCAAAAATTTACATGAAACACTATTTTTCCCATTATGTTCTTGAATGGACTTGCTTTCTGGCAGTTTTTTTTTAATTAATTAATTAATTACATTTAGATGAGCACATCATTACTCAAGGAGAATAGAAATCACAGGATTTTCAGCTAGAGTAAATACCCTAAGGTATACATGGATTTACAAATTGCTTTTGAGATGGAAATATACATGAAACTCTATTTGGATTCATGGAATCTTAGGTCAGAAAACATCTTAAACACTAGTCTGACCCTCTTCTTTAGCGGTCAAGGCAACTGAGATCCATAGAGAAGTCAATTGTCAAAGCCACAGATAGGATTGGTCCAGAGTTGGGACCTGAATTTAGGATCCCTGACTCCAATTATCTTCCTTGATGACACCAAATTTTCCCTCTTTAAGCAACAGTGGGGGAAGTGCATAATAAGCAAGACCACATGCATCATGGCTCAGACACCGGAAGCCTGAATTATATATGAAGAAGGAACACTAGTCTGATAACATGAAAATTAGAGAATTGTTTGAAAGTTTGCAGAAGTTATATGTCATGACCCCATAAAGAAGACTAGAAATGTATACCCTGGAAAGATTGAATAAAATGGCAGTTAAGGAATATAAGCATACTTGAAGGAGAGTTTTATAAATATTTTTATGGATCTTGTGGCAACAAAGATTTATTTTCATCATTTAGCTTTAAAGATGCTACAGAAATTGACCAGCTCAAAGGAAAATCATCATGACCCAGCCACCTCACACTACAGCAGTGGTTCTCAACCTGTGGGTCGCGACCTCTTTGGGGGTCGAATGACCCTTTCACAGGGGCCGCCTAAGACCATCGGAAAACACATGTATAATTACATATATTTTTTTGTGATTAACCACTATGCTTTAATTATGTTCAATTTGTAACAATGAAATTGGGGGTCACCACAACATGAGGAACTGTATAAAGGGTCGCGGCATTAGGAAGGTTGAGAACCACTCCACTACAGGAAAGTATGCTAGATAACAAGGTAACCAATACTATGATGCTTGCGGAGATTTTTTTTATTTATTTGAACATGTTTCCTAACATAAATCACAGCAAATAAAACAAAGAGATAAATAAAATACTCAGAAGAAACACTCAATTTAGAAAACAGAAGACAACCCCTACCATGACTGGTCTATGTATATTATCAGGTAACCCCATTGAAATCTATATATTCTAGAGTATGATAATTAGATTACTCTTGATATATACATGGAGACACTTTGATGAATGCCATAGGGATTTGCTCCAAATAAAAAACATGATTGTTGTGTCATCTGACACTGACTGTTTCTTAGAACTTTCTGCCTATAAAACTTTTCTCTCCACCAACTGTATTTCCTTCCTCATGCCCGAGGAATGGTGCTCCCCCCACCACCAATATTCTACACTAGAGAGGAGCAATAAGCCTTAACTGCAGCACATATGTCTGAAGCTGAAACATTGAATCCTAAGTGTTTTCTGTAGACCTGCAGCATGCTGTTTGCTAGAAATTGAGAATCTGGTAAGTGAGTCTTTCAACATTTCAGAGCAACTTCCCTTTGCCTAAAAGAACATGGCTTTTCAGTTCTCACTACGACAAACTATTCATTGCAAATGAAAATTTTTGTCTACCTATTTCAGACTGCCTCCAGCAGAGGAACTAACACTATTGCACTTTTGTGGTAATGTGGAATTCTGACAGTGATTTTTGGCAGCCTCTTCCATGAGGTTATTTTTTTAGAGTTTATGTCTGGAAAAAAAGGCTTCTCATAGAATTGATACACGTGAGAGAAAATTGCTAATAATAAGTTTTTAGTTCTTAGGATCTATGAGTTGGAATTCTGAGTCAATTGCTTGTGCTATCACCAGATCTAATAAAGGAATTGGAGAAAAGCTGTATAAAATGAAAACCTTAATAATGTTCAGGTCATGGTTGATTCCTGGTCAGGGCACATGTCTGGGTTGCGAGCTTGATCTCCAGGGGCTGCCAATCAATGATTCCCTCTCATCATTGGTGTTTCTATCTCTCTCTTCCTCTCCCTTCCTCTCTAAAATCAATAAAAATATAAAATAAAAATATGATAGTAGGGGCCCAGTGCACAAATTCGTGCACCTTGAAAGGAACTGTGGGCCACAAGGCTGTGGTGGGCACGGGCGGGTCAGCTCATCCTCCGTGCCCCTGTCTGGCCCCTCCTGCCGCTGCCCCCTGGTCCCGTCTGCCTGCAGCTCTGCTCCCACTACCACTACTCCCATGTGCTGATGGTGCCGGCCCTGCTCACACCCGCTGATGGCATGGAGCGATTGGGGCTGGCGCCAGCAGTGGGTGCGAGCAACGGCTCCGGTGCCGGCAGCAGGTGCAAGCGCTGGGTGGGACTGTGGCATGCAGGAACAAAGAATTTTCAGTAACCTCCAGAGGCTCGCCCTGATGACAGAAATTGGTGCCCTACCTAGGTCTGGCACCCCCGCTCACCTGCTCTACCATCCCTTTGCAGCCAACTCCCTTCATGTTCCATGCCCACCCCCTGGTGGTCAGCACACGTCATAGCGACCAGTTCGGTTCCGCCGTTCGTTCTGTTTGCATATTAGGGTTTTATATATATAGGTAATATATTTTATAAAATTTAAAAGTATAATCTTTACAGTGTAGATGAGAAAGAAATATTGAATAAGGATACAAAAAGTAATATAAAAATACAGACATCACTAACAATATAAGATAAGTCATTTGAGAATGAAACTTTGGGGAAAAGCTGGTAAAGAGAAAAAAGAAACTACAGACTTATTCACTAAAGTAATTAAAAAGGGGGAAATACTTAATGCAGAATATATTAAAAGTAAGCTAATATTATACTTAGTAATTTTTAAAACTTACATGTAGACAATAAAAAACAAAAGTATGTAAATTTGACACAAAGGGACATAAACTAAAAATAATCATTAAGAAAAATGAAGTATTCAAAAATTACCTTCTTAAAAGCCTCAGGTGTTATACAGTTGACTTTTAATAAGCACTCATGGCAAAAATACTCTGTACATGCAAAAAATAATGAAACCTTTCCCAATATTTTTTGGAAGTCTAAAATGTTCATTAAAATTAAAATCTAAATTAATTAATTAATTAATATATTAAATAAATACATGTAAAATATAAGTAAATTTTGATTGAAACCCATCTGATTTGTTTCTATAATAGTTTTTACCATGAATACTGGGGATTAACACCAGAACTGTACTTTCTATAAAATTATTTGTACAGTATTTTTTGAAAAGATTTTTAAATGCTTTGTGATGTGGGTCTAGACCTGGTAAAAGGAAAATTGAAATAACCAGGAGTGCCCAGGCCCATTTGGCTCAGTGGATATAGCATTGGCCTGCAGACTTAAGGGTCCCGGTTTTGATTATGGTCAAGGGCACATGTGCGGGTTGCGGGCTCCGTCCCCAGTAGGGGGGCATGCAGGAGGCAGCCGATCAGTGATTCTTTCTCGTCATTGATGTTTCTATCTCTTCCTTTCCCTTCCTCTCTAAAATCAATAAAAATATATTTTAAAAAAGAGAAATAACTTAGGATATTGTGTAAAATGAGCTGGTAAAGAAAGTTTAGCTTAAATTTTGACAATATTATTTAGAATACCAGACACAGAAATTTAAGATTTGGATTTAGTAGGAACATAGTATTTATCTTCTTGAAACATTTGTCTACAAAATCTGTTCTTTGAGAACTTGTTCACCCAAGTGCTATTATAACATTTTTTTCTTAGTTAACATGTTTGTAATTAGTTTCAAGTTGTTTTCTGCTAGCTTTCTGTAATTCCAACTGTCCTCACACACATAATTTTCCTTTATGTCTTTTATCAACAATTCTTTTACTTCTGATAGTTCATAGAGAATGACTTTCTGATTAATTTCTGAGTAAGTGTAATAGTCTAAAAACATCTTAGCAAGTGCTGTCTATTTTTGCTTGTAACTTTGTTGAATCATGTTTTTATTTGGAGCTTTTGAAGGAATGTTGACTTAAAAATTATTAACTGGTGAAACTATAAATTGGCAACAGTATGGATGGAACTGGAGAGCATTATGCTATGCAAAATAAGCCAGTCAGAGAAAGATAAATATCACATGATCTCACTCATGTGGGATATAATGGTCAACATAATTTGATGAACAAAAATAGATCCAGAGACAAATGGCAGGGGAGGTGGGGGGGGGGGGTTAGAGAGCAACCAAAGGACTTGTATGCATGCATATTAGCATAACCAATGGACACAGACACTGGGGCTGTGGGGGCTTGCCCGGGGTGGGAATGGCTGGGGGAGGAGAGGGGGGTCAATCGAGGAAAAAGGAGACATATGTAAAACTTTAGACAATAAATTAAAAAAAATACTCATTTTCAAATAAAAATTTAAAAGAAAGCACTACTCTGTCTTGTTCTAACAGTTCTCATCATGAGACCAATGCATTTTAAGACCCACATGCCTCCTTTGTGATTTCCTGAGATCAGAGAATGAAAAAATTCATCATAAATATGCACCAAGTACAACTGTTTGATATTTATATATGATGCAGAAATTTGAAGAAAATGGGGAAATACACCCACAACAAACAAACACATAAATCATTATTTTGAAAAGAAGTAATGTGAAGCAACTTAGTCTTTCATGAAAAAATGAAGAGTTGTGCAATTCTTGAAATTTGGCATTTATATCTATTTAAAGTAGTAAGAGGTTATCTTGACCTATTTCATAAATCTTCAAATCTCTCTTCTCGTTTTCACTACAATACAATTTATTTTCAAACCAGTGGAAATCTTTCAGTTTTGGCAAGATGTAAATCCAAATCGTGTCATCAGGGGTGTTGTGGTAGTATTTTCCCTACAGTGTAGGTGAAATAATTCACTCCACTCAAGAGTAGACTATCCTTCCCAAAGACAGGTTTTCTATGAACTAGTTAGTGACCCTTAACTCTGGGGCCTCTCATTTACACAGGGTTGTTCAGCACTGAACAAGGACACTTGACAATGGATCTAATATATTTTGTGAAGATTGTGGTATTTAGTTTTTAAAATTTATAATTCTCTTGCTATTTTTCATTACTTAAAATAAATATGGCCATGTACTCCTAATTTTCTATTCATTATTTTATTTTAATTTAATGAACATCCCCCAAATTGTATGTTTCACACTCTACAAAACATGGATCATCCCATTGGTACCTGCCTGGAACTTTGCCTTATTGTCCGTGGTGATCAAGGGGGTCTCCGGTCACAGATCACCTCTGACCAGAAATAGTCCTCTTCACCCACAGTTCTTGTAGGAATAAATTCAAACAAAAGGCTACAAATAACAGCAAAATCAAGCAAGTATTTATTTGTAGGAAAGAAACACACTTATATAGGAGCTGAGCAGGCAGCTCGGCTGTCCCAGACTGAACTGAATGCCCTGATGTTGGGAAGGAAGAGGATTTATACCCCTACGCTGGAATGTCCCAGGGCAAGGAGCTAGGTAAACTATGGGTGAATATGAAATGCCCTATTTATTTTCTATGAACTTTATTGACTAAGCTGTTTTCAAGGGTGTCTTTCCTACTGACTAGAAACTTGGCTTATTAGACCAACTCACAAAGTGATCATTTTAAAGACAGAGTTTCACATACATTTGTTCATGTTCCATGCTAGTAAGAATAGTGCTATTTAAAATTAAACACAGTAATTTTGGATAATGTACAGAAGGTATCATTTTAAGTATATTACATAGGATTTCGATTTTAGGCACTGTTGACAAGGCACTTCTCCTTGCATTATCCTAGATATGAATAAAAGATAGCAAATTACATGCAGAGGTTTCTTTCAAAAGCCAGTTCAATAGCCACATTGAAACTTAAATAGTCACTATTTTTTTATTTCTGATTGAAGTAATAATAGCACACTAGTGTGTTTTTTAAACATTAAGTTCTTCATGGTAACTTTGCTACACAAAGTCCCTATATTAGTCTAAGTCCTCATTTTACTATACAATTAACAAAAACATCAATTTAACACACTATGCATACTTTTCCCTTGAGTTTTGACTTACTGGGTTCTAAAGAATAATTGTTAAACAACACAACTTAGTTCAGGTTGAGAAATAATTTGGTCTGCACCATGGGAAAATAGTAAGATACAGGAATAAGAAAAAATGTGTTTGATGTTATAATAGATGACATCACTGGTTAGTGAATTACTTACAAACATAAAGTTAGGGCTGAAAAATAGCCATTTTATGAATCTCATGATATCAGAGTGCTTGAAAAGTGAGGGGCTTGCCCTCGCCGGTTTGGCTCAATGGATAGAGTATTGGCCTCTGGACTGAAGGGTCCTGGGTTTGATTCTGGTCAAGGGCACATGCCCGGGTTGCAGACTCAATCCCCAGTAGGGGCATGCAGGAGGCAGCCAATCAATGATTCTCTCTCATCATTGATGCTTCTATCTCTCTCTTCCTCTCTGAAATCAATAAAAAAAAAAGTGAGGGGCTACATAGTTGTATGTGTGCATTTTGGAAGACCGAACTTTATTCAGTTGTTAAGCTTGGTCTCTGGATCCAGACTATTTATGGACAAATCTTGGCTCTGATATTACCTTTGTATGATGCTGGAAAATTTACTCAAGAGAAATGTACCTCAGTTTCCTCTCTCTAAAGTGGGAATAATTATAGAACTTGTTCCATAGGTGTGTCATAAAACAGTACCTAGCAAAGAGAGAATGATTAATATTTTGTTGTTGTGTCTTTGTCATGTTATAAAAACTCTCTTATTTATCCTGGCATACTCTCAAAGTGAAATATGGACCATTACTTCTTGGAATCCTGTTCAAGTTAACTCAGAATTACTTAGATATCATTCATTCAAATGTTTTTAAAAGTTTTATATGATTTTAAATTGATAATATTTGAAAATGTATCTTTCATTCTCATATAATATCTCAATGAAATATAAAAATGGATTCTAATTCACAGTTTTTTATTTGGAAAGAGATAATTACTTTCTATCATAAATGGTGAAGTTTGACATTTGATTTATTTTATTTTTTATTTATATTTGCTTACTTTTATTATTTTATTTGCATTTTAAAAAGTGGGAAGAAGCCAAGTAATCAAGTAGATTTAAAGCTATATAATTGCCATTTAAATTTGTTTCTTATAATTTAAAATATTTTTATAACTCATGAAATAATTACCACTATTAATGCTATTAAAATACTATGAGGAGAATCTGAATATGTGTACTTTCTGTTGAATCCTAGTTAGATGTTTCAGTCAAAACAAAGTGTTATATATAAGAAAAATGATTCAGGACTTTACTCATGTGTAAAATAAGAAGCATTTTCAATGACTACTTGGCTGGCTTTCAGATTCCTGTGCCAGGATGTTGCTACAGTTTGATATTTCACTTTTCTAACACCAACAGTGAGTGGACTTCTAGAACTAAAATGTGAAGTATTTAGAACCAAAAATCACTCCCTTCCCTACAGGATGTTTAACAAGTACAGGGGTACATATGTCCTTATGTTCTGTGCCATGGTTCCTGCGGACCCACAGAGCAGGAGTCATCCTCTGTAGGTTCATAATTAAGATCTATAAATTTTGCCCAGCCCGTGTGGCTCAGCAGTTGAGTGTCAACCTATGAACCAGGAGGTCATGGTTGAATTCTGGTCAGGGCATATGCCTGAGTTGTGGGCTCTATCCCCTGCGCTGGAGGCAGCCCATAATGATTCTCTCTCATCATTACATCAATTTCTAAGTCTCTCTCCCTCTCACTTCATCTCTAAAATCTATCTTGTAATACAGCTAATTCATGATCAATTATTCTTTCTGCTGTTTCTCCTTTTACTTCAAGACCCAGAGAAGTTATTACCTCTTTCTTTTTCTCTGATTAAACCCCATTCTTTTTCTCCGCATTCATGAACTCTGTCTTTAACTTGTTCCCCCATTGATAACTATCCAAGGACCTAGAAGCACATTCCCTTTAAGACAAATTCCCTATTTTTCTTATTTCCAGCTCCTGAAATGACCAGAATGCAAAAAAAAAAAAAAAATGAGGTCAGGTCTCTACAAACTCCACCATGTCCCTTTCTGAGTATCCACATGTTGTTTGTTCACAGTCTCTAAATTATTCATCTTCACCTATTTGTAGCTTGTGCACACGTTTCCCTTTGACTAGCTTACATGTGCTTTAGTAGAATTTCCAATTTAAAATTTCCCTATACTGGTATTTATTTATTTTTAAATTTACCTTTAATTATTGAAAGTATTACAGATGCCCTTGTGGTTGTTTTTCTTCCTATTGACCCCCTCCACCCTGAACATGCTCCTCCCAGGCCCTCACCACACTATTGTCTGTGTCCATGGGTTATGCAAATGTGCATATAAATTACCGGTTAATCTCTTCCCCTCTCCACCCCCACCCCCACCTTCCCTCTGAAATTCCATGCTTCTATCATTCTGAATTATTTTGTTATCAGTTTATTTTGTTCATTAGATTCCACATATGAGTGAGATCAGTTACAAATACAGTGGGGCCTTGACTTACGAGTTTAATTCTTTCCTTGACAGAGCTCGTAACTCAAATTACTCGTATGTTAAATCAATTTTCACCATTACAATGAATTGAAATGCCATTAATCCGTTCTGGACACCCAAAAAACACCGCAATTGTTTTGTTAAATGTTTTTAAATAAGAAAAATGTATAATAAACCTTAATATCAGTTTCTTATCTCTGAAATGGGAATTACAATAGCTGATATTGTGGCATTCACTGTGACGTTTGCTGCACCAACTAGCGGTGGGATATCTGAAGCTGGCTCGTAACCCGAATTTTAGCTCGCAACCCAAAGCAAAAAATCGGCCGAGAGAGGGCTCTTATCTCAAAAAACTCGTTAGTCGGGACACTCGTAAGTCAAGGCCCCACTGTATGTGGAATCTGAAATAAGTGTCCCTCTATATTGGTATTTAAACATCTTTACTATATTATTCAAAATAAGGAATGTGTCTTTACTCTTCAGAAAAAAATTTATTTTAAATTAATCTCTTACTTTTTACTATAGAATTTCAAATCAAATGTTCCCTACCTTTGAAGTCATTCATCAGATACAGAAGACAGGTGGGATTAGAGAGCAGGTTGAATTGTGTGTTTTGTTTTGTTTTTTACTTTTGATTTCATTTTTTTAATCTTCCAAGAACGACTCTGCAGACTGGTCTTGTTAGTCCTACAGAGCAGGAGTCAGTTTCTGTGTCATTGATGTTGGTGATGAGTGGTGTATTTGACAAAGGTTAGGAAGCTTTTAGAACCATTTGGCAACAATGATCACTGAAGATAGAAATGGTTTCCCACTAATTTTTCTGGAAATAGAGTAGCTGTATCTTTGCTCAAGCATTTCCATCTGCCTTAGAAGACCTTTGCCCCATTTGTATCTGGTCAATATTTTGCTCATTCTCTGTAGCTTAGTATAAATAATACTCTGTTCCCCAAAACTTTTATCTAGTTGGAATTAAAATATTTCCTGTAGGATAACAAAACAACAACCCTGAGATTAAGAGCCATTTAATTATAATTCTACCAGAGTACAGTAGAGATGGGCTGAAAGATATAATATTACACTTTCAAATTCTATGTACTCAAAATGTTTATAGCAGGTCAATTAACATGGTAGACACATTCAGCATTGGTTGAATTTCACTGAAGCACTGAGTTAGGACACAGTTCAACATTTGTGTTTCTCTCACACACACATGGGTTCGTAACTTTCATTGATTGGAGTTCAGATTTGCTGGCAAAAGATTTTGGTCCTCTCCTCCCCACTCCGCCAAAAAGAGATATTTTTCTATTTTAGTTCAACTTCTACGTTTTGAACTGAAAATCATAGAAACCACTTAATGTAACAAATATCTCACTGCTGTTCAATTAATGGTTGGTGAGAAAGAGAGAGAGAGAGAGAGAGAGAGAGAGAGAGAGAGAGAGAGAGAGACACTAATTTTGCTAACTAGAAATCACTACTTTGTATCTTCTGGGAAAGGGAAAAAATTTCCAGGAATTTACAATTAAATGTTAGAGATGTGTTGAAGGAAAATATGAAAATTTACATTGTTTTGATGATTATTATGCTCATCACCAAAATAGCTGATGAGAGATCATTACCCAAATTTGTGTTATAGATTGCACTATAATTAGAAAATGCATCATACACATACAGGAAAAAACAATTTTCAATGCAAGGAAAATACAAATACTATTTGCAATTTCAGAAAAAAAGAAGTGAAATAGCTGTGGGTTATGTTGTAAGAGAATGAACAAGTGTTGAGCTTGGCCTTAAATAATGGGTAGGAGTTAGATTTTTAAGTTTGGAAAGTTTCTGCAAAGACCAACTGCTGGTGGAAGTGTTAAATAATCTGTGAGTAAAAGTCATTTGAGCATGCACTGATGTGACACCATCACATAACAACTTACCTCTATGAGGAAAATATGTCAGGCACTGAAGGGAGTGTGGAAAAGGAGAGTGATGAAAGCTGGATTGGATGTGGATGAAAAGATCCCATCTGTGAACAGTACATACCTCAGATAAAGACACGTTGATAGTGCTGACACCAAATGAGATGCAGTAGTCTGTGACCAAGTGGACACCCAGCTCAATTCATTTCCACAGAGGCACGGACATGTTGCAGTGATTAACTGAGCAGAATGTCAGATTTCTCTAATTTAGGTCCTCCAAAAGTATACTCCCAAGTTCAGGGATTTATGCAGCATTTGATTCTAAATGGCCCGTTCAGAAGTAGAAAAAACAAATGAGTATAAATTTAACTGAGGAATTTAACCATGACAACTGTAAAAAATCAGCAAGAAGTAGCAGCTCTTAAGTTCTGCAATGATAATAGTCAATATAGGGAGAGGAATATAAAAGATAGAGGTATTTTGATGAATTGAAAGTGATTTAGGAATACAGGGTAGGTAAAATATATAGATATAGATAATTGGTGTAGCAAAAAAATTGTCAAACTTATCAATTGAAGGTTAACGTTTTTGTAGAAATGCAATTTCAGAGTTCATGTGAACAAATTTGCTTTGACATGTAGGAGACTCTGTATAGTTGCTTTAATGGAAAGATGCTAAGACAGCCTTATCTAGCAATGAAGTTCATAAATCAAAAGCCAGGTACAACTCCAAGGCCATTTTTAGACACCCCACTCTTCTGATTCTTAAGTAGGCACGAACCAGTGATTTCACTTGCGGATTAATTTATAGATGATGTGAACATTGTTTGGTAACATTAAGGAAGAACTTATACAACATTATGTGCTAAAGCTTTAATTAAATTTTCATGTATTTATCCCACTGAAATCCTATTTTAAAAACTGGGATATAGTATCTAATGTCAGAAATTAGATTTTCAAGTATTAGATTAGTTCCTAAGCCACATGATGAAACATGCCAATGAACTGTATTTTTGGATTACTTCAGACTTTCAAATTGAAATAAAAAGGATGACTCCTAAACACTCCACTGCATTATTTGTACATCCACAAAGAGAAACAACATCCACATTTATTTCAAAGTACAGAAACACACTGCTGCTGTGTTTATTTGTTCAACATAACATGACCGTGTTTCAAAGCAGAGGTTTTATTTGGAACTCTCATGACATGTTTGTTTTCACTTTATTGCAGAACTTCTTTCTTACATATCCATTATTAAAAATATGCTTATCTACTAAGGGAAAAACTAGTATTCTCTTGAGACTTTTTCCCCCCTTCAGAATGGAATTACCAGAGTCGAAGCCCTACCTAACCTTTTAACTCGTGGCTAAGGGAATAATTGATGCTATGCTACTAATTTCTGTGTAAATAATAGCACCTTATTTCAGAAACCTGTCTAGATTTTAACCTCTAAAGGAGACCTATAGTACCCTTCTGTAATACCCAGGTTCTGAGACTCTTCAATTTAACGCCTAGCGTGCGGTAGATACAAAATGCAGGTTGGCTTCTCCACCTTACCTATATTATACATATGCCCCCATATGTACTTTTTAAGCAGGAACATCCTGTCTGCAAGAATGCCACTTTTTAAGAGTGCAGGTTTTAGATTTCAGAAACTCTAGTAATTTTGATGTTCTTTTAAAAATAATTTTATATCTAATATGTGTAGCATGAGGCAATAGTATCTTGGCAGGTTGTTTGGAGGAATGGAGAGGAAGACTGAGAGTGTGAGATTGGGTTGGGAGTAAGACAGGAGACTTCCGGAGTTGGAAAAGTATTGTATTCATAGGAAGATCTAGATCTGAGAAAAAGGGATGGGAGTCATTGATTCAGTTCAAAGTTTGCTTGGATTAGAAAGGATGCAATCAATGCCTTCCATGTTTTGTCAGCAAGTATGTATGATCACTACTGAAAAATAACGTGGTCATGGCTTCAGTTATATGTCTTTATTCTTAAAGTACATGATTTTAGGATTCTATCATCAGGTATAAGTGCATAAATTGCTTTACTGTTATCACCAATCAGTCTGTTCCAATAGGCATTCATTCTATGCCATTTCTCTTCTTAGATTCTGATGGTTATGATCATGAGGAGAGTGATTATGATGATGAGGTTTATCATTAAAATAATTACTGATCTCCTAATATGTACCACACACTGTACTAGGTGCAAATAACATATATGATAATACCCATACTCAGCCAACTTAATAAGACATAAAAGCAAATCAATCAATCTATCTATCTATCTATCTATCTATAAAAGCCTAAGCAACCAAAACAACTGGAATGACCTAGAACAACTGGAACAATCAGTCGCTATGACACACACTGACCACTAGGGGGCAGGCGTTCAATGCAGGAGCTGCCCCCTAGTGGTCAGTGCACTCCCACAGCCAACCTCCCCTGGCTGTTCAACTTCCTGCTGTCCCTGCCAGCCAACCTCCCGTGGTCCCTCCCCCTGGTCGGCAAGCCCCAATCACCCAATCTGGGCCAGGCCCCAGGTTGGGATGGGGAACCGGGGGTGGGTGGCGGCAGATGTGGCCCATTTGCCAGGGTGGCTGAGGGCTGGCTCCCTCCTCGGGGCTGGTAGCCAACCTCCCGCTCCCTGTCTCTCCCCCCAGCCATCAGGCCCCAATCGGCCCAAGGTCCCTCCCCTCTTCCTTCCTCCTGGCCGGCAGGCCCCAATAGGCCCGACCCTGATTGGCCCTGATTGCTGGCCAGGCCTAGGGATCCCACCCGTTTACAAATATCATGCACCAGGCCTCTAGTATATACATAAAATATGTTGAAATGAGTGCTATGCTAAAGATTTATCATTGGTCACTGCATTTTATGATCTATAAATCCATCTTATGGTGCATCAGAGAAGATTTCTCCAGAAGCTGAGCTAACTGAGCCAGGTTTTGAAGGAAAATAGAAGATACTCAAAAGGAAGGGTGAGGACAAGAGTATCATAATCAAAGGGAGTGTCTGGGGCAAAGACACAAGAGAAAGAAAAGGCATTATATATTAGTTAAACTTTAAGTGGTTTAACTTACCTGGGATTCAGAGTTCCAACAGGGGAATGGAAAGAGATAATATTGAAGGAGAAAAAATATCCTTCCTTCCTCCTCCATTCTTCTCTCTCCTTTTTCTTTCAATAATTTTCTGAATATTAACAAGCATTCATACTAAATGCCAGCTTGAAATCAGAGTCAGCTCTGATCTTTATCGTTACGGGGTAGCGGAGCCCCCTAAGATCCTTATTAATGCAATTGCTTCTCATTTTCTTTTATTTCTCTACTCTCTTGCTCTTTCACCTAAATGTGATTTATATATAGAAAAGCAATTGAAATCTGGCCAGTCTTTGTCAACGTAAAGAGCATTTATTCTGTATTTTATGAGATATTTGCAGCTGACCAAGTTTCTGCTCTTAACAAGTTCCCAAGCCACTTTCCTGTGGCTGGGATTTAGCTCTGTTCTGTAACAATGCACACCAAATTTCTCATTTGCCCTTAAGCTCCTTGGCCCAGTGACATCCCACTTTAAGTTTAATCAGACAGAAAAATCACAAAAGCTCTGGTCTCAAGTGACCACTTTGACCTTTTTTTTTTTTCCTGAGTGCACGAAGAGAAGAAATTTCCCTATTTTGAGCAGTCAGTCTATGATTTTCTACACACCTGTGTACTGTGTTTGTTTCAAATCCAGGGTGACCTGGGTTAATGCCATTTCTGTCAGTGGGAAAACCAGTACTAAGCTTTCCAGCCACCTTAAGCAATTATTTCTAGTGGCTGTCTCCCTGAGGTTATAATTTTCATCAGGGATTTTCTGAAGACAGGCAAAAAAACGGTATGAGAAAGACTCAGAAAGCTGCTTACTAGGGCTTGACTAAAGAAGAAATTGGATTTGGCTCATTCATTAAAGCCATGGTTCTTGAGCAACAAGTGTTCTTAAGACAAGAAGGCAGACTTCTCTTCTGATTGGGCCGAAATCTCTTGTGTCCTCACCCTCACCCCACGTATGTGTAGTTGTGCTTTTCAATTAGCTATATAACACCCATAGAGATGTGTTGATTTTTTCATAATGATTATATGAAAACCAGTATATTGTTAAGGTTTTTACTATCTGTTTTTATATTTTAGGTTTATTGAGGTATAGTTGGTATATAAAATTATAAGATATTTAAAGTGTAGGTCAAGGTGATTCGATATACATATACATTGTGAAAGGATTCCCCTCATCTAATTAATAACACATCCATCACTATATATAATTATCTTTTTGTGTGTGGGAACATTTAAGTTCACTATCTCAACAAATTTCAATTATGCTATAAAGTGTTAGCAATTATAGTCACCATGTTTTACATACTCAGATCTTATTCATCTTATAGCTTGAAAAGTGCACCCTTTTACTAAACTTTCCCTTTTCCCCCCAAACCCAGCTGCTGACAATCATATTTTTTACTTCTGATTCTATAAGCTGTTCATATAGAAAACAATACAATAATAAAGAAATAATAATACAAGAATAAACTCTTTGTTTCACATACTCACAACTATAAGCCTACTTGTTCCCACCCTATATATGTGTAGACAATGATAACCACCTTGCAGAAACAACCATTCTCATGATCAGTTATTATTTGGAATTCATTCCTGCATTGTTCATTTGTATAAGCGGTTGGAATAAGTCTGGAAATGTCTGGACAATACCAATACAAATCAAATTTATGCACCTGAAAAGCTAAAGACTGGCCCCAAAATCTGTTCAACACAAAGTAACATCATAACGGCTCTCTTTAGACAGGCAGGACAATTTCCTCAGGTTATATCTCCTAGTTACCCAGCTTAGCCCTTTAACTGAAAAAACCATGATCAGGAAAGGTGGGGAGGAGAGAAATCAGGAAGGGGTTAGAGAATTTAGAAGAGAAAGATGACTTACTGAACCCAAAAGATTTAATACAATCACTATGTAGGATCCTCATTTAAATGTTGTGAGCAGCATCTCTATGTCATTGTCACAATCAAAGCTAGTAGAACATAAAGAATTTATTCTGCAAGCTATAAGTCAAGAAGGCACCCAATCTGGTTATTTGAGTAATCTAAAACTCCTCGTGATTTCTGATCTTGAGCAGTGTATGTACATGTGCAGCATAATGTGCATGCCTGTGGTTCCATGTGTGCATGTGTGTGTTTGTATGTGTTAGAGTGTGACTACATTTTTGTGATCAAACCTTTTATCTAATAGAATATCAAACAGGAAGCTTAGAAAATGCTCTGTGTTTGGCATTCAAAAATACATGCACATTCTCTTGTTTAAAGAGAGTTAAGCTTCTTACTCTATACTTTTTCTTTACTGCACATAAAAAAACAAGTCACATTAAAAAAAAAGTCGACAGTGATAATCAACAAGGATCATCGATGGAAAGAATACAAAATTACCCCAAGATTCCTTTCTACTACAAAATATGCCCAAAATACTTTCCTAATACCCACAAATGCATTTACTAAATATTGAGCCATCAGTTTATATATATTAATTTGTTCTGGTTAATCTAGTAGCTCTCCTTTTTCAAGCATCTAACATACATGGTCAGAGGTAACATTATTTTCTGAGCTGGAGGTAGGGATTCATTAGAGGAAAGAGAATGGAAGGCATTGGCTCTTCAAATAGACTAGCCATTTGGGAGTGGGGTCAAAGTACAAGTTAATATTGGTTTGGTTTAGTGCTCACTGGAGAGTAATAAGAAGAGTGCTTCAGAGAGGAATATATTCCGGAACACAGTTTTTCACCCAGGTTATTCTTTATTGGGTCCATAAGTGGATTCTGTGTTTATGACTTTATGTGTGTACAAATCTCATCTCACAGATTCCAAAGAGCTGAATGTCAGTAGTAATTCATTTCCAAACCACCATCTTAATGGTCCCACTATTTATGGGAATGGAAAAACTCCCACAGAAACAGTGACTCATGAGAGACTAGTGCACTTACACAACTTATGGTGTGTTTTTTGTTTGCTGAATAAGAGATTGGAGTAATAATTGAATAAAGAGATGACTAGAAATTAAGTCTATAATATTTTAACTTAAAAATACATGACTTCCAGTCAAATTACTTTACCTCTCTAGGCTTCAATTTTTTAATCTCTAAAATGACATTATAGGACTAATTTGCCCCTAAAGTCAGTTTCAGCTTAAAAACTATTTTTTTAAAATATATTTTATTGATTTCTTACAGAGAGGAAGGGAGAGAGATAGAGAGTTAGAAACATCGATGAGAGAGAAACATCGATCAGCTGCCTCCTGCACATCTCCCACTGGGGATGTGCCCGCAACCCAGGTACATGCCCTTGACCGGAATTGAACCCGGGACCCCTCAGTCCGCAGGCCGACGCTCTATCCACTGAGCCAAACCGGTTTTGGCAAAACTATTTTTTTATATAACGGTTTTAATGATCATCCTAATAGAATTCATGAGATTATTTTAATTACTAGGAATCCTAATTTGGACAGATACATATATTATGTACATATCAAACAACTTTATGTTTTTAATTTATGGGACATGTTACAACTTTTAAAATATGCTAGATGCCTGAGATTCTTAGAATCACCTATAAAATAAAATCTTGCTTTTTGTAATGCTAGGTACAGGGACTTGTTAAATGACAGATAGACCCATTGGTTCACTAGTATACATTTTTATGTAGCCTATTCTAATTGTTCAGTTCTATTGCTACCTTTAAAACTAACTACCCACTTGGTACCATTGTGCATGAACTAAACCCACTTCAAAAAAATTACTTCTACAAACTACTAGTTTTTCATCAATTTAGTTCTAAATTATATGGTTGTTCCCATCTATATACTGAATTATATTTTGTTTCATTCCTCATCCTGGGTCTCTTTTTTTACAATGAAACGCATCTCTACAAACACAAAACAGATGCCGTATGTGGCCACTGTGCTTCTGTTGGCTTTATACAACAATGCTGTACAATCCAGAAAGTAGCATGTTCATGGGATATTGCTAGCACAGTGACAACATAACAATGACTATGATGAGAGCAGGTGTTGTGCTATGCCCACTTACTGTGCATATCACTTCTTCTGAGTTGTGATGTTACATTATTAAATAAAACATTAAAGACTTTACTAGTATAAATACAGAAGAAATTATGCATCATTATGTTATTTTTGACAAACCACAGAATATATGTATAACTTCTAAAATGCAGTGCAATCCTATATAATAAAAGTGTAATATGCAAATCAACTGAATGTCCAAACAGCGGAACAACCATCCTGGACCACTATGACACCCACTGGTGCCAGGCCAGCCAAGGCGGGTGCGATGCAATTGGTCGGGGGCCCAGCCATAGCCCCATGATCGCCAAGTAAAAGGAGGCCCAGGCCACCAACTGGCAGGCTGTGGTGGGTGGGCAGGGCCTCCCTCTGCTAGGGAAGCCTGGGTCCTGGGTGTTGGAGGGAAGCCAGTGCAGGCAGCCAGGGGAAGAAAGGTCTACTCTTGCATAAGTTTCTTGCATCGGGCCGCTAGTGTAACAATAAAAACAAATATTCTAAGAGCTTGACAAAATTTAGTTTTATTTCATGGGCCTAATTTAATGTGCTGAATTCTCTCAGTGCCTTTTAGTTGGTTTCTTTTCTATTTCTTTTTACTTACCCAGCATTTGGGAAGGAGGTAGTTAAATCCTGAAGTCTTTCATTTTCTTCCTTTCTGTATAGTCCCTAACCTCTGTGAGAAGTTTCTGATTCCAGGACCTGACTGGGCAACATTGGCTAGCATTCTGGTTCAGAACTATGATACTTTCTTTAGAGTTATCTTCCGTTGTGAAGAGATCAGTGACCCTTCTCAGGGTTTGGCTCTGTTTCCTCTTTTCTCACACAAATTAAAACCAGGGTTTTTTCTGACTTGAAACGTTGAGGGCAGCTGGTGTTTTGAGTTTGAGGGTAGGAGTTGGAGATACTGCTTACTCTTTTAGTGACACTTGAAATGCATTTCTATTCAGGGCATTAGCTCAGATAATAGTGAATAGTACCTTGTTATTTGCATATGTCATTGTTTGCTCATTTTTCCTTGTAGGCAGTACCCCCTTCAATTTGAGATACCATAAATAAAGAGGTCAAAGTAAAAAAATAAATTATGAAAATTCAAAAATATGCAGCACACATGTGAAGGAGAAAAGGACAGTCTCAGGGACCATATAGAGATTAGTGAGATCATCACTGCAAGTTGTAAAAAGACTACAAGATTGCAAATGAATTTCTCCAGTAAAAGAAACAATATGTATATGTGGATTGTCTGTACAGTATGTGGAAATAGAATGGTATTATTCATGTTTTGATGAAATCTTTCTCTTAATTGATTTTATATTCACACATTATGAACCAGCTGGAACAGATTAACTGGCATCCTAGCAAATTTGAAGCCAATTTTTTTTTTGCAGTCTTATTCTTTTCTGCTTTCACTTCATAAGCACACCTTACATCCTCACCTCATGGCCTTCCCATAGTGCTTTGTTACACAGAGTGTGTCCTATAAACTAGTGACACTAGCATAGCATCACCTGGAAACTTTTTAGAAATGTGGAATGCAGGCCCCACCCCAGAGCTACTGAATCAGTGTCTGAATTTTAACATCTTCTCAGGTAAGAAGGGTTACAATAGTAACAGGGTATCACTGCTATTTGCTATTTTGCTATTGCTATCTGCCAATTAAGATAATGTAGAGAGATGAAGGTAGGGGGATATTTTTTGTTGCTGTTGTTTTCTCTCTTATCAATTTCCCATGCATTTAGTTCTCTCTGATGAATTACAGGCTAAAAAGCTAAACCTATTTTTAACCAGGAATGTGCCCTTTATCCCTGGGGGAGAACTTCTCTGGAAGCAATAGCTTGCTAATAGACTGACCAGGTTCCAGAAGACTGAATGGACCATGTATTTCAGTGGGTTATCACGTAAAAAAATATGTTTTCTGCCCTCAAAACACTGCCTGATGGGTTATGTGGGAAATGTAACAACATTTCACATAAATTGAACTGCAGTAGTACAGTGATTGCATGCAAAAATGCTTTAAATATAACAGTAAGAATCTGGCTTCTATTTGTCAATCAAAAGGCCTTAATATTTGGCCATTAAAGGTGGGGAATGTTGAAATAGGAAATGAGAATGTAGCGATGTTTCATAATCTATTTCACTGGTTAGAAGTAAAATCATTTTGGATTAAGAATCTCTGGAAAAGGCGAATTCGTTGAGAATTTATTATAATATGTCAACCATGAGGTAATAAACTCAAGTTAGAAAAGAAGTAAACATGGAGGAAGTAGAATATAGAAATCTTAAATGGCATTTGCATGTGGGTATCAGTGGGGGGGAAAAGGAGTCTAACTTTATTTTGGAGTATGATCAGAATCTGGGACATAAGAGTGTGGTAGATGAGAGAGGAGAGAGAGAGAGAGAGAGAGAGAGAGAGAGAGAGAGAGAGAGAGAAGCAATTAAGAAAGTGGGGTTTCATAGAGCCTCCTGATAGTCTGAATAGCATCAAGTTAAAGTGTTCCGGTAAATATGAGAGAAGAAAATGTTTAAAAAATTAGGAAATTAAAAATGTGAAAGTGTCAAATGTTGAAAACAGATTAGGGAAGATGAGGACAGAGAAACAGTTCAGGATTGGAGAATTTAATCATTTCGATCAGTGCTGAATTGAGGGAGAGAGAAGATTGAGTAGAATGATAAGAGAAGAAGACAGACTGTTGGGCATGATGAGAGAATCTATTGTGATTATTTAAAAGAGGCAAGGAAGAGTGAACTTCAGCTAGGAAAAATAGGATAAGAATAGAAAGAAGGAAAGTGCTTAGTCCATGATGTGAAGAGCCATGTGTCAGAGAGATAATACGGAAGGATAAGGACCTATAAGACAAAAATGCTTGTCTTAAAAAACACTTTAATGGGATGGTAATCCAGATCTTTGCATTGCAAAACAAGTATATGATAATTATAAAGAGGCTTGGACTACTTGCATGCCTTATTCCTCTTTTCATACCCACTGTTCAAATATAGACTCCATATCTGTTGCTTGCCTTATTACAATAGATTTATAACTATCTTCAGTCTCATACCTTCTGTGAATCTAGTAATTTGCAGTTATGGAACATTTTATATAACCTTGTGGATCTTTTTGCTTATCAAATTAGTGAGTGGGGCCAAGGGTGCCAGATGTCTGAGTGCTGGAGCAATCCTTACAACTAATTGTCCTGTGTCTCTTGTTTTTTTTCCCAAATGTCCAGGCAAGCTAAAGCCATTATAAATACATCCCAGTAATATTATAGAACATAAATTCAATGAAAGCAATTGCAAATATAAAAAAGTGGAATTTTAAAAATTTCTTTTGAAAAAAATTTAAAAAGGGTTATAAATCACTTGAGATAAATGAAAAATAAGGTATTTCATGAATTTAATTTAGAAAGGTTATTTTAAAAATATCACATATTGTTGCACTCCTGTTTATATATTTTGAAATAGTGGTGAAATGATAAGACTATAATTTGTGAATACTGAATATGGAAACTTTTAATTTGGTATAATTGCTTTTGTTTTCTTTGCTTGATATTACCCTCACAGATCTCTCTCACATACCTGTTCTATGGCTTCTTGCATTATTGTTTTTCTTCTTGGTTCATCTTCTATTCTTTATTGCTTAAAGAAATATCTAATCCCTAATGTACTTTTTTTAAAAATTATGTTTTTATTGGTTTCAGAGAGGAAGGGAGAGGCAGAGAGAGAGAGAGAAACAGCAATGATGAGAGAGAATCATTGATCTGCTGCCTCCTGCATGCCCCCCAATGGGAACCAAGCCCACAAACCTGGCATGTGCCCTTGACCAGAATCAAACATGGGACCTTTCAGTCCGCAGCTGACACTCTATCCATGGAGCCAAACCAGCTAGGGCTCTAATGTACTATCATCTATCTATCTATCTATCTATCTATCTATCTATCTATCTATCTATTTGATACTATTACAGATGTCCCCCATTTTCCACTCCTTTCCACCCTTCCTCCCTCCCTACCTGGCCTTCACCATTCTGTTGCCTGTTTCTATGGGCTATACATATATATTCTTTGGCTAATTATTTCACCTTCTTTTATCCAGTCCCCATGATCCTCCCTTCTGACCTTTTTCAGTCTGTTCCATGTATCCATGCCTCTGGTTCTATTTTTTTCATCAGTTTATTTTGCTCATATTAGTGAGAGCATATGGTATTTGTCTTTCTCTGACTGGCTTATTTCACTTAGCATAATAATCGCTAGTTGCATCCAGGCTGTCACAAAGGGTAAGAGTGTCTTCATTTTTATAACTAGGTAGTATTCCATTGTGTAAGTATTAAAAAATTAGCCCTAGTTGGTTTGGCTCAGTGGATAGTGCCTCAGCCTGTGGACTGAAGGGTCCCAGGTTCAATTCCAGTTAAGGGCACGTGCTTGGGTTGCGAGCTCAATCCCCTGTAGGGAGTGTGCAGGAGGTAGCGAATCAATGATTCTCATCATTGATGCTTCTATCTCCCTCCCTCTCTTTTCCTCTCTGAAATGAAGAAAAATATTTTTTTTAATTAATATATGCCTTGACGCAAGGTGGGTATTTAAGACAGGCTTTGTGCTTGTGATGTGTTATCACCCCAACACATGTCATAAACATAGGAGATTATTTTAATTCCATGCTTACTTATGAATAGTATTATCTCATTTGGTAGTGTACTACACTTATTTTTTTCTTCATTCTGTGTTTAATATTTTTTGCATGATGTCTCTACTTCAATTATGGTGCTCTTTATCTCTCTCATTACTGGTTTGGTTTTTACTTTATTTTCTAACATACTTCTGCTTTTTCAGTTTTATATTTATTGAGTACATACTGTGTACCAGGAATATTTGAGATAGTAAGTATATAACATTAAGACATAATGATAAATATCTCCCCTCATGAGGCTTCCATTTCAGCAGGGAAGAGGGGGAATGAATGAGTAAATGGCTTAAAATATTTATAGGTGGGCAGCATCGCTGTGGAGAAAAATAAAGTAAGAAGAATTGGGAGTGGCCCAGTAAGATGAATTCGTAAATTTTAAATAAGGTGATTAAGGATGATCTTGCTGATATAGTGGCATTAGAGCTTAATTAAGAGGAAATAGGGGAGGGGATTATATGGATATCAAGCCCAAGGCCCTGAGGCACACATTTTCTTGGCATGTTAAAAAAACTGCAATGAAGCAAGAAAAACTGGAGCAAAGTCAGTGGGAAAAGAAGTTGGAGGTAGAAAATGAAGGATTTAAAAACCACTGTACGAAATTCAAGTTAATGATCTATTATGATGGGAAGCCAGAGAAAGATTGTGAGCAGAGTGCATAATCTGACCTACATTTTTAAAGAATCACTGTGGCTTCTGTGTCCACAGTAGTTTTGGGGCTAGGACATGCAGGGAGACCAGTTACGTGACATACATACTATATAGATATTAATATATAATAATACAATATTATATATTTACGTAAGAATACAAAATTAGGAATAGTATCCAACTTTAGGATCCAGTTCTGTGGTTCCTAACTGGAAGTCCAATGGTGACCTCTGTGTTTTCAACCTAAGCAGTACTTATCTAGAGCAGTACTTACCTTGATAGATGTGCTTATAGAAACTATTCTTTCAAAACATACTTATTGGAGACTTACAATGTGTCAGATACTGTTGTGGGCACTAGAGATAAAGCTAGTAGTAAAATATGCACATTCTCTACTTCCTTGAGGATTGTCGTCTAAGATACGTTGCTTTAGAGTTTGCATTTGTTGTTTTTGATATTCTTTTCCTGCTATCCCTTTGAAAATGGATTACGTATCCAATTGTGGATTCATTCGTTTATCCATTTATTCATTCATTCATGTAGTAATTGAGAGCCTTGTGCCTTGTTCTGAGCAATTCCTATTCTCAGATTAAGTTGCGTTTTGCTGGCACTAAGTGAATATTCAATAAAGTCTTGCAGAGTTGAGTTGAATTGAGTATTGGGAGCAATAAAAAGCAAAGAAGATGGCTAAAGGGTTAAAAACTGTATGGTAAGATGTAGTTGGGGAGCATGCAAATTATGCTCCCTGTGTTGGAATTGCTGAACTTAATGGCTTTTGCTGATCATTTGCAAGCCTTCCTTATTCTTAGTGCATGTTAGTGACCTCCGCTGTCAAAGCAGGACAGTAATACTGGCTGACCTTTCAGGGATGCAAGAAAGAGCTAAAGAAACATGCAAATGATTGCATACAAATGGTCAGGCTGAGATAGGCCCAATATAAATGCTAACTAGAAAAGGACGCAATTCACTTCACACTTTAATTTCAATGCACAAGGAAACATCACACCATCGATTACCTCCTCATATGTGAAAAATAGATGAAAAAATTCAGCATTTACAACTCTAACAAAGTGTTTGTTCAAAGCTCTTGTTACAGCAGATCTTCTTGAAGAATCAAGTGTTTATTTAAAAAGTATGGTTCGCATGTAAATGGGAAATATGTATTACTTATTTTCTAGGAAGAGAATAGAATGGAGGTCTTATTTTTCATTTAAACAAACAATCTCTTCTCACATGATCATTCAAATGGAAGGGGGGTGGATATCTGAAAATATTTTTTTGTTTGTCATATACAACTGGAAAGGTAATTATAAATTACAAACATTTACTCAATTAAATTATGAATCTTAAGTAAAAACTGCAAATGTTATTCTTTACCTTAAATTTCCATTTTTAATATAAATAAGGCAATGGTTGGTTCTCTTAATTTATGTAAAAATGTTTCAGTTTCTCTGCATGTTCTTTTCCTATATTTCTATGGGTGTTATCTTTAATTTAGACTTCTTGCTCCTATATTATTTTTAAGTAAAATAGAGAAGGAAAATGATTATGTTGCACAGGGTGTACAGAAGGAAAATGATTATGTTGTATTACTATTTAGCAATGCTTTTTTTTTTTGCTTGATTCTATATTGATCAGGAGAAAAAATTATATTACCATTGTATTGAATACCTTCTCTCTGTCTCTCACACATGCGTGCTCACACACACACACACACACACACACACACACACACACACAGTAAAATGCACTCACATACACACACAAAGAAAATCTTAGTTTTGGAACCATTTGAAAATAAATTGCAAAATGTATGACACTTCATTCCTCTATTTCCTTGTGTCTCCTAAGAGCAAAGACATTCTCCTGTATAACTGTATCATCATATTCAGGAAATTTAACACTGAAACACTGATACAATCACTTCATATAATACACAGTCTGAATTAAATATCCTCATTTATGCCAATAGTGATAGATCCTCCCTTCCCCCAACTGGTGGACAGAGTATGATGTAACCTGCAGCCCAGAAATACCTGAGTGACTAACCATGTACCTTATATGGACTATACACTGAATCACCAATCAACACCTGCCAAATACCCTAAGCCCTTGTCCCTATATGGGCCATACATTAAGCCACCAATCAGTGCGCGCCGAGAACACTAAGCCGCATTCCTTCCCATTCTGCCCCTCCAAAGGAGTGCTCACCTCTGCATGGCTTGCTGTCCTCCCAGTGCAAGACAGCCCGGCAGGTCTCTTTCCCCTAATAAAGCCTGCAATCCTGGTTTTCGGCTCCCGATTGGTCTCTCAAATAGTAACTTTATAACATTTTTGGAAGAAATGCAGGGGCATCAAAGATTTAATCTAAACTCATGCATTTGTATTTCGTTGTCACATCTCCTGTGTTTCTGTTAATCTGTAAAAGTTTCCCTGCTTTTCTTTTTTTGTTTTTTCTTTCAAGGCCATGATATATTTGAAGAGTCAAATCCAGCTATTTTTTGGAATGTCAAAAAACATAGATTAATCTGATTGCTTTCTCATTATTGGATTTATGTGAAAGTATTTTGGCCTAAAATAGTGATAATTTTAAATGCATCAATCAAGAAGCACATACTTAATGCTAGGATTTTTTCCAATTGTTGATGCCTCAGTTGAGATGGCATCTGCCATAATGATCCTCTACAAAATTACATTTTCTGCTTTATAATTAATAAGCAGTCTGTGAAAAATAATTCAATACTATTTGAATATTCTATTCCACAGCAAAACTTACCACCTTGTTTAAACATTCAGTGGTGATCTTGGTCTAAATACGTAATTACATGGCAATTGCGAAGTGGTTGTTTTCTAATTCTTTCTGATTTCTGTACTTATTTACTGGCATAACCTGGTAATGAAGAACACCCTCTATTCTTACTCAAACTCTTTCATTTATTCTTATTATTAGCAATGTGTTATAATCCATTACCTTCATGAATATTTTAACGTTTAAATTATCACAAATTAGCAACTTCTTCAAGTTAGATTTGATGTCCATTTAAAACAATTCTCAGAGGAAAGGTGGGGGTAGGTGGCCGGGTGGGAGAGATTAACCAAAGAATTTATATGCATAACCCATGGATATAGACAATAGTGTAGTGAAGGTGGGGGTTGGAGGGGGGGATGGTGTGGAGTGGAGAGGGTCAATGGGGGAAAAACAAGAATATATGTAATACTTTCAACAATAAAGATAAATTGGGAAAAAAACATACATACACAAAATTGCACAGAATATAAGGACACAGCCTGATAAATTTGACAAAGGAAATATACATATACAACCAGAACCCCAAAATAAATAAAAAAATAGCATTACTAAACCACAGAAGCCCCCTCATATTTTCTGCTAATCAATATTCTCCCACAAGGGTAACTGGTTTTTTTTTTTCACTCTGAACATCACTGATTTGCTTTCAGTTTTATATTTTACATAAGTGCAGTTGTACAAAATATAATCTTATCTCTGACTTCGATTGCTCAACATTGCATTTGTGATTCATAATGGTTCATGTAGCAGTTTATTCATTTTTTATTGCTGTATTCTATTATATAAACAAAACTTATTATATTATTGATTGACAAGTAAAATATTTTCTTTGGAGTATTATAAATAGTATTATGATCATTTTAATTAATGCCTTTTTTAAAAAGACACATATGAGTTCTGTTGAGTAAATATATATGAATGAAAATGGTGGATCAGCCCTAACCGGTTTGGCTCATTGGATAGAGCGTCGGTCTGCGAACTCAAGGGTCCTGGGTTCGATTCCGGGAAAGGGCATGTACCTTAGTTGCGGGCACATACCCAGTGGGGAGTGTGCAGGAGGCACCTGATCGATGTTTCTCTCTCATCAATGTTTCTAACTCTCTATCCCTCTCCCTTCCTCTCTGTAAAAATCAATAAAAATATTTTAAAAAAAGAAAATGGTGGATCATACATTATAGTATTTTATGCTTTCATTTTACATAGTGTTTCCAACAGAATTTGAGAGTTTTTACTGATGTACAGTTTCACCAACAATTATATTTTTCTTTTCCCCAGCTATCTTAGTTTTTTGCTTTTAGTTTATTCTTTTATATAGTCTTTTACTTTAAATTTAGGTTGGATTGTGCTGATCAGTTTGAGTAGTCTTACCATCTTAACAATACTGTCTTCTGTTCTAGGAACAGGTGTATCTCACTATTTAGGTTTTTAATTTCTTATTGCAATGTTTTATTCTTTTCCATGTCCATGTTTTTTATAGCTTTATCCTTAGATCATTCATATTTAAGGATGCTACAGTCTGTTGTTAGTTTATGAAAATAGAGTTGAATTTTTATATTAATGTTATATCCTGTCACCTAGCTATATCCATTTAAAATTCTAATCATTTTTTGTATATTTTATAGGATTTTCTATATAGACATCATGGCAGTTGTGAATAAAGATAGTTTTATTTCCAATTTGCAGTTCTTCATTTCTTTTTCTTGCCATATTACACTAGCTAGGTACAATTTTGAGTGGAAGTGGTGAGAGCAGATGTTGATCTATATTCCTTTCCTTAGAGAAAGTATTTAGTCATTCAACATTAAGTGATAGGTTTTTCCCTTTATGACTTTAGGAAGTACCCTCTATTTCTAATTTGCTTAGAGTTTTAATAGAAATGGATGTGAGATTTGTTGTCACATTTTTGTGCATTTTTTGATAGGATCATATGATTTATTAATATTGCAAATTACATTGATTTTCTGAATATTATCTCAATCTCTATTCTTAAGATATGTTCCTCTTTTTGATACATAGTCATATATATATGTACATATATAGTTAAATTATATATAATGTGTGTATATATACATATATGTGTATATACAGTGTATGATATATACTGTTATGTCATATTGGATTTAATATTTATAAAGGAAATTTTCTGTCCTCTTTTCTTAAAATTTCCTTGCCTGAGTTTTGATATCGGTGTACTGCTGGCCTTACAAATCATATCTTCTCATGTTTATAATCTGCTTTCTATCCATTTCTAATGAGTTTTTAATTTAACATATATTTATTGGTAACTTTTACAGACTACATTTATTTTTAATTTTTTATTATTCTAACCATTTTGTCCAACTTTTTAAATGTTTTTTTGTATATTAACGAAAATTATTTTACACTTGTCAACAAACTCCAAAATCTAAATTGCCTCTAGACTAGTTTTTCTCTTTTAGAAAAATTATTATTTTTGTTAATACAGTATAAATTTTTATGGCATAGTGGATACTGTGCATACATATTTTAGGATCTTGTAATGATATCATATTCCTTATCAAGTTCTTCATTTCCTGTATTTGGCAAATAGAACAGTGTCTGATGACATTACTTTCATCAAGGATGATGCAAATGTGAAATTGATTGCCATCTTGAATGGAACTGTCTGTATTTCACCCTCTCTCCCCCAGGATTTTCAACTAAGAGCCTTCTATTTTTACCAGTATGGTATCTTCTTAGCAGATTCTACCTATAATATTTTTTAGGACATTGTTCAAAATATCACTCTACATCTAAGAAGTTTCTCACATGTTTTTCTTCTCCCATTCTGCAGTAACTTAGAATTTGACTTTTTTCCTGAAAGAAATTCCAGCTAAATTCTCAACACTCTCCGAGCCTATGACAAATGTTCCTTTGGTTTCTCTGTTCTCTAGCTATGGATCTAACTGGAGTTAAGTATGCATTCTCACGTGATTGCTTCTGCCCAGAATCAGTAAATAACTCTAAGGTAAAAGTGACTGCAGAATTCATTTTAATTTTCCAAGGCCTTTCCCTCTTGGCTCATAAATATATATGTATGCCAAAGTGTCTAAAGATGTCTCATTGGTAACAACTGGAGTGACAATATAATCATGGGTAATGGATGTCTTTCAATAACAAATGACAATTATGAAGATTAAAGTGCTCTTAGTAAATATTCCTTTTACACATATCCTGTTACCATTTGCAGCTATTGCCCATTGCCAGTTGACCATTTTTGATACCTTTTGTAAAACTGTCATATATACTTTAGTCTCATTTTAATGAAAAAATACTGGTATGAAGACTGGATCTGTTTTTATTATTACAATTCTTTTTTAAAAAATATATTTTATTGATTTTTTTACAGAGAGTAAGGGAGAGGGATAGAGAGTTAGAAATATCAATGAGAGAGAAACATTGATCAGCTGCCTCCTGCACACCTCCTACTGGGGATGTGCCCGCAACCAACGTACGTGCCCGCAACCAAGGTACATGCCCTTGACCAGAATCGAACCCGGGACCCTTCAGTCCACAAGCCGACGCTCTATCCACTGAGCCAAACTGGTCAGGGCTGTTATTACAATTCTTTAATGCTTGGATTATATTTATAATTTTGTCACTTAAAATATTAATTTAGGAAAGTTATATAATAAATCAAAGAAATAATTGGATATTAAAGGCTTTTGATTTGACTTTAGATTACTAGTGCTGCTTTTAACACATTTTTCATGTATCATATAAAATTTTCTATTTTATTTTAAGATTTAAAATGTTTTCTATAGTATTACCAAAATCTGTCCACTAAATTTTTACTTAATTCGTAAAATCTTTAGTATGTTACATTGATTAATAAGTATTTAATAAATATTGTATTAAATAATGTCATTGAGCAATGACATTGATGTCAAAATTGCTTCCTTTTTATGTGTCTAATGCCTATCTGTATTCTGTTTCTTATAATTTATTATATTTGTAAACATAAGCATCTGTTTATGAACATTAGCATAGAGAAATCATTTCTGGCCCAGAAGAAAGTTTTGATTTATTCCAATATGGTGCCAAAATTATTGCAAAATGAGCATCAGTAATTATATCAATCTTAATTATTAGAAATTAAAATAAGATATTCTGTACATCAAGTTATGACACTAATAAGCCCATCAAATCCATAGTAAAGTCACTCTGTCATATAACAATGACATAATATTATAATATATAATTATAATTCACCATTTTATTAACTAATGTATCAAACATTCCTTTTCTTTTTACTCAATTCTTCCATTCCCCAACACACCGACAGAGCTGTCTGCCTGCTCTCTATAAGTCTGTCACTATTTTGCTTTTTACTTCAGTTTGTTCATTAAATTCCACATGTGAGTGAAATCATATGTACTTGTCTCTCTCTGACAGGCACATTTCATTTAGTGTAATGTTCTCCAGGTCCATCCATGCTGTCACAAAGGGTACATTTTTTTTTCACTTTTACAGCAGAGTAGTATTCCATTGTGTAAATGTACCATAGCTATTTTATACACTCATCTACTGATGGGCACTTGGGCTGTTTTCAAATCTTGGCTATTGTAAATAAAGCTTCATTGAATACTGTTCTATTTATTTTATTGTTCAAATTTTTCCATTGGGAGCTTTCTCATTAAATTCTGTTTTCCATCGATATACACCATCAATGTTAGTTTCTTTATTTTGAATACGTTCCTACTTTCTGATATTACAAAATAATCAATGTTTATCTTGCGTATTTCCTGTCCTAATCCTAGAACCAAATATTTGTCTATGGAGCTTTAGCTCTTCGTATTGGAAAATGATATTAGAAACCAAGAAATGGGTGCTATGTGTGCTCATATATACTAGAGTGTTGTTTCTTTAGGCCCTCTCAATTACAAAGCATAGATATATGTAAATGTGTGCAAAGTAACACCTGTATATGCATATATGTATGTCTATTATATATTTCTATGTATAAGCATTTCTGTCTATAGTAGGGTAAACATTAATTTATACTGATAGCTCCAAAGTTTCTTGTGGTGATTACCACAACGATATCATTCTAACCTTCTGTCTGGCTTATGTGTCACCTCCAGTTCCAGTAGTGAGAAACCTGACTTCCAACATCTACATCCATTTTCTTAATTGTTAAATTCCCATATAGATCAATAGTGGTATTAAAATTATTAACCTTTACCCAAGTGGGAAACAACTTTATTAACTGGAGTACAGAGCTTATGTAGAGAATCTTTTGTCTTAACTCTGATGATTTTCACTCATTTACAAGCTGGTTAGGTTAACACCTTTTCCGCCTACTCCCATTGGTTCTTTTTTCAAGGTCTTTATTTTTTCCTAGAATCCTCCTGGTAACTAAGTGATGTTTTAGCCCTTGCCAGGTGGCTCAGAAGGTTGAAGTATTGTCCCATACACCAGAAAGTTCCAGGTTCCATGCAAGGTCAGGGCACATACCTAGGTTTGTGGGTTCGATTTCCGGTCTGGATGTGTACGGGAAACAACTGATCAATGTTTCTCTCACACATCCATGTTTCTCGGTCATATCAATGTTTCTCTCTCTCAAATTAACAAGAATATCCCTGAGTGAGAATAAAATAAACAAATAAAAGTAACATGTTTTTAAACAATTTTTATATTTTAAAATTTGACTAACAAATTTTCAAAGGAAGCATTCTTTTGAAAAGCAAATGAATTACCCTTATATAAATATTACTAGGGGCCCAGTGCATGAATCCGTGCACCTTGAAAGGAACTGTGGGCCATGAGGCTGAGGTGGGTGGGTCTCAGCCCATCCTCTGCTCCCCCGCCTGGCCCCTCCCGCCATGGCATCCAGTCCCTTCTCTGTCAGCAGCCCCGCTCCTGCCTCCACCGCTCCCACGCTCTGATGCATTAATGGCTGGCCCGGCTCGAACCCGCTCATGGTGCTGAGCAACTGGGGCCGGCACCAGCAGTGGGTGCAAGTGGCGGCTGCTGCTCTGATTGCCCCTCAGGAGAGGGGGAGGTGGAGAGGCTCTGAGGGGCGATTGGGGCCAGCAGCCCCGCTCACACCTGCTGACGGTGCCCAGCTATTGGGGCCGGGGCCGGCACCGGGAGCCCGCAGCCGGTGTGAGCAGCGGCTCCAGCGTTGGCAGCGGGTGCAAGCCGAGCCAGTGCTGGCAGCAGATGTGAGCACCAGGAGGAAACAAGGCACCTGGGAGAAAATAATTTTCAGTAAACACCAGAGGCTCACCCCAATGACAGCGACCAGCGCCCTGTCTTGGTCTGGCGCCCCCACCAACCTGCTCCACCATCCCGCCATGGCCGAGGTCCATCATGTTCCTTGCTCTGCCACCTGCTGCCGACTCCCGGCATGTTCTGTGCGCGTCCCCTGGGGCCAGCGCATGTCACAGCAACGGTTGTTCGGTTGTTCTGCCATTCGGTCTCTTTGCATATTAGGGTTTTATAGAGAGAGATATTGATAGGAATCACAATTTTAAACTCTTGCTTTGGTTAACATAAAGCCCACATCCATAATTGCTATATGTTCAAAATGGCTAAGGCAATTTTTTCAGAATTAATCATTAAAAATAAAATCAATGCTTTTATTTATTGATTTTTAAAAATAATTTTCAACATGTGTAGGCCATTACCCTAACCTATATCCTGTTACCAGCCTGAAGGTTTTCTGAAATGTAATGTAGTGTTCTGGTGATTGAAATGTGTGTAAACATCATCAATTGGAGACCATAGTCCTATAAATAGAAAGTGAGAAAAAGTGAAAATGGAGTGGAAAATATAAAAGCATGGAGAATTAGGAGTGATTTGTGATCACAGGGCCCTAGTGGCTGTGGTAGAGGGGAAGATGCTAACTAGTACCCTGTACAAAGTATTCCTCTGGTCATTGTCTGACCAAAATCCAACAAACCAGTTTCATGTAAATCAGAAAAGAAAAAAAATCTTTTTCTGTATATTTGAATAAAGGAAAATGGAAAGAGGCTGTATGAATCTCAAAGTATTCTTTTTTGTGGTAAATACTGTAATATATATTTTATTTAAAAAATCTTTATTGTTGAAAATATTACATATGTCTCCCTTTACCCCCCATTGACCCTTTGATCCCTTCTAGCCTGCCCTCACCCCATCCCCAGCCTTCAACATCCTATTGTCTGTATCCATGGGTTATGCATATATGCATACAAATTCTTTGATTGATCTCTTCTTACCCACCCACCCCTGCCTTCCCTCTGAGATTCGACAGTCTGTTCCATGCTTCTGTGTCTCTGGATCTATTTTTTTCATCATTTTATTTTGTTCCTTAGATCCCACATATGAGTGAGATCATGTGATACTTGTCTTTTTCAAAGTATTCTTTCCTTCCATTTAAAATGTGTGGCTTTTTTGTGTGCTGTAATACTAATTGTCTCAGAATTAGTAAAATTATAACCTAGTTTATTTTAAATGTGGTGACAAGAAACATATTGAGAAATCAGCCACAAAGCAGTAAAATTGATTGCTGGTTTATCTGGTATAGCTTTGAGTTCTTCATTGAGCTAGGTAATAATTGATTGCTAAAAGCCTTGTGGCAGTTGTTAAAAATTGATAAATGCTAAAGCAGGCACAATGGTTTATAGTTTCTTAAGAGTTGTGGAGCCTCTATATTTCTCTCTCATCACCAGCTCTAGATCATGAAGTAAAATTTAAAAGGCTTTTGGTCTTTTTCTTCATAAATTACATGCAGCTACTCAGGAACCCTGTAGCTGAGTACTTCATGGGAAACTTTGAGTTAGATGGGCAGATGTGTGATTTGTAAATGCAAGTCCTATATTGGGTAGTATTTCATTGCTTTACATTAGCCATGCTAATGAGAGAAAAACCATTTAATAATATCTTTTAAAGTGACTAAGAATCACTTAAAGTTTGCTCTATAGAAATTGGCAGAATAGTAAAAAAGTATATTGAAATTTTGACAGTTTATAATCATAGTTTTTAGGCAAGTAAGGAACTAAAGAGATCACAAAATCTAGCCCACAGTTTCTTCATTTATTTTTATTCCCATATTACAAAAAAGCTAAATATTTTCTCAAAGTCAAAAAATAAAATAGAATTCTCTAATTGTGTACTTCTTCATATAATATGTAACCTCTAGAAAGATTAGTTTTAAAATTAGTTAATGAATTTCAATTATGGTGTCCAAATAAATGTACCTATCCTTTATCAGATAATTATATTTTTTCAAAATAGATTTTTTACAGTTTTAAAAATATTTTGAATTATACTTGATCACTATAGAAGAGTTTTATGCCAACATATACTGTCATACTTATTTAATAAAGTAACAGAACTAGAAAATACTCTCTATATTAAATTAAGTTAAAGTTTATATTAATTATTAAGCATTTTTTAAAAAAATAAACTTTGAAACTCATGGTTATCAATAATACAGTAAATGATTTAAAATTATATTATAATTTTTATAATTTTAATGTTTAACATAAATGTACTTTGAGAGTAGTTTTCTAAAAATCTTAATATATAAAGAGCCAGGGTCCCATCACGACCTAAACATCCGGACGGACGACCAAACACCAGGCTAGGGTCCCGGCTGGCATGGCCGAAGTCATTCCTGGGTCCCGGCTGCCTGCAGCAGGGCGGCAGGAGGGAGATGTGGGCCCTGGCTGCCGCAGCACAGTGGTGGGAGGGAGCTGTGGGAACGGAGCCATGCTGTCATCAGACTGGCCTCTGGGTCCCTCCCCCCACCCACAGGCTCCAGAAAACCAGAGCCATGCTGCCATCAGACTGGCCTCTGGGTCCCAACACCCTGGGAACCAGAGTCCCGCTGCAACGGGACTGGATCCTACCCGAGGGGTCCCGGATTGTGAGAGCGTGCAGGCTGGGCTGAGAGACCCCCGAATGCACGAATTTTTGTGCACCAGGCCTCTGGTTATTTATAAAAGCATAAATGTGTTCTCAGGTTCTATTTTGAAGAATTATGCTACATTTTTCTTTCTTAACACTTCAAAAATAATCTGTGAGATAAACTACCTGGAAACAAACATACAAATGCATAAACCTCCCTCCTGCTTTCCTCAGACTGATGTTTTTGTTTCTTGGTTTGTTTTTGTTTTTGTTTTGCAGGCAGAGGTGGGTTACAGCCCAGTGGTGGACTTGATTAGGTTATGATCTTATACTTCTAGTCACCAAGTCCCAGGGATGCCCAGCCGCCACTAATAATATACACTGCTTGAGGAATTTGTTTTTAATAGATATATGGAGAAATAATAACTTAAAATGCTTCTTCAGGTAACATGCAGTAGAAGGCTTCGCCCTCTTGATTTAAAATGTCCAAAAATTAAATCAACTGACTGCTCTGCAAATTCCAGAGGATGCGAGAGGAAGGCCATTTTAGAACCTAGGGACATAGAAAACATAAAGACCTGATCCACTATCTCATAAACCCATTATGATATTAAATACTTATAAATAATTCAAATAGACTTCTTTCAGTGAGGATAAAAACAATAAAAATGGCTTTTATTCTCAAAGTGTAAGGAGGTCACCCAAGAATATTCTGTAAATATCAACAGACGCACATAATAACAAATGCACTAGACCAGCAGATGATGTTAATATTCTCAACAGGACTCCCCTAAGTCTAGCACTGTACAGAAATAGTAATCTTCTACTTGATTCTAAATACATTTTGCCAGTATAGTTATTTGAAGCTATTATGGTTGCAATTTGGTCAAGTGTTAAAAATTTAAGGACTTAAGATTTGACTTCATCCTTGTGCTCCTTGAGTTTAATTCAGCCTATCCTGGCTGAGGGCCTAAGAAGACACTGTGCTTTGGTGCTAAGTGGGAGTCAGAGATGGATAAGATAGTATCTATTTCTAAAACATGGCTGTTTGTGAGGGAGAGGGCTCCATAAATGTTTTGTCGTTCAGGCAGTGCAATGGCAGTAGATTACCTATGGGTCACTGTCAGTTATAACAATCTGAGGAGAAACCATTCTTTTTAAAAATGTTTTTTATTGATTTTTAGAGAGAGAGGACGGTAGAGGGGTAGAGATATAGCAACTTTAATGAGAGAGAAACTTCATTGATCAGCTGACTCCTACTGGGGATTGAGCCCGAAAACCAGGCATTTGCCCTGACCAGGAATCCAACTGGTGACCTCTTGTTTCCTGGGTTGACACTCATCCACTGAACCAGAGCAGCTGGGTGAAGACATTCTTATTTACTTTAATAGCTCATACAGAGAAAACAGTTTTTGGAAAGTTTGGGCCAGTATTTAATGGTAAACTATGAATGGAAAAATAAAATTAATATTGTCAGAATATCAGAAGTTATATAATAAGTAAAAGAAAATAAACACTTTTATGAACATGTATAAATAATTGAAAAGCAATTCACCAAATTTCTACCATTGGCTTTTTATGGTTGTTGAAATTGCTTATAATTTTTTAGTTTTTTTAAAAGGTATACATTTCTAAATCATCTACAATGAACATTTATACATGCATATTTATTTCTACATATATATATATATATATATATATATATATATATATATATATATATTTGCCTAAGGATTAGCTTGTTACAGGGATTATTTAAATTAGTTAATAAATATTTATAATATTAAAATAATTACTTTCTGACATTATGCTATATATATTTTTTATTTTATGCTTGTTAGCACAAATTTGTAAAAGTGTCATTTTTTTTTAAGCTAGACTGAACTCAAATACTACATGGAAGAACTTGGGCTTACATTAGAGAAAATTATTTAAAACCTAAATGGGAAAGGTTATTTAATCTCTGTGTACCATAATTTCCTCATATATATGTAGTATGAAATCAATAATAGGACTTCATAAAGTTTCTGTGAATTTCAAATGAGCTATTATATGGAAAATATTTAGAAGCTATTAGAGTGACTCAATAAATCTTACCACATGTAGTCAAATTTTATATATTCTGTTCTTTTATAATATCCTTTAGTTGTAAAATATCTCTATCAGGTATATAATATAAATAAAATTATCATATGAAATTACTTGATAATAATAACTACTTTCCATATAATTACTTTATAACTAGGTATTAATGACTAAATATGGTTCTCTTGTATCCCTAAAAAAAGAAAAATAAAGGGCTCATGCTGATGGGGAAACCAGAGGATTAGGATAGGAAGAGTCTAAAGAAAGAGAGGTAGAGGTTTCTAATTTTTAAAAAATGTATGAGCCCTGGCCGGTTTGGCTCAGTAGCTAGAGCGTCAGCCTACAGACTGAAAGGTCCTGGGTTCGATGCTGGTCAAGGGCACATGCCCGGGTTGCGGGCTCAATCCCCAGTAGTGGGCATGCTGGAGGCAGCCAATCAATGATTCTCTCTTATCATTGATGTTTCTATCTCTCTCTCCCTCTCCCTTCCTCTCCAAAATCAATAAAAATTTTTTAAAAATGTATGAATAACTTCATGATTTTTCCAACGGTTAACATTGATGTTGTTCCCCAAATCTCAATGCAGAATGCTTCATTTTCATATTTAGTTTCCATAAACATTATCAAAAACAGTATTGTTGCCTTTATCTTATATACTGGAGATTCCCTTAAGAAGAAAATATCAAATACATTCCTGCAGGACATACATTCCTTAGGAAATAGATATCGGGGGAAGTGAAGAAGCATCTATTAAATGTCTTCTGTGTGTCCTGGTGAGTCAGCTACAGTGGTTTATATAACCTTATAGTATATAGGATAAAGCGTATAGTCATTGAGGAATTCTGTGCTATACATCTTTTAGATCTAAACTCAATAATAAATTTATTTCCTTTTAAGTATTATTTGAAATTGTATATTTATTTCTTTTGTTTTTCTTTACCATCAAGCTGTAAGTTATAAGGAGAAATAATAATAACAACATTGGTCTTTTGCCTCCCACTTCTATTATTTGTTTACCTTAGCTCATCATGGCTCTAATTCAGGATCGTCCAAAGAGCTGAGCTGTCCAAGAAGGGTTCTAACATTAGCAGTTCAGGAGCCGTGATTGAAGTCAGCCAGGAATGCTGACAGCAGATCAGAGCAGCAGTGAGATTAGCATTCCACGGGCAATGTCAGAACTGTTTTAATCTAGAGTAATTGACTTGGCCAGGGTGAAGGGTCAGTAGTGTCTTTTAAAAAATATAGCTTCATATGATTAGTTGCAGAGAAGAACATTCAAGAGCGAGGGGGCCCTTGAATCTCCATAAACTTCGCAGGTTTAGGTGCTCGGAAATGGATTTTGGAGTGATTGCTGAGATATTTGACAACCTCAATATATCACTCATGTGGGCTGCCTTTCAGCAAACTTTCTGTGAACAGAAATCACGGATGATAGATTCATCACAAAAGGTCACGGCGTTAAAGCCTTGCAACATTACTCTCTGGCAGAGTCACCAAAAACTGGAGCCTTGTAGCGCCCTGACTGTTCTCTTTCTAAATCAGGACCATATGCACATGCACACCTTTATGCACATGTACACATGAGCACACAATATATTGCAGAAAATACTGTAGCCAAATGTGTAGCCTAGTTTTGGGTATTATACAAGACCTTATGGCACGCATTTTATATCCCTAACCTCACCATTGACTTACATCTTTCTCCTATTGTCTCATTTTTCCTACCAACATATTTCAATAACACCAATTTTAGCAACTTTAAATACTTTGGGTTGGGGGGTCGACAAAGATGCTACAAATTAAAAATTAAATTTTATAAACTTCTCTGCGGTCCTAGGTAAACTGGAATCTCTTTTGTGAAGACTAATCAAGTTTATGAAGGGATATAAAATCAATTACTACAAGAAACAGTTAGGAATTGGAGCTTTTTGGCCTTGTACACAGGGAACTACTTTTGGAAGGGCCGGACACAGTGACACTGCTTGACCCTGCTGCTGTTTTCAACATACAGCTGTCAACTAATGCAGGAGAGTCTCAGTAGAACAAGCACTTTAGGCCACCACCGACTTCTTCCAGGAATTGCTGCACTGCTGCTCTCACCAGGGGATGGAGATTCTGAGGTCAAATTTTACAACATGGCTTAAATCCCTCTGTCAATTGGTTACCTGCAAAAATCAGTCTGTCTAGTAATTGGTTTCCTCCGTGTATTCATTCATATTTTACCTTTATACTACCTTAGACTTCTTTCTCTTGATTTCTCCAAGGCATGACACTGTCTTTTGGGGAACCCTGAAGTAAACATTTTCATATCCTCCGCCTTATCACTGAACTTTCACTTCTTTTTTCTTAAAAATTCCTGGAAACAATGAAGATATTACAAGTGAATAAATGTGCCCATATTCTACAAGAATAAGGTCTGAAATAGGATTGGCAGTTCTTGCAGTGCCGTACCACTATCACATCATTTCTAACCCAGGTAGACTTTGTTATAGATTCTGATCTTTGGGCCTGTTATCATCCAATCATTGTTTTTTCTCACTATGCAACTAGAGAGATCTTCTTAAAATACTTAATATATCATTTTTTGACATAAAGTCCTTTAACTGTTAATTATTGTCCTGTAAATAAAAATCTCAACTTTTGCCATTACTGACAGAGACTTTCTTGATTGAGTTCCAACTTTGATTTTAACATTAACTACATCTATTCTGCTTGAGATTATTGAATTGCTGACACATCCAAAAACATCTTATTTTCTTTCACTTTTGGACACTCAGGACCTCAGCTTCACTTTCTCCAGAAGGCTCTCCTGCCCTGGCCCATTGGAGGGCTTATTTTGCAAAATCAATTATTTTCAAGAATGCTTTTGTTAACCACCACACTGTATACATTAGGTGCTTTCCTTTAATGTAGCCACTATTCTGTCCATCCTCCTTTTTGAACTCCCTCTCCCAGTTTTTATTGAAATACTAGAAGCCCATTGCAGGAATATCCCTGCAAGAATAGGGCTTCCAGTGGCTGGAGTGAAGCAGAGAGGGGAGCGAAACCCGCTGCAGTGGGCTTCGCTCCCACTCTGAGCGGCTCCTGCTGGGTTTCCCCTCCTGCTCCCAGCCACTCCTGCTGAGTTTCCCCACCCGCTCCCAGGCACTGTGGCTGGTTTCCCCTCCCGCTCCCAGGTCCTTTGGCGGGTTTCCCCTCCCGCTCCCAGGTGCTTTGGCAGGTTTCCCCTCCCTCTCCCAGGCACTGCCCCTTCCCCTCCAAGCCGCTGCCCCTCCAGCTCGCAGCCGCTGTGGCTGGGCTTGCCCTCCCACCTCCCGCCTCCCACCTCCGCAGCCTTGGCTCCCTTTCTGTCCTCGAGGCCTCTACTTAGCTCCCTTCTGTACCGCTTGGCCTCCATGTTGTCCTCAGTCTTCCCTCACAACTGGTATATGCAAATTAGCCGCCATCTTTTAGCTTCTATAATTGAAACATTGTATCTTTTGGAGCTGTTGCTTCAGGAGCTCAGAGCCGGGCGGCAGCAGGCGGGAAACATTGGCTTCCTCCATCACTGGAGCAAGCAAGCCTCATGTTCCACTTCAGTTGCCTGGCTGCCGGCTGCCATCTTGGCTGGCAGTTAATTTGCATATCTCGCTGATTAGCCAATGGGAAGGGTAGCGAAGTTACGGCTAATTACCATGTTTCTCTATTATTAGATAGGATAATTGACTTATTATACTAGTTTAAGGTGTACAACATGATGATGTTTAATGTACACAACATATATTGCAAATGATACCATGATAAATTATGTTAACATCCATCCATCACCTCACATGGTTATGTCCTTCTCCTTGATCTTTCCTTCCTTCAATAAAATAATCCTTGCAATTGAATTTATCCACAAATCTCTATAATAAAAACCTAAGCGATCATTATGGCAGAACAACTGGAAGGACTGGTCGCTATGATGCGCAATGACCAATAGGGGCAGAAGCTCAATGCAGGAGCTGCCCCCTGGTGGTCAGTGCGCTCCCACAGGGGGAGTGGCTGCTCAGCCAGAAGCCAGGCTCATGGCTGGTGAGTGCAGTGGCGATGGCGGGAGCCTCTCCTGCCTCTATGGCAGTGCTAAGGAGCAGCAAGCCGAGTGGTACGGAGCGAACAGGCAGGCAGTAAGGAGTGAGGGATCCCAAATTGTGAGAGGGATGTCTGACTGCCAGCTTAGGCCCAATCCCCCAGGGACTAAGCTGGCAGTCGAACATCCCCTTGAGGGTCCCAGACTGCGAGAGAGCACAGGCTGGCCTGAGGAACCCCCCTCCAGTGCACAAATTTGGTGCACTGCTTCTCTAGTACACTATAAATTCCCTAGGGGTGGAGATTATATTCCCAGTATTTAGTGGCATAAGAGAGACTCAAAAGAAGATATTTAAATGCATTGAATTAAATTTAATAAGTGCATATAAATAACTGGCTTTGACAAGTAAATAGGGATAGCTTTGTTTTAGTTGATTCAGAGTAGTAGAAGAGAAACCAATGAATGAGCATTCTTGGGTGACATATTTTAATATTAGAAAGCTTCCAAAAGAGTTATCTAAGAATGGACTATGTTGTCTTGAGACATAGTTTCTAAACTAAAATTAAAATATGTCCTAGATCAGCAGTCTTCAAACTTGACTGCTTTGCATAGACTCAGTTAGTTTCCTTTTTTCCAGTAAGACATACCACACATATATACATACATACATACATACACATTTACGTTTAGGTACATTTATGTGTGTATATGTTTATGTGCTTATATATTTTGTAGAATAAAGTATAATACAAAAGGGGTAGTTTTATGGACTGAATATTTGTGTTTCTCCCAAATTTGTATATTAAAGCGCTAACCCCAATGTGACTGCATTTGAAGTAATTAAGTTTAAGTGAGGTCATATGGATAAAGACTCCGCTATGATAGAAATAGTGTCCTTATAGGAAGAGACACCAGAGAGCCCTCTCTCTCCTCCCTTCCTCCCTCCCTCCCTGTCTCTCTCCACGCCATGTAAGGACAGAGCAAGAAGGTAGCTGTCTACTCTTATTGCACAACCACATTTTTAATGGAGGTACTCAGAATTTACTATATGTTGATGAATAGGCTTCAATCACTTCTAATAAAACATTGTAAACAAGCAGTCATGAGGTGTGGCATGATGCAGAAGAGCATCATTTTGTTAAGGTTCATCTGCTGATCATAGATTGTCACTCCTGGTCAAATTTAGTTCCCATAACTCCATAAGGCATTTATTAGCATCTACTTCCAAATCGTGAAACATTGTCCTGATGAAAGGAAATTGAAAACACAAAATCCATTACTGAGGGAAATGTGTACCCCCAAAGCCACTCAGTCACAGGCTCATACACCTTGTAATTTTGTGCATTTGGAAGGGCAGCAGACAATTCATGGGATAGAGCCTCTGACCTACCAAATTATCAAAATGTGCAAGTAAATTTAGTATCCCAAATATTTAGTGTTTCCATGATTAATCTATTGGAGATATTTATTCTATAAATTAATGTTGCATTTTGCTATGTTCAGTTCTCATAAATAAAATAATTTCTAAATCAGTCCCCATTCTCATGCTCAGAAACTCACTTTTACTGTGTTCTGTTTTGATCTTTATAATCTATTTTTAAAAATCACATTGTATCTTCCCTAGTCTCTAGCCCAAAGCAAATCAATATTTTCTTCCACTCTTCTTTCTTTTTTCTTGAATATAAATGATTATAGAGAATGAAACAGAAAGGGAGAGGGAGGAACATTTTTTAAAACAGGGAATTTATAAATAGTACAGAAAATGTACTCTTTTTTTCATAATGAAAAGAAATAAATATTTTGAAGATATACATATCACAGATTTATGTTCTGACACATATTTATGTGCTGTACCTGGGACTCCACAATGAAGAATCTCAGTTTGAAGTGATATAGGAGCCTGTTTGCACACTGGCTTTTCTGAGGAAGTAAAGCTAGGTCTGAGGTTTCCAATCCTAGTTGTCATGGGTGTAATCTGTTCAAATGGTGCTGTCTGCCAGCCTAGATTTGTCCTGCTCTTCTGTTCATCTCCCTGGGTTTGCATCATTACCTCTCTAAATCCTGCAGCATCTGTCAGAACTTTGCCAGAGCAAATTTATAAAAGTATAATAATATCCTGTCTCACCATTCACTACCAATCTTTCTACAATAAAACATACACTTATTTTATAATGAGTTTGATATGTTTATAAAGGAAAAAACATGAAAATTTCATGAATGTCCAGTAGAAAGAGAGTGGTGAAATCCAGTTATATCTCTCCATGCAATGGAAAAGTATGTCACCATCAAAGTTGATTTTGAGGAATATTTGGTGAGAAGTGTTTGGAAAACTGCTTTTAGTGTTACCTGCCAAAAGGAAGATGAGGATGGGTCTGAAAGCATTGTCTTAATTTTATTCAGCACATTCCGATTTTACACACATAAAGAAAATTCTTTTAATTCTTTTAAATGTGAATGTTTAGTTAATACTGAACTATTGGTACTTCTTAAATTGGATATTCCAGTTACCTATTATTTTAAATAAATTTTTGATGTATTTTTAAATCCCGCTGCAACAAACATGATATATGCTGAGACTTAGAACTTTCCTGAATAACCTATGCGCAACCTCTATGAGCTCCCAATCAAGGGATAGGAATCTTTAATTCCAACTCTAATTGATAGATAGTGGCTGCCTGGAGTGCAGACTTCAAAATAAATCTGAGGCTCATCAGGAAAGGTTACATGGTCATTAAAAGTGGCTGCCATTCGTTTTAGATCATGTGAGAGCATGAAGCCCCATATTTGCCATCCTTTCTGAAAGATATTTCTTTTTGAAAACATGTGGTTTATTTTATTTACATCCTAGAGCACTGTCCATATTTTTAACCCTTTCTAATAATTCTGTTCATTTACACTGCAGCATCTGGTTTCAATGGGGCTTTAAGAGAGAGACCATACTATTAAGAGCACTATGAGAATAAATGTGTAAGGTGGGGAGATGATGGCATGCACCTGGACTAAGTATTAGGGCGGTATCAGGAAGCTGCATTGATGTCCTTCCTGGGATCTTGCTATACAGAAAGAGTTCAAGTCTGGTAGTGCTTCAGAATTTTTATTTTGGTGGAATATTGTAAAACTGTGTTTACCTGGCATTATGGGGCAAATGTGTATAATAAACAAAACAAACCAGTTTCTTAAATAATTGCGGCTTAATCTCTGAAGTAATTTTAATGTCTACATAATTTTGTTGGGTGTTCATATTTTTCCAAATGTACCTTTTTTTTTGGCTTTAAAAAAGACCCTGACTACAGAGTACTCTTTATCAGTATCCAATACACATACTACTTTATTTCTTATTTTAGAACTTAGTAATGCAAATGCTTCATGAATTTATTAAAAGGTCATTCCTGGTCTTTTCCTTTGTGCCTCAAATCTTGCTTCCTTTCATCTTTGCATAGTACATGAATCCTCAGAGCTTTGTTACTCAGCCCTCAGGGTCCAGAGTTATAAATGTCAGAGAGAGAGAGAGAATTAATATGAATGAATGAATGAATGAATGAATGAATGAATTAGGGAGTTTTTCATACCAATAGGCCCTTGGTTTCTTGTTACTCCTTTTTGTGCTATCAATACACAGCAGGATATGTTCTTGATTAACTCTGTGTTGTTCACATGCCTGCACAGGTCCCATCGGTGCATCATGCTCAAGTTCCCAAGTTTAGAATTCTTTCTTCTTTTTATTAATTGAGTGACATTGGTTAATGAAATTTCATAGACTTCAAATCTATTTCAAGTGTACAATTCTATGATACGTCATCTGTATAGTGCATTGTATGTTTACCACCCAATGTCCAATCTTCTTCCGTCGTCATATATTTGGGCCCCTTTACTCCTCCCTCTGGTAACCACATACTGTTGTCTATGAGTTTCTGTGTGTTTGTTCTTCTTGTTTGTTCATTTGTTCCTTTCAGTTTTATATCCCACATATGAGTGAAGTCATACAGTTCTTGACTTTCTCTGTCTGACTTATTTTGCTTAGCATGATATTCTCAAGATCCATTCTCATTGTCAAAAATGGCAGTATTTCATCATTCTTATGGGTGAGTAGTATTTTACTGTATAGAATTCTTTCCATTTAAATGTCATTTCCAGCTACGTGCTTAAAATAAGACCACTAGGTCAGCATTTCTACAGTTAGAATGAGCTTCTATCCTGGCACAGACTGCGCCACAGCTAACATTGTTCTAATGTTCAAATTCGGTGTGCCAGTCACTAGCCCAGGCCCCTTCCTTTAAAATGAGTTTCCATTTGAGATCCCGAGTGCCCTTTTCTGCTTGTTCAAAACAACTGGAACATCTCAATCTATCAGCGAGGTGTGAGTCACTTTGAAAGGTTTGAGCTTTAATCTATTTCTTTTCAGAAAGTTCCTACAATACCATATAAATCTACTCCTAGGTTTTCCTTGTTCATAGCTGTGTATAATAAGGATTTAAGTCTTTAAAAGGCATTTTCTAAGGACAAAGGATACCTATTTTCTAATATAACTGCAGCTTCATATTAGCATAGAAAATTTTTTAAAAAAGAAAAGAAAATCTGCCCAAGATGAAACTATTTTTTCTTCTAGCATAAAAGTGATTAGTAAAACATACATTTTGTCTTAAAAGTTACCAAATTTGATGACAGGGCATTATCATCATGGTTGTTATACATTATTCTGTGTCCCCTACCTTAACCTGGAAGAGTCAATTCATCTTTCAAAGCTCATTTCAAAGAACTACTGTCTGAAGTTTTAGCAAACATTGAAGCAGCATTTTACCACCTAATGGGCTCACAGGCTGCTGCCCTTATAGCTCATGGGACATGTTTGCCAATATAAATGGTCCATTTGAGTTCAATTGCCACAGCTACTAGAACACTCTTTGCTAATTTTTGAAGAAAAAACTAAAAAAAAATCTAGAACAGTATAAATTTTAAAAATAACAGAAACTTCTTCTCTAAAGCCAAAAAGTTAGGTTTCTTCTTCCATCATTACAGAATAATAGAAAGAGAGAGAGAAAGAGAGTATAGACCTGGATTCAAAGGGTGTTACATACACAAACATGAGAGTGATTTTTTCCCATTCTGATAGGAAGAAACCTATGTCGAGCACCTATATTCAAGAATGATCAAAGAACTGCATATCAAGAAGGAGAATCTCTTAATGACAAGAAACACGGTTACCGTGCAGTACTATCAGAACATTTTTATCATTCTTTAGGCATATATCAGACATATATATATATAAAATATTTTTTTACTACATGAAGCCAAGTACAACAGAGTAGATGATTCTCAAAACAGAATATGATAACGCATTGGGAAAGAACAATCATGATATTCACAACATTAAATTGGAAAATTTAAAATAGCAATTTCAAAAATTAAGTCACCAGTGAAACACAATAAAGTGAAAATACCTTTTAAAATCAATCCTGAAAAATTCTCACAATGAATAAAAGGGTAACCTATCATTTTAAATTCTCAGTAATATTTACCTGTTATGCTGATAGCATTGTCAATCCTCTTGAGTAAAACTAACTTATATGACAGTGGGCATTTTTCAGTTGGAAGAGAAAGAAGGCTTGATGTAAGAGTGCTTTGAAGTATAGAATGTTCCTAGGTATTATTTCCACAAGAGCATAGGCTTGACATTAAATTAAGTCCTTATAATATTAGGTAAAATAAACTAATTGCAACTCATTTCATCAGTTGAATGCTCATTATTTTAAAAAATGGATAACCGAGATGTAATTCTCTCAGATATCATGATATACCTTAAAAAAATTAAACATCTTGTAACCTTCAGGAACATAATACAAATTTAGCCCTCCACTAAACTGTTTCCAAATCAACCCCTTTTCTGCTTTTCTTATTATTTTAGAACAGTGACCATTATTTTTGGAAACTTCTCCAGATAAAATCAGTTTACCCTCTTACGGTATAGACCAGTGCTTCTCAACCTTTCTAATGCCGCAACCCTTTAATACAGTTGCTCATGTTGTGACCCAACCATAAGATTATTTTCGTTGCTACTTCATAACTGTAATTTTGCTACTGTTATGAATAGTAATGTAAATATCTGATATGCAGGATGTATTTTCATTGTTACAAATTGAACATAATTAAAGCATAGTGATTAATCACAAAAAAACAATATGTAATTGTATATGTGTTTTCCGATGGTCTTAGGCGACCCCTGTGAAAGGGTTGTTCGACCCCCTAAGGGGTCACAACCCACAGGTTGAGAACTGCTGGTCTAGACCATTGGATAAAAGAAGTGTGGTTTTCAACATCGTATTAGGACCTTAATCAGGATATACCCTTACTCTTTCATTTGCTGATTGTGTGGCAAAACTGGAACTTGGGCCCAAGACCACTTTTAATGCATATAATGAAATATTATAATCAAGCTTCTCACAATATCAGTCTTCCTGGTGTTATCAGAGGATTGCATGGGTAGAACCTCTCTTTTGCTAGCGGGAGTGGGGTTCTTAATGATCTCCTGAGAAAATGAACTTTCTAAGACTCACATAAGAGGATGAGATGTGGTAGAAAGGTTTATTCGTGTGAAATTATCTCTCCAGTTTGCAAAGTACCATTTCCCCTAAACTAGTCCTGGAAAATGTGCAGCTGGGGCTTCCGCAGTGCTAGAAGCAGAGCCAGTGTCCAGAGTGTCAGTTCTATGATGGAATGAAGCCCAGCATAGCATCAGGCCATTTATAATCCACTAGCCCATCAGGTGGGGTTCCCTAGGCCGTGATCCATGCGAGCTAATGCAGTGGAGCCGCTCCCTACCACAGGAGGGCCAGGAGTGAAATAGGGCCAAGGGAGCCGAGAGAGAGAGAGAGAGAGAGAGAGAGAGCTCCCGATGTTTAGGAGCTGATGTATCTCAGATTTCAAGCCGTTGCAATGGCCATGCCTATTCTAGCTAATGCCCTGTTCCCAAGTGTGACTGACAGGTAAACACCTACCATGTCACTTAGACCTTACTGGGCATGCATCTATTTTTATCCAGTCCCTTCCCCCATAGATCTGCTGCGAACAGATCTGAAGAGTGTTAAACTGCAGCTTTCTGGAAAAACTGTACAAATGGCATGCCTATATTATTTAGTCTCCCCTTCACTCCTTTCCTGTTAAATAATAACCAGGTTATTACAACAGTATCACTAGTATTACTTGTTCTTTTCTATATCTCCCCTACTGATTATTAATTTTGAATGATAAATGTCAATCTTTACTGTTCTTTAATTCAGGCCTAAATAGCCTCAGTCATGTTCAATTATGCATAAGTAACGAAGTCAATTATGTAACAGCAAAAAAATTTATTTCAACATAATAATGCGTCAATTTGGTAATGACAGCACTTCAACCTGTCAAAACTTCAGTTTTTATTTCTTTACTATTATATTCACATAACTTTATTGCTTGATAAAATGTCAATATTTTAAAAGTAAACACATTTCCTTATATCATAATTATTCCTTTTAGTAAGTATCTGTTGGTCTGTGATAGGCATTAAAAATTTGAATTTATATACAGTATCATGTATAAACCATTATTTATATACCATGACAAATATAACAAAACTAGTGGCCCGGTGCACGAAATTTGTGCACGGGGGAGTGGGTGTTCCTCAGCCCGGCCTGCACCCTCTCCAATCTGGGACCCCTTGAGGGATGTCCTACTGCCGGTTTACAGGGATCGGGTCTAAACCGGCAGTCGGACATCTCTCTCGCAATCCGGGACTGCTGGCTCCTAACCGCTCACCTGTGAGCCTGCCTGCCTGATTGCCCCTAACCACTCTGCCTGCCAGCCTACTTGCCCCAACTTCCCCCCGCCGCCGGCCTGTTTGCCTGCAAATGCCCCCACACACACACCAGCCTGATCACCCCGAACTTCCCCCCCTGCTGGCTTGCTCGCCCCCACCTTCCTTCCTCACTGGCCTGCTCATCCCCAAATTCCCCCCTGCTGGCCTGCTCACTCCAAACTGCCGCCCCCGCTGTCCTGATCACCTCCAACTGACCCCCACTAATGGCCTGCTTGCCCCCAACTGGCCCTCCTGCTGGTCTGCTTACCTCCAATGGCCCTGCCCCCCACCAGCCTGATCACCCACAACTGCCCTCCCCTCTTGGCCTCTAACTGCCTCTATCTTGGTCAGGCCATCATGGCTTTGTCCAGAAGAACATCCGGAAGGTCTTCTGGAAGGTCTCCCAGTCTAATTAGCATATTACCCTTTTATTAGTATAGAGGCCTGGTTCACGGGTGGGGGCCCGCTGGTTGACCCTGAAGGGTGTCCCGGATCAGGGTGGGGGTTCCCTTGGGGTGTGGGGTGGCCTGGGCCAAGGGGCCTATGGTGGTTTGCAGGCTGGCCACACCCCCATGGGGTGAGGGTCCCCGCTGGGGGAGCGTGGCCAGCCTGGGTGAGGGGCTGAGGGCTGTTTGCAGGCTGTCCATGGCCCGGGGCAACCCAGGCTCCCAGACCCTCCTTGAGCAGAGGCCACAGCGGCTGGAAGCAGGTATCTGGGATTTATTTATCTTTTATAATTGAAACTTTGTAGCTTTGAGCAGAGCCCACAGTTGGCCAGCGAAGGCAGGAAGCTTGACTTCCTCCATTGCTAGGGGCAACCCAAGCCTCCTGTTTGCTCCAGCTCTGTGGCCGCAGCCATCTTGGTTGGGTTTATTTGCATACTCACTCCCGGTTGGCTGGTGGGCGTGGCTGGTGACTGTAGTGGAAGTACGGTCGATTTGCATGTTTCTGTTTTATTAGATAAGATATTGATAAGGGTCAGAGAAAATGAGGAGGTCTATATTAACCTTATAGATAAGATGATACTAGTACTTGAGGTTAACAGCTTCTTTGAAATATGTCTGTCAACAAAAATTTCAGAAGACACTCTTGAGAGACAAAAAGAGAATTTTATTCATATACTAGAGGCCCAATGCATGAAATTTGTGCAAGGGGCTCAGTCCCTGCAGCTGCGGCTGCCTCAGCCCCCGACCGCAACAGCAGCCAGGGGCCTCTGCCACCTCTGCCTCAGGCCCCGCTGCCACAGCAACGTCTGGAAGGAAGTCTGGAAGGACGTCAGGTCTAATTAGCATATTACGCTTTTATTATTATAGATTATTATAGATGTTTTGCAAACCAGAGAAACATAGCCTTTGGCTGAAACTGAATGTATACTCTGAATAGGAAGAGGTAGGTTAGGGTTTTTCAGTAAAAACTGCAAGATGATCTTAAGGGAGATTGATTGCTAAGGGAAACAAGGCCACAGGTGCTGTATATTTTTTGGTTGGTTAGGGCAGTGGTCGGCAAACTGCTGCTCGCGAGCCACATGCGTCTCTTTGGCCTCTTGAGTGTGGCTCTTCCACAAAATGCCGACTTCTGCGTATGGGCCATGAAGTTTCAATCACACTGTATGTGCTCTCCCGAACATGGTATTTTGTGGAAGAGCCACACTCAAGGGGCCAAAGAGCCACATGTTGCTCGCCAGCTGCAGTTTGCCGACCACTGGGTTAGGGTAATGGGACTGTGCAGTTTTGGCAGAATCATGGTCAACAGGTACAGTCACAAGATATAACCAATGAATGGAGTTCTGAGACCTAGACAAGGGGTCGTAAGTCATGGACCATTGCTTCTTTTCCCCTTTAGCTTATAAAAGAAAGTTGTTAAGTAGTAATTAAACAAACAATATGAGGAGTATAGTTTTTCCAGTAGGCAGGGTAAGTGTCCAAATTGCAAAGCTGTTGGATACATAAGCAGAGCCAGAGGTAAAGAGTCCAAATATTTGGCCACAAAGTTATAAAATTATGATTTTAAAAGACCTCAATGCAGGTCTAAAAGGTAATATTCCAATGGAATAGATTTATGAGCAGTAGCTGTACATTATTGTTAATTGTATCAAATCAACTATTTAAAATAATATCATAGTTCTAGAATTTATGGAGTATAATGGTTTTTATCCTTGTCTTTATAATTTACTTGAGTAATAATTATTTTGTTATCAACTCATTTCTTTTTTCTAATTACCTAGATAAATATGTGTTTGTTTAAATGGAAATTTCTAAATCACCAAAGTAAGGTCATTCTCAAGTAAATATAACAAATAAATAATTTGTGAATGGATAGTGTGATTCATGAATGCTGCAATAACACCAATGTGTGACCTTGGACAAGACACCTCATCCTCTTCCTTCTTTTGTGAATCTTTACTTGCAAGCTGATACTGATTTTTAAAATTCATTTGAAATATATATGATAAAAATCCACTAGAGATTTCTTGTTCATAAATGCTCACTTTTCTTGATTTTCTCCTTCCTCACTGAGAAAAATGTTCAGCTTTCTCAGGAAAAGTTGAGGTTATGTCAGGGTTACTGTAAATCTTAAGGTCACAGTAGAGGTTATGAGACCAGACAGGAAAGGGCCCAAGCTGTCGGCCACGACCACAGTCAAATAGGTAGAGACTAGGTTGAAGCTTTGCAGTGCATTTATTAATTAGATAACCGGCAAGCTGAGAACTGCAGGTATAATGCTCTGAAAAGACCGCTCTGACATTTCATTTCCAACAAGCTGTTATATAGGGTTAGTGGGTGAGAAAAAAAAAATCTAAAGTTAGTGAATTCCCAGGGTCTGCCTTCTATCATTGTGCTTGCAAAAATTAGCCCCGTAAGGATTAGCCCTGAATGCTGTCTCCCTTCAGATAGGCCCTGCTCTTGATCTGCCCTTAAAATGTATTTTCTTTTGAGTGACAGGCTTGTCTGGGCTCTGGGCTGCCTTATCTTCAGGGCATGTTCTTCCTCATGACACACATCCTCTTGTTTCCCAGGGTCTGTAAGAAAATATCTTCTTTATAGTGAGTAGCTATTAAACAATGGTATTCTATTTCTATTGTGTGCCCCTCTCCTATCAGTTATAGTTTCTTTTAGGAAGGGGCTTTGGTAGTTTTCTTCATTGCTGTCCTCCCAAGACAAAGAGCAGTAGGCACTCAGCAGATATGTGTTGAATGAATAAATATATGCCTGGCATATACATTTTTTAAGGATTCTGAATCTTCAACATTATCACCATGAAAGGAACCACTCTAGACCTTTATTTGTTGAGTAAAAAGGAAAAGTAAGGTTCAAAATAGCATTCATCCTGTCTCACAGAACCCAAAAACACCATAGCATGTAAGGCATTGCTATTCTAATAACAAAGTATTTAATTTACATTATAACAGTGTGAATGATTAATTTACCTTAAATATACCCATATCTGACATTGTAAATGTATATTGATTTAAAAGTTGCTATAAAATATAATTATTACCATAAATTATTTGGATATCAGAAGACTTCTCAATAATATTCCTGTATTAGAAATGGCAAAATTAAATAGAATTTTTAAAAGTGAAAAAAGTCTTCCTTTCTCTCTCTGTCTCTCTCTCTCCCTCTTCCTCTCCCTCGCCCTCCCTCCCTCTCCCTTCCCTCCCTTCCTTCCTTCCTTCCTTCCTCTCTCTCTCTCTCTCTCTCTCTCTCTCTCTCTCTCTTTCTTTCTTTCTTTCTTTCTTTCTTTCTTTCTTTCTTTCTTTCTTTCTATTAGAGTGCTATTTAAGAGTATATGGTACAAAATTAGATTAGCTTCAAAACTAGGGTTCAAATCCCTGACATAATTTGAGACTCATTTATTAGTTCCCTATTACTCACCTTTTAAGTGAAGGTGACTATAATATTAATTGACTGGGTTTTTGCCAGGATGAAATGAGTGATCACATGAAAACCTCTTAGAAAGAAACATGTCACAAAATTGGTATTCAGTAGATGTTAGTCACGATTTTTATAATGAGAAGCATAATTAACTTTCCAAAAAAGAAAAAAAAAATCTCTAATTTACACTGTGGATGTTTTAAATATATTATTCCTTTCTCTTCCCAGCACATTCTTCAGTTGGGTATCTTTGGCTTCTGATATTCCTTTCAAACTGCTTGCCACAGTCTAGCTACTTCCCAATGGCCAACTTCTGTGTTTCAGAATTTAAAAAAATGTGAAGATTGATGAAAGAACCCAAAATATTCAGAAAGTCAAGGTATTATATATGTGAAAGGCCATTTTACCTTTAAATCAAAATAATTAGATTATGGGATTTGTGCACACGTGTGTCTATGTCCATGTCAAAAAAAAAAAAACCTCTAAAAATAAATAAAAAAACAAACAAAAAAAAACCATCTATGGCAGAATTCAGTGACTATGAGTTCAGAATGCATTTAAACAAATGCAAGGAGTCATAGTCTATTCATTTTTGCTTTTGTGCTTCTAGTCCATATTATATATGGATAATAGGTAAAGGTTAATCCGTATTCACAGTTCATTTTTGAACATATTTTAATATTTTTCTCTTGGTTATCTTGGGAAGGACATAGTTCTAAGCACTGATATAAATCATTATTTTCTTTTAACTCACATTCCCCATATTTTCAATTGTAATTAAAACTTCCTTATTTGGGATAGAAACTTTTCTGGTGTTTAAATACTGTTTTGAGTCTGGAATTTGTAAAGCAAGTCTTAATTTTGAGGGGAAAAGAACAAAAAACAAAAAACATGACATGCATTTCTAAAATAAGAGTCTCCATAGAAGCCCATGGACATTTATAGGGTTATTGTTTGGTTTAATTGCTGATAGATGAGGAATCCTAAAATTCACTGAAGTTTATTACCCATCTGTTTCTGTCAAATCATGTTAAGTGTCTCTGGATATATGGAGCTGTAGAGAAAATGAATAAAAACCAATAGTGCTATAAGGTTAGATATTGATACTAACATGAAAAACACCAAAATAAAAATGGTCAATTTTGACCACAATTAAAGGAGAAATAGTTTATGTTTTCTTATTTTTTATATTTTTCAGGGCTAGGGTAGGGACAGAATGAAAATAAAGTAAAGTAAAAAAAGGCAAGAAGAGAAACAAAAGGATAAATACAAATTTGAGTGAATATCCAGGGAAACTACCCTGACACCCACTGTAGTCACTCCGTCCTGGACCCAAAGGTTGAACAAGGAGTCCTGTGCCCATGAATTGAAGTGGGAACAAATTAAGAGATGAAGTAAACCAACCATTGAGACCATGAAGGCTTTGGATTATAAGGTTTGAGACAGAAATAAAGAGTTGTTTTTACATTTCATAAATAAACAAATAAATAAATAAATAAGTTAATTAATAGCACTGGAAGCAGAAATAAAGAATAGGAGACATTGTCCATTACTTACATCAAGATAAGTTGAAGAGCTTAAGACTATAAGGCAACGGTTCTCAACCTACGGGTCGCGACCCCTTTGGGGGTTGAACGACCCTTTCGCAGGGGTCGCCTAAGACCATTGGAAAACACATATATGATTACATATTGTTTTTGTGATTAATCACTATGCTTTAATTATGTTCAATTTGTAACAATGAAAATACATCCTGCATATCATATATTTACATTATGATTCATAACAGTAGCAAAATTACAGTTATGAAGTAGCAACGAAAATAATTTTATGGTTGGGGGTCACCACAACATGAGGAACTGTATGAAAGGGTCGCGGCATTAGGAAGGTTGAGGACCACCGCTCTAAGGCAAGGAAGGAAAAGAGGCTCCAAAGGTCTACCCTTCCAGCCTAATGACAAAGCGCAGGCCTTAGAAACTGCTGAAGCTGTGGGAGATGGAGGGCGACTTCACTTTCTGCTTCTGATTTCCAGTGTGCTTGACGCTCCCTTCAATACCTCTGTTCTATTGGCTTCACCAAGTAGAAATGATGGAAGTGTTGGTAGCATCTCAGCTTCTTGTTTTACAGGGGAGTGAGGAAAAGCCAAGGAGGGGCTGGGGTTAGAATCCTATATAATTAAAGGGTAATATGCAAATAGACCGAATGGCTGGACTGAACAACCAATCATAGTGTAATATGCTAATGATATGCTAAGGCTGCTCAACTGCTCGCTATGATGTGCACTGACCACCATGGGGCAGACAGTCGACCGGTTGACCAGTTGCTATGACGTGCACTGACCACCAGGGGGCAGATGCTCCGACCAGTAGGTTAGCTTGCTGCTGGGGTCCAGCTGATTGGGACTGAGCAAGATGGGCCAGACACGCCCTAGAGCCCTCCCACAGTCACTCCCCATAACGATCGTGCACCAGTGGGGTCTCTCAGCCTGGCCTGCACCCTCTCGCAACCCGGGATTCCTCGGGAGAGCCAGTTTCAGCCCGATCCTGCAGGCCACTCCCCTTGGGAGGGTGCCAGATGCAGGGCTCATGGCTGGCAAGTGCTGTTGCAGCAGCACAAGCCTCTCCTGATCAGGACTGATTGGTCACAAGCCTGTGGTAGGCACATTGGGGCCGGGATGAGCGGGAGCAGCAGGTAGGAGCTGCAGGCAGTGTTAGACTGTGGGTTTCAGCCTGATCCATGCAGGCCACCCAGAGGGACCCCCCCCTCCCCCCATGCACGGATTTGTGCACCAGGCCTCTAGTATTAAAAAACCACCAGGAAATAGAGTCAGAGTTAAGAGATTTCTCATTTCCAACTTTTGGGATGAATCTGTCCTGTCTATACCACACCCTCACACCTCCAGAAGTAAGGATCTAGAGACAGGATTTATAGAAGAGGTTGCACAGAAAAATAGACTGCCAACAAGAGTTAACTAAATTTAAAACTTTTACTTCCTAAACGACACAGATGGCAAGTTTGTTATGGTTTGCTCATGACAGGAGGTTTTTAAATAGCCCTGCTTAAGAATCAACTTATGAACATGTACCCATTAAAATGCAATAAATCTAGTCAGCACAATAAATATGCAGTGGGAAAGAACTATAATAGATGCTTCACACTCTTAACAATAGGATCAAATAGATTCGGTAGTTTAAGAGGTTTTAGGGAATTGTGTGTTGTATGTGTGCGTTCCTATAGAAAATAAAAGCAGAAATGTTGTAATAAATAATGGCTTTTCCTTTTTATGATCCTGCTTAACTCCCTGTTTGCAAGTTAGGGTGTCCCCAAAAAATGTATACACACACTTTGAATAATTATAAAGACAGTGTTAATTAAAACGCATTTTGTTTTCAAAATGGAGCTGTCAGCTGTTATAACATGTATACATTTTTAGGAACACCCTGTACATTTAATGCAGCATTGATTTTAGATTCTGTCACCAAAAATCAGCCTAATGGGAAACATTGAAGCCAACATATGTGCAAGATGAAAATCATCCTCACTGCATTTTAAAATATATTTCCTTTGTCAATAAGAGTCATTACCTAGAAAGCCTTTTTGTAACAACAAAAATATGTTTTGTGAGGGGATTAACGATGATCTAATGCTGGGAATTCAGTATTGATGTGCTATCATTCCTCTGTTCTCTGAGGAGAGTATGGCCTTCTGGGAAAGCACCGTTTCTGAAAGCTCCAGTAAATAAATGCTGAAATGGCACCTCACAGCCTGGCGGCCCCTGGGTGAGTCATCTTTACCTGGTGCTGGCGTGGCGTTCTGAAAGCCCAACTGGCACACTCTCTCCTGTTGGCATAACTATATTTAGAATCTATAGCTAGGGAGCTCCGGGCTTCTCAAGATGGTATTTTTAAATGTGTCATCACTCTAGACATGCTCTCCCTCCTGTCCAACTGCTTCTGCCTCCCTCATACTTTCACAAATCCAAATGGAAAAGATTCACGAAAAATCACACTCCAAAGGAACCCAGGACAGCAGTCTCGTCCGGAATGTTAAGCTCTGAGCTTAGAAACGTGCTAATAGCTCCCTGTGCTTAGCCAGGTTTGAATTCTTATGGCAGCTCAGCAGTATGATGTACAGAATTGTATTGGGCTCATTGTTTCATGTAAGCCTTCGGGAAGAATATTGGAAAGTCCAGTAGATTTTTTTCCTATATTTTTTAGGACATGCTTTACAAAGGTTTACGTATTAGAATAGGAAATTATGCCAACTGCTAATTGTGACTCCACTCCGTGCTGTATAAGTAATGATGAAGCGTCAGGAGGAAACCCTTTGTTCTATGAATGTATATATGATTAAGTCACTACAAGCAGGAAATAAAATCACCCATGCATGAGATTGTGTGTACATAGCAGTCTTGAAAATCAAAAAATACACACACAGCTACATACACAGATACAGACACAGATACATACACATCTATACATATAAAACCCTAATATGCAAATAGACCGAATGGCTGAACAACTGGTCGCTATGACATGTGCTGATCACCAGGGGGCGTGTGCGGAACATGGCGGGCATCGGCAGCAGAGCATGGAACATGGTGGGCGTCGGCCCCAGCAGATGATGGAGTGGGTGAGCAGGGACACCAGACCAAGGCAGGGCGCTGGTCGCTGTCATCGGGGCAAGCCTCTGGTGGTTACTGAAAATTATTTGCTACCACACGCCGTGGTCCTGCCCAGCGCTCGCACCTGCTGCCGGTGCTGGCCCTCTTGCACCCGCTGCCGGCGCCACTGCTCGCTCAGCACCATCAGCAGGTGCAAGCAGCCGCTGCCAGCCCTGATCGCTCCTCAGGGCTTTTCCACCTCCCCCTGCTCCTGAGGGGCAATTGGGGCCATCAGCCGCCTCTTGCACCCGCTTCCAGTGCCAGCCCCAATTGCTCCGCGCAGTCAGCGGGTGCAAGCGGGACATGCACCATCAGCACATGGGAGTGGTGTCAGGAGTGTTTACAGTGGCAGCAGGAACAGGGCTGCAGGCAGACAGGGGACCGGGGGCACAGCAGAAGGGACAGGGGTGGGGCACAGAGGATGGGCTAAGACCCACCCCTGTGTCCACTGCAGCCTCACAGCCCACAGTTCCTTTCAAGGTACACGAATTTGTGCACTGGGCCCCTAGTATATTTATAATTTGCCAGGCTTCACTTGCTCTTAGTAAATTCATTCCTACCTTTCTAAATGCTTCATGTATTTTTTCTAAAGTTTTATATAGTTTTTCTAAAATATTGGCATTAACAATGATAACTCCATAGCTTAAATACTATAATTTCTATTGTAATTTTTAAAATTTTATTTAAAAATAGAATCACATTTGCTTATCTCCAGATTACAGCAACCTGGTTCATCAAAGATGATTGAAATTGAGCATGTTGATCTGTGAGTTTTCTTAGTATTCCAGGGTACAACTATCTGGGCTAGGAAAACTAAATTCAGTTAGATTATGCAGAGATCTCTTAAAAATTCCTAAGTAATATTTCAATTAAAATTCTTTATTATTATTATTCCTTGTTAAACCCTTTTCAGTCCCAAATTCTTCTTGACAAGTTAGAGATGCTCAAATAGAACTGAAAAAGTACTTCTTTCTCTTAGCTTTTAACTGCCACTCGCTTGTCTCTATTGTTCTTACTCCAAATAGAGCTTAAAATTTCTGTTTGGATTTGTCTGCACTAGAGAAAGACAATGTCATTTTGGACACATAATGATCGTGCTATTCACTGAACTTGAGCTTACTTTTACTTGGAGCAATGATGGACTGTCCAGCTCCATTCTCTCCATTGTCAGAGGGCCTTTTTTTTTTTTGACAAACAGCACTGTATAATGAGATGACTTAAAATGGTTAGCTGTGTAGTCCTGTCAATAAAACAAAAGTTTGACTTTTTTATTTTAATCCAACTGATTCTTACTGAAATTAAAACTGGACTTCTAGAATTACTAACACTACAGTTTAACCACCTATTGTGCAGAGCTGAGCTGAGCTGGTAGTGCCGTATTTACAAACGATGCACAGGGCTATTTCCAGCCCTTTTGAGAGAGGAATAAGGACTAGAAATATGAGTGATAACACCTTGAAGACAAAATTATGTAATTTATTTTTCAAATTTACCAATGAAAGAGTCCTTGCCTGTATCACCATGTAGAAAGGAAAAAGAAGTGCTTGGTTTCAGGTGTTTTTTACACACTACTCATCTGCGTCCTAAAAGAGCCTGTGCTTAATTATTTTGATCCCTGTTTTATGGAGCAGCGCACCATAGTTCAAGGAATTTATGCTACTTACCAAATACGGAGATAACTTTAAAATATGTGTTTTAATTAACTTCTTCGGTAGATACAGACAATTGCCTAAGGCAATTTTTATAGGCAGAGTTTTTTATTTTGCCAAATAAATAAATCTGCAGAATGACTTCTAAATCTGTATATTTTTTTGGTGGATATTTCCACATCCGTGAAGTTTAATGTAAGTCCACGTCTCCATGGACTTTCAATATTATTGTGCATTGTTATGTAAGGACCGTAAGGCCGAGTATGTGTATGTCCCCCATGCGTAGTGTGTCTCATAGTCAGCCTTTTAATCTCCATCTGTTCCCTCAGTCTGGCCACTCCTGACATTTATGTTCAAAGTACAGCAATTTCTAGCTAATAATAATAATGATAATAATAGGAATAATGAGAAAACAAAATAGTGATGAGTACCAAAGAGATTAGTACCAAGCCAGTACAGTTGTTTCAGGTTCTCAGAGATCTTTTTTTTTTTTTAGCAAAATGTCTCCCTCAGGACTCTATTTTAAGGAATCGATTGACTCTCAACCAAGATTATTTGACACAACTGTGAGGTGTAGCAGCATAATATTACAGTACTACTAGTGTGAATACAATTTAAGCTATCGTGACAGTTACCACTGCTACTCTTCCAATTACCTTGGCTGCCAAAAAACATTTATAGGACATTTAATATCTTCCATACACTGTGCCAAGAAATGTACATGGCTTATATTTTTAGCCTTTGAAGAAACACATTGGAGAAATGACTATTATTATCCCTTTGAAGATCAGGAGAGGCCCAAAACTTTCAGTGGGTTTCTCACCAGCACACAGCTGGTAGCTGGAAGAGTGCATTCATGTCCGGAGAGTCTTTGCTCTCCTCTGGCTGTTTCTACTCTTGCTGCTGCTATAGCATCATAGCAATTTCAAAGTCATGTCTGTCTAATAAAAAAAAATAACTCTGGTCAACCACTACATTATGTAGCCGTACAATACAGCATTTATATTTAAATCTGAAACTTTGAGCTTGTCTTTAACAATGCATGTAATAAAAGAAAGAAGGAAAGAAAATAACTTTCCCAGCAAATCTACTTCTTACAGAGTGAGGTAGCACAATGGCAAAGAATTATTCACGTATGGAAGACTATTCAAAGAAAAAGATACAGAACTCTTGGATGAATTTTAAAATATAATACAGATGAAGCAAAAATTGCACAGATATGCAATTAGAATTAGTGAGGATTCGTTATTCCTCTAATGTCTTCAATATGTTTTATTGATAATGATTTATTGAGGATAAAGACATAGAATTGCATTGCCAGTTCTGACGATTGCACATGGGAACGTGTGACACATGGACTAATCTGTGTGATATAATGGAAACCAGGTTTGTATGCCATAATTATATAGAGTCCAGGTCACCAGAAACATTGGCTTCCAGAAGGCTATTTCTGAATAAATGGTGGAATATACTGATTCCCTCACCCCTTGGATCTCACTCTGGCTCTTGCTTTCACTCTCTCTGACTTCTTTCTCTATATACAGATGGGGCAAAAGTAGGTCTACAGTTGTTCACATGGAAAATAATGCAATTATTATTAAGTGATATAAGAACAAACTCTGTGTTTTTGCGTAATCACAACCTTAAACCTACTTTTGCCCCACCTTGTGCATGTATATAAAAAATCCCTATTCCACTTGAAGGGCCACAGAATTTAGCAATTTTCTAAAAGTAGATTATAGAGTAATAGTAATGGACGTTTTCATGACTTTCATATGCTAGAGTAATCACATTGTAAATTACATTTATTAATATATTTATTTAATTTATTTATATCTATATTTTACTAATATATATGCCCTTATCATTTTCAGCTGCATAATTATAAGGTGAGGCAGGGAGGTTTAAAATTAGCTGTAGCCTTATGAAAAATTCTGCTTCTGACAAAGACTCCATCCTTGACCAATCTTTATTAAGGCTTCTCTGAGTCCTGTTTTTGTTTAGGCCCAAAGTTGAACTCTGTTCTTAGTTGTTTAAATTACTCATCCTCCACTCTCCATATCTTATCACCCTGTCTGCATTCACCAATAATCTGGTGGAGGTGGTCTACCAAGAATTGCTATAGCTTTGGATATTTCCTCTTCCCACTCTGTTCCTGGGCTGCTAATCTATACTTGTCCTAGTTATATTCAGAGTTGAGCCTGATTTCAACCCCTCCCCGCTACCCACCTCACTGCAAAAACCCTATTACAGTAATGTATATTATGGGCTTATTGTCAACCCAGATTATTTTGATCTACTTCAGTCATCCAAAATCTGCATCTATAATTGTGCCATTTAATCAACATTATTTATGTATGTTGAAATCCAGATATAAATTGTAATTTATTTTTAAAAATAAGGGAAATAATTAAAAAGAGGTCATGACAAGTCTACATGCATATTATAAGAAAAAAAAAGATATATGTTTTTAAAAAGAAATACAGATCAAAATACAGGCCTGGAAACAGAATATTTCCTGACTCATGAAAACTTAATAAAAAGTATGTATCATTAAAAACAAAATTCAGCCATAACCGGTTTGGCTCAGTGGATAGAGCATCAGCCTGTGGACTGAAAGGTCCCAGGTTCAATTCCGGTCAAGGGCATGTACCTTGGTTGCGGGCACATCTCCAGTGGGGAGTGTGCAGGAGGCAGCTGATCGATGTTTCTCTCTCATCAGTGTTTCTAACTCTCTATCTCTCTCCCTTCCTCTCTGTAAAAAATCAATAAAATATATTTTTTTAAAAATTCAAAACTGAGATAATATTAACATATTATAAAAAGGGATTTTACAGAGTTAGGGAAATAAAATAAAATCTATTTTGGAACTAATGAGTAATTTAGAAACCGAGAGAAACAACAAAGAGTGGATTAAATCAAATTATAAACATAAAGGTTTGATAAAATCATGCTGAAGCCAGGATAAAATGAGATGGTCAAAGCAACAAAAACAGAAGTGTTAATATGACATATCAAATAGTGATGACTCAACATAATTTTTGTTTTTGAAGTAGAAACCCAAAAGTTGAGCAGAACAGAATCTAGCATTCAAATCTATATATGAAATAAAGGTAAAATGAAAAACACTGTAAAAAATATTTGAAAAAATAAGTAGGTCTGAAACAGTTGGCTAAATTATTGAACTTAAAACACAATCAAAACATACATCAGATAATGGGCACATAAGAACAAGTCATCTATTGTGGAAAAATAAAAAGTTAGCCTGGGTAGGGGAGGATAGGGGTAAGTGGGTGAGATCAACTAAGGGACTTATATGCAAGCATATAGGCCTAACCAATGGACACAGACAACAAGGGGATGAGGGCATGAGTGGGGGGGATGCGGGGTAATGTGGGGATAAGGACACATATGTAATAACTTAATCAATAAAAACATTTTAAAAAAAGTTAGCCTGGTCTTATATTTCTCCACAGCAACATTAAATGCCAAAATATAATGGTGCAATAGATACAAAGTTCTGAGGGAAAATAAGAACTTGAGTCCAGATTTTACCTATACCCAAATTGTCCTTCAAATGCAATAAAACAGGACAAAACAATACATAATGACAGATATTTTCAGGCATGCAGAAACTCAGAGAGTGCTTATGGACCATTTTGAAGGAGGGGGGGAGGGGAAGCAAATTTGATAAATAACTCTAGCTAATTAAGTGGTGAAGCAAAACAAATAAAATCTGAAATGGAAAACCTGTCATAAAAAGAGCAGGTAAGAACACTGAATCATTTAAAATATAAAAATAAAATTAATATCAAACATCTCTGGAAATGGAGTTTATTAAGCAATATGAATTTTATGAACTTTTAAGATGTATAAATAATGTAAATTACAAAAATTGGCATGTGGAGGAGGACAGAGAGAAAGAAGAGCACTATGTATCTAATCACTGTGAGCAGGATTCAAATATTCTCTAAAATTGAAGCATGAAGCTGAACAATGGACTCCATCTCTTAAAGATGAAAAAGTGACCCCTTACTCTTTATTAATGTTATAATGTTTTTACATGAAAAAGCTTACTTACAATGATTCATCGTGTTGAAATTTTATCTCATTAAAAGTAATTTGTTTAGCATGATGCAATTTCTATAAAAATATTATCTATCTCATTAAATTTATTCAAAAAAGAGGTAAATACAGAGGAGGCAGCTGATCGATGTTTCTCTCCCATCGATGTTTCTAACTATCTATCTCTCTCACTTCCTCTCTGTAAAAAATCAATAAAATATATTTTTAAAAAAAGTTTTATCTTGAGTCCCTTTTGTAATGCAAATGTATTGTTTTCAGAAACAATGAAGTTATTCCATTTAAAAGAAAATAATGCAGAGTAATTTATTTTAATCTCTGGCCCCAGAATTTTGTACAATGCCCTTTACTTTATAGAGATTCAGGAAAACATAGTCAAAATAATTAAGATACTCATAGGCATCATGTCTTTATGCATCAGACTTCACTACTTGTCCAGGCTGACCCCTGTTGGATGAAGACCATAATAAATGGGGTGTGTGTTTGAAGTATATTAGTGTTCTATTTCCCTTCTTTCTCTCATCCTGACTCAGAAGAATTGGGATGGGTATCATAGTTGCTCAGATATTAGCACCCAAATTTCCACAAGTCAGTTAATTGATTTTGAAGTATTTATTAAAATATGCACATGAGCTCAAACATAACACCCCATGCAGAATAGAATGTATTATATGCACTGTTACAAACAATCCAAAATTTAGTTTTTCTCAGGCTTACTGGCATTAATCTAAACTCAACTGAATTTACAATCCTCTGGTTCTTTACATTTTGATGTTCAAACTTAGAGAGACATTCTGACATTTCCTTTGCCAGGGATTAAGGAGTAGGGAAGTAGTAATAAGATGGGATGGTATCAGACTTCCATAGTAACGTGGGTTGTCAATGCTAAGAAGATAGAAAAACACGAACAATCATTTTGCTTTTTTATTGTGAAAGTGATTTTGTGAGCTTGCTAATAATAAGTTAGATACCTGTGTCCCTAAGTATCTCATTAGATCTATACTGTTGTTTTTATTTGAGGAGTTGATAGTTTCAGGCTAAAATTATCATAAAAACCATTAATTATAACATTTAATTTTATCCAACAGTAGGAATACTAGTCACCAACCTGATGTTCTGACAGCTGTATGCTTTTGCCTATAAATTTACACCCACCCACATATGGGCTTAGGTAGAAGAAGAAAGTAAATAGTGAAATACAACTTTTAAAATGTTTTTTTTTTGTTTGTCTGTTTGAGAGAGACTATTTGCAGGCATTGATAATATATAAGAAAGTTTACTTATTTATTAATTTAACAGGTATGTATTAAATCTTACCATTAGCAGGCATCACACTCTAACTGCTCTGGGGTATGCAAGAATAATTGATCATATTTACTTCCCAGGAAGTGAGGATGCATTAGAGAAGGAAAAAAACATTCCATGTGCAAGCGAAATAATAAGTTCCATTCAGTAGGCCAATGATATTATTGAAACTTATTTTTTTTTAATTTCCATTTGAATCATCATGGTGAATGTATGGGGAAGTGGGATGAATTTTAGTCAGATAAAATAATATAGGTCTATTGCAATAATCCAGGAAAGAGATGATGAGAGTGTAGTTGGAGATAGAGAGGGTGTGGATTAGAGCTATATCCACCTGAATATCAGAATATGAGAAAAACAGTGATCCTTATCTCTATCAGATTTCTGTTCTGAATGAAGATAGATGGATATTCCATTAGCCAAGATAAGAAATATAGGAGATGGGTGAGAGTGTGTGTTGATTCAGTTTCACAAAGGGTTAAAACTTTAGTAATGTCCATAAGGCACTCTGATCTGCCACCTCCCACCTCTCCAGCATTCATTCCTCCTCCTGCATCACACTCCAGCCTAAAGCAACATTACATCCTGTCATTCCTATAATAGAGCATCTTTTACTTGGTGAAATCACCCTTCCCCTCATAAGGCAGTTCAAAAATCGTTTTCCTTGCTGAAGCCTTCATTCACCTCCCAACATTAGGGAACATATTGTACCTTAACTTTATTTGTATGCATGTCTGCCACCTCAAAATAGCATGCTTGATAGAAGCGAAGTTGTATTTATTCATTTTAGTAACCCTAATGTTTTATGTAAGTGCTCTACAAATATTTTTGGTTAAGGATGAGTAATAGAGTGACTAAATGAATGTTTAGGATAAATTGACTGAAAAAATAAATTAATCAACACAATAACAAAGTTACAAATTAGTGTATGGGAGGTCTTGTTAGGGAGAATTTGTTTCTACCATGAATAATCATGGATGGTTTCATGAAGAATTTTATATTAAATTGGTACTGCCTGGTAAAATTTTCAAGGTCTTTATTTCACTTAGAGGAAAGGAACTAAGCAAGAATCTGATATAGGCATATCATAATTTTTGGATTTATTAAATAAAGCAGGCCAATGAAGATTTGAAACTATTAGTAATATGCAATACATATGATAAACTCATGTCTCCATACACATATGTTTCCTTGACTCTCAAGTTCTATAAGATCTTTTTAATATACTTTCCAAACGATACAGATGAGGCAGAGTAGAACTAACAAAACTATCAATTTCCCTTATTACTTAGTGAAGAGGAAGTAATGTTTCATAACCAACATTAAATTAACGAAGTTAGCATGTGGCCTTTGAGTCTGAAACTTTTAATGAGGAGGCTGATTTACAAGGACTGTGAGGTTGGTGAAGATGTTATCTCTGATCTCCTTTGATTTACAGATTAAAACAACAATTAGATGCTTTTGGAAAGTGCCTAATTGGTTGTTCTGAAATTGTGTGGTATCTCAGTTATAAAATCTTGTAGAAAGTGTGTTTATCAAAGACAGCATATCTGGAATCAGTGACACAAAACTTCTTTCTTTAGATTTCTCAAGGTACGGTCACTTCCTCTGGTTGATATGGCATATTTCCTAAGTCCAAAATAGCCCAAAGGGTAGCATAAACATGCTGGCAAAGAACTTTTAAATTATGATATGAGATGTCATTTCATAATGGTATATTAACCTTACTAAAATTACCATGTTTGGAAAACAAAATTTTAAAAATGTGAGAAATCAAAGCCCAATAAAACTGTAAGAATACCACCTGATCTAATCATGAGAGCCGTACCTTACTTATTAAAATAAAATGCTTCCCAGCTGGCATGGCTCAGTGGTTGAACATCTACCTGTGAATCAGGAGGTCATGATTTGATTCCTGGTCAGAGGATATGCCTGAGTTGCAGGCTCCGTCCCTGGTGTGGTGCTTGCAGGAGGCAGCCAATCAATGATTCTCTCGTCATTGATGTTTCTATCTCTTCCTCTCTGAAATCAATAGAAATATATTTAAAATAAAATAATAAAATAAAATGTATGATAACTAAGTAAAGGAAAAACTACGTACATATTTATTAAATTTTTCCATTGTGCCAATAATTACTAGTTTGTAAATTGTATGAAAAGGGACTCTATATAAATTTAACCATGAAACAACTAGTACTTTTCATCCTGATAAATATTTGTTGAATAAAAGTACAACTAAACTACCATGTACTTAGTTGTGTGGGATAACAATAAAAATTGATTTTAGAAATGTGCAGTATTCATTATGTAGGATAAGGTAAAATAAAAGTACTTTAGATAAAACAGTGCTATTTTAAAAAAGAAATTATAAATTAATATTCTTCTTTTTTCTAAAACAAGTGCTTCTTTCATTATTTGTACATATGAGTGTCTAAGTTATAGCATACCTTAGTTACATATAAGATAAACTATTTCCTTAGATCACACAGTATGTTAAAAAATCTTAATTATAATAAAGATATGTCTCATTTCAGAGACAATATTTTTTTCTGCCAAATTCATTGGGTTTTTTTTTTTGTTTTGTTGTTCAAAGAAAATATGAAAACTGGTCCTTAAAATTGGCACACAAACTATATTTACCACATTTGAAAGCTATACACTCACAGCGTGGCTTCCCACATGTAGTCCATTAAAAAGGCAGCAGCAAAGAATTCACCAGCAAACGGGAAGCTTATCACACGCTGCCGTTCTCCTCCAGAACCATGCAGATGTGTTTAGAAATTTTAAAGGTGACAGTGATGTGTGGCTATGCTTTATTAATAGACAGATAAGTAAATGAGTCTAACAAAATACTACTAAATGGAATGCATACATGAGTGGGTATCCTTCTTGTGTTTAACATTTGTTTGCTATATGATTATATGTAAGCCAGTCAAAGGATCTGGGCTCAATGTCTTTCCTTTATTCAATCATTAATTTATTTTTCAATTATTAGTCACTATTTAATGTGCACTAGGCACTGAGCTCAGCTCGGAGGACACAAAGAGAAATCATATTCTAGGTGCTCACCCTCAAAAAGGCAGAATCAATATTTGGTAATGGAAGTATAAATAGTCATTAACTTTGAGGACCCAAAGGAAGATATGTACATAGACAAATTGTAACAGAGAGGACAGGGAGATAGTCAATTCATGATCAACTCGCTGTGCCAGTCAGAGAAGCCCTCCTGTTGGGGCCAAGAGGAAATGGGATTTTTTGGCAAAAGTTTCAGACTCTGGGGCTTCAGCATGATTGTTCGAGTAAGGATCAGATTATGACAGCGGTTTTCAGCCTTAGAGGGAGTTACATCTCCAGACCATAGTGACACATGTTTTACTTTACTCAGTCTCCTTTGATATAAAATGGGGTTTGTAGAAGGTGTGATATTTTTCGTGTTGAACACAAGGCAACATTCAGTATATATAGAATAAATCATACAAAGGATAACCATAACTTTGAAGAGAAAAAAGCAATTATATACTAGGATTAAATAATATGTAAAAAACCTTATATTCAGCAAAATGATATTGTTGATAGAAAAGGAGGGCATTTGATGGCTGGAAATTGATATCAGTAGAGTTAAAACTAAGATTAGGGTCAAGCAACAATGCGTGCAGCCATACCCTAAGAGTGAAGAAGCTATTATACTGTTTTATCTATATTTGTAAATGACCATTATTTTTATGTTGAATTAAAATCCGGAAATATATTGGCAGCCTCAACAAGGGAGAGAGTCTAGGTATAACACAAAGAAATTGAATTTCAGAAAATTCTGTGGAAATAACGCCAGCTGGAGAAAACCCAGCATGCCTCTGTGTAAATGTAACAAATGGATATTTATCAGGTATGGAATGTGAGGGACCATTTGAGTTTCTTAAAGGCCCCATTATCACTGAAGCAAAAAAGTAGGTTGACAAAGCAAATGGTTTGCTTCACCTAATATAAAGATATTCATTCATCTTGATAGATCTTCATCTCTCCCACTTGTACCCATTTCAGGGTCATTCCACAGAAGAGAAGCTCAGGCTTGTTATTGTGCTATAAAAGGCACTGATAGCAAAGTGTCATTCCTTGTATTCACGGATGACTTCAGTGAAGACCTGGAACCATTTGATAGTCACCGAAACCAAAAACAAGTGGTTTAGAAATGTAGTGATTCACATAAAATCTGAATCTGAAAGCTTTCAAAAAATGTGTGAAAAATAAAAATCAGAAACCCATCATTATAGTTTCATGTGTTGTCAAGTCAATTTTGTTTTTTTAGGTTTAAGAAAGAATTTAGAAATGTTGTTAATATCCTACATATTTTCACCTTTGCAGGGTAGGTTTACCAGATTCTAGACAGAAAACCATACATTGGAACAAGAAAGGACTTTTAGAGCAAGTAGTCAGGTAGATAAATAATATCCAAATTAGTCAATCTATTTGTAAACTTAATTTATGTCAAAATTATAAGATATCTATTATTCTTTCTCTTTGAAGTTGCTAGGTATATTTTCAGATAATTATAATGCCATTCTATTCAGATTCTCACCATTGTAAATTTATCCTCAAAGAATTTAAATTGTCATGACTGAGTATTTTGAAGACATAGAAATCTCCCAAAATTTCAGGTTTTATTACATAAGCACACAGACAGAGTAGGGAAGTGTGTGTGTGTGTGTGTGTGCATGTGTGTGTCTGTGTGTCTGTGTGTGTGTGTGTGTATGTGTGTGTATTGTCAGGAATTAATATAGATATGACATTCCTGGCATATACTCAGTAAACAATAACCTGCCAGTATTCAAAGAATTGTCATTCTGTGGATCAGTGCATTAAAAGTTTGTCACCTAGATATCTATAATATTAGGCTGCATTCCCAAGGAATTGGTAGGTGAGAAATACTGATCTGAAAGACTGAAAATACTAGGTCTTATTTTTTTAATCAGTTAACATTTTAAAAGATGCAATAAAATTCCTTATTTTGGAGAAAGCGTTCTGCAATGTGCATGATCAGAGAAGAAAAGACACACATTGATTGACTACCTATGACCCAGGATGTTTTAAAAAAATGATTTTTGAGTAAACTTGTTTTATGCCTCTTCATTCTAATAAATATTAGAAGAAATGATTAAGTATTAGTAGAAATTCCACATGACATAAAGACAGGATTCTTTGGAGAAATACTTTTCTCTGTCCTTAATAATTGGTAGGCATTGATGAGATTATATTAACAATAACACACATATTTCTGACATGTGTACCCCAATTACAGAACCTCAATAGTTTTGAGGAGCTCAAAGGGGAGTCTCATGTTTCCACAGCAGCCCCCACTGCCACACTGACTTGTCATTGCCAAAGAGCTGCTCTTGTTTAAAGTTCAGCTACAACACTGGAGCCTTTAAGTCACCAAAGCTACCGGGTGTTCTGTTAAATCTTGCTATTTTGCACATAAAAAAGATATGTTTCTACTCTAAGTACATTTGGCTATCTATTTTAATGAAAAACAATAAATTAAAATCAATGAACTTTATTATTTATTTTAATCAAAAGATCTATTAACTGTCTGAAGAGTTTCACTTTTAACTGAGGGTCTCCAGAGAAATTATAAAATCTCATAATTTCAATAAGATCACATAGATGACAAAGTATAGGATGAAGCCCATTAACTTAAAACTATGTGATTCAAGACAAAGATATAAAGTGGCCTCGGTTAGTAAAGAATTTAAAAGTATATTACTTCCCCATCATGAAACATATCAGTGTTTCCAAACTATTTCTCTTTATACTTCAGTCAAGGACATATGGTGGTTGTAATCACGTCTAAGGAAACTAAGATAAATTGTCACTTTAATGTGACTACAAATAATTTTTTTAAAAGTAAGTCAATGGAGACTAAGTCAGCAATTTTACAATGAGCAAAATAATATTCTGTATATGTTGTAATAACAATAAAGACTCGGACTTTATACCTGAAAGTTGTACATTCAACAGAAAGCCAAAGAGATAATCAGAATAAAGTAATTGTGTCCTAAGGTCTAAGATCACTTCAGAGTTTGAATATTAATGACTACCTTATAGCATTTATAGTAAGAAGGGAGAAAGATCCAGATTAAGGAATTAAAATTAGCACAGAAATGGATTCAGAAATATGTGTGGCATACAAAGGAAAATAAGTTATCAATTTTGATACTGGACAGTAGCATAAAGAAAAATGTGTAGAAATTATAAAGGAGGGTTAGAATATGGAGTTTCAAGTTTTAAACTGTGAGATTACTTTCTAATTTGATAAGATAATTTATGTTTCCAAAGGAAAAAAAATGGTAAAATCCTGCACATGCATTCAGAAGACCACTCAGGGTAATGTTTAAAATAGATTAGAGGAGTGGGGAGAGGCATGCAATAAATAAGATCAGTTAGAAGACCAGTGCGATCTGGGCAAGCAGCAAGAGAGATATGAATAGGGAGACTTAAAGAAAGATTTTAATATGACAAGATTCACAGGGCTAGAATTGACAGGCTCCATCACATGATTGCCTAAAAGAGTACAAGAAACCAAGAGTCAAATAAAATATATAGTTTTTAGTTTAGGTAATGGGCATGATACTGCTGCCACCAGAAGATACTGAGAGGTCAGAGGAGGAATAAACTTGGAGGTAATGTGTGTGTTCAACTTTAAAAGTATTAAGCATGAGGTGGCCATAGATATTTTAATAGGAGGAGGCAAAAAGAGAAATATGGGCTGGAACTCCAGGTTAAAAAATTAAACTGGACATTTTTGTGAAGACGAAATTGGTAAATGGTGGCAAAATGTATAGACTGATTCCCCAATGATTTTGGCAACCAAGAGAAGAGACTTTGGATATGGTTTTGAGACAAAGGGGTAGATAGAGTTTTGCATCAGTAATTCACTGAAATGTGAAGAGCTACTTCACTGTGAGCATTAGTAGAGACTTAATCATTTTTGTAAAGGTAGAAAACCCTGATACCAAAACTTGACATTATAAGAAGCAATTCACAGACAAGTATCCTTCATGAAAATAGCCGTAAGTCTCCATAACATCAGCTAATATAATCATCAATATATAAGCACTCCGTGAGCATGTTGGATTTATTCCAGGAATGTGAGTTTGGATTTGCATTAGAAAACTGTTCAATGCAATTTTTCTTAACAGAAAAAAGGATAAAAACCATATTATCATCTCAATAGATACAGAAAAATCATGCAAGAAAAGTTAATATCCCTAGGAATACAGGGCACATTCTCAACCTGATAAAGGGCATAAAAATAAATTTACTACTAATATCATGCTAATGACGTATTTTCCTCAAATTTTTCCTGAGATCAGAAATAAGTTAAACAGGTCTATTCACATCACTTATATTTCACATTGTACCTGAAGTCCTAATCAATGTAATAAGGCTATCAAGAGCAATAAAAAGACAAAAGGTAAGAAGGAAGAAATAAAACTTCTTTATTTGCAGACAACATGGATTTTTACATAGAAAAACCTTAAGAAATCTAAAAAAACTAGAACCAAGAGGTGAATTTAGCAATTTGCCAGTGGTAAATAATTAATAAGTGAAAAAGTCAATTTGGAATGACCAATATGTTTATCAACAGAAGAATGGAAAAACAGATTGTGGTGTATTCAAAATGTAATTCTACTCAGCAAAGAAGAATGATGTACTAATATACACAACATAGATAAATATAAAAAATGTTGAGTAAAGGAACTAAATGTATACATACTATACACACACACACACACACACACACACACACATATATATTATAGGAAAACACTATAAGTGATAAAATTAAGATATTGATTGCTTAAGGGAAGTGGTATTAAACTGTAGTGAGGCATCCATTAATGTTCTATGGTCATATATCATCTTTGAAATATTTTATATCCTTATTAGGGTGATGCTCACAATAAGGATATAAAATATTTCTATGGCCATAGAACATTAATATACATATATGTACCAATCTACATATATGTATATGTAGGTAGATATAGATATACATATCTTTAGATCTATAGATGTTGATATATCTCAATTTCACACGAGAAACTTGCTTTGTAAAGAATAAATGTAGATGAAATATATTTTTCCTACTAAAATAAGATGCATATGCAATGAGGCAAACCACAGAGAATTAAATCCTTATTTTGAATAGAAGAATTAAAGAAATATTGGACCAATAATATTTGGCTCTAAGAAAGTGAAATAAATTGTAAATTCCTAGCCCAGTAATGATAATCACTGAGATCCTGTATGACTTGCAATACTCAATGGCAGAGGCTGTTGTATTTCCCAAGTGACTGAATCTGTCACAGGTCACCAATTAAACAGTGTGAGTTTGATATGTTGCTGGGGAAAACAGATCTAGGCCATAGAAAACCTCAGAGATGGTGAATAAATAGGATATGGGAAACAGCAGAATTTGCACAAGCCATTTCTAGTTCTCTCTGTTTATCTGAATATCCACTGGGCAAAAAAGACAGTGTCATAGGTTCTTGATCCTTGGCACCGTAGGAGGGCAGTCATATCTCGGTACAGAGAGAGAGGTTTCATAAATGAGAGTTACTGGGACACCTGTGTCATTGGAAGAGGAAAAAGTCCTTCTCTGTAATGATGTAGGTCAAAGAATATGAATCCCAACCCGGCATCACTAGAAGAGACCAGCTCTAAAACCTCCTTGACTAAACGAAACACGGAGAACGGCATCAAGAAATCCACTGTGTCCTCTAACCTGAAGGAAAAGGGCAGCTTAGATGTGGCCTCAGACATCAGGTCAAACTAAAACTGAAGAAAGGTCTACTCTGTAACCTCCAATGTAGCGAAGAGTCCTGGATCTATGGAAATGACCACATTTTCATAAGCCCTTTCACCTGCATCTACAATGAACGAACTCTGTTCCTAATCATGGGTCACATGAAGAGAAATGGTGAAGAATTATACATTTTAAAAAGCACAGTAGTCCTTCCTTATTTGTGGTTTCACTTTCTCTAGTTTCAGTTACTCAGGGCCAATGGGTCGAAACATATTAAGTGGAAAATTCCAGAAGTAAATAATTCCTAAGTTTTAAATGGAGAGCTGTTCTGGAGCAGCGTGATGAAATCTCAGGCCATCCTGCTCAGTCTTGCCTGGGAAATGAATAATTTCTTTGTCCAGCATATTCACATGTATATGCTACATGTCCGTTAATCATTTTTAACTTGAGTAGCTGTGTCAGTTGTCAGAGTGACTGTGGCAGAATCACACTGCTTGTGTTTAAGTAAGGCTAATTTTACTTACTAATGGCCCCAAAGTGCAAGAGTAGTGATGCTGGCAATTTAGATATGTCAAAGGGATGCCCTAAAGCAGTGATGGCGAACCTATGACACACGTGACAGAGGTGACACGCGAACTCATTTTTTTGGTTGATTTTTCTTTGTTAAATGGCATTTAAATATATAAAATAAATATCAAAAATATAAATCTTTGTTTTACTATGGTTGCAAATATCAAAAAAGTTCTATATATGACACGGCACCAGAGTTAAGTTAGGGTTTTTCAAATGCTGACACGCCGAGCTCAAAAGGTTCGCCATCACTGCCCTAAAGTGTTTCCTTTGCGGACAGGAAGGAGCCATTGCACTGGATGGTCCCTTAGGTTCTCACTGTGTGAAGATTTATCGTGAAGTTCACAATGTGTGTCTCACAATATCTTATTAAGACCATGTTGTTCAGTTTATTTTCCCATTTTACCTTTTTTGATATAAACAATATTTGGTGAGTGCCTCAGCCCTGGTAACTCTATTTGTCATAAATCTCTGAAAACCAAGGCAGAAAAAAAAATACAGATGTACTTAAATTATCATTCAGCATGTGTCATATGTAATATACAAATTGATAATATATTTAATTATTTTTAAATTAAGTTCTTTTTTAAGGCTGATGACTAAGAGATGAAGTCATATAATTCAACTCACAACATGAATAAATGACATTGTTTTGCATTTATGTTTTTAAGTGTATAGTGTAGTAAGTATCAGCATAAACTATTTTAAATGATTTGTACATAATTAGAAGTTTGCAGAATACCTTTAACAGCTCAAATAATTTTCTGTATTGTATCACTTAATATTTGAATTTTACATGTGGGGATTATCGCCTTTTACACCAAGGGATACTGAGACAGAGAACTCTTCTAAGAAAAACTAATCCATTTTTGCAGAAGTATAAACAAGAACATGGTATGGGGAACTTCAGTCAGAGAATTTTGCCTAAGGTAGCACTGCCTTAGTCTGTTTAAGTACTAGTTCTCATCCTCTCTTGGTTTTAAAGAAATCATAGAAAAACTCGTGTTATATTTTTGCTCTTATTTCACTATTTATGTCTAGCCTGTAATATATATTTGCTCCCTTAAAATACCCCCACACAAAAAAAACTAATACATATCTCTTAATATTACTTGGTGGTAATATCTACAATTTTATCTTTATTGTGCTAATTTGATTATTCTGCATATCTACTTAGTACATTGGTAATTCTATAGTAATACATGTTCTTGAAATGGGGCACTATCTCCTTAGATGAGTATATTTAAAATAAATGGCTCCCAGGTTTTTGAGAGAGACATCGTGAGTTCTAAAACTGGCAAGAGGTTAGTTAAAGGTGTACATCTCAAAAGGACACAGAAAAGGATTTGTAATTTCAAGTTTTCATTAGTAAATGCTCTAAGAAAAGGGAGATCAGTGGTCCATAATCAGGAAGAAACCTAAGTTAAAGTTTAGTCAAACTGAGGGAAAAATTAAGGCTGTCTACATCATAAATGTAGGAGTGGGATTGTTGAGTCATATGATAACTCTAGGTGCAACTTTTTGAGGATCAAACTGTTTTCTTAGGCAGCTGTACATTTTACATTCCCACCAACAGTGTATAAGAGATGCAAATGTCTCTATATCCTCTCCAACTGTTATATTGTCTGTCTATTATTATTATTATTATTATTATTATTGCTATCCTACTGCATGGGATATGGTATCTCATTGGGTTTTGATTTGCATTTTCTTAAAGACTAATACATAATATTGTTTTCATGTGCTTAATGGCCATTTGTAAATCTCCTACCAATAAATATCCATTCAGATGCTTTGTATATTTCTAAATGGAATTATTTTTTTCTCTTTTAATATTGATATTTAAGTTTTCATATATGAGTTAATTCTATGACCTTATATTGTGGATAATGCAAATGACAGAAGAAAATAATAGATCCTCTTACATTTCCATTTCATTTTGTTCTACGTAAATTCTGAAAAGGGTGAAATGAAATTGCAAAGAATTATATGTTTTCCATATCTAAATAGTGATATAACCTTTTCTACTCTAATTATATCAGATGAAATGAAAGAAATTATAATATTTTATTAAAATACAAACTTTTTTAAAAAATTAAAAGTCCTCGATAAATAGGGTCTGAGGTACTGTCCTGGGACTCAGGATTTGTTTTCTTCACCTTTACCCCAGCTCTCTTCTGCCATTTCTAGTTGTTCACGTGTTGCCTGGGACCTACAGCCCATGTCTGTCTAGCAGTTTTGAAATGATGCATATCTGCCCTGGTTCCTTTGGTTTCAGTTTCCCACAGACTGTCAGATCGCTCCAGCCTCTACAGGCTAGACTAGGCCCATCCTCCTGCCCAAGTATGTACCTAAACCAGTATCCTGACCGCCTCCTGCTCAGCCAGGCTGGTGGAGAGAAAATGGAACACAAAGCAAGCATGTGTTAGATGGAAACACTGAATGAAGAAAGGGCACAGTCTCCTGAGCAATAATATTTTAGAATAGTGGATAGTCTTGAAATGCAAAGGTGTTTTATATTTTAATTTTTGTTTGTTTGTTTGTTTTGTATATGGGCATTTTCATTATCAGCTTTCAAGATGTCAGTAGGACACAGACAGACATCAGAAAATAATATGCATTGCATAAATAGTGTTCATATTTTCAAAAATATGTTTTCTTTTTTTTATTTTTAATAGCTTCTTTCCTACCCCCAATGGGGCTTTACAATTTCCTCTGGGTAAGTGCTGGGGAAAAAACAAGAATTTAACTTCAGATAAGTTTCCACAACTTCACTAATTTCCATTTCCAACTGTTGGAGAACCAAACTCTAGGATCTCTTTGCTTCCATGCTGAAAATGTTAGGGGAAATTTATTGATCACTATCCCAGCAGAGACACCCCACTCAAGGAAAGTTACAGAGAATAAGTAATAAGCACAAAGAAGTGTCTCACAGATGATTTATGGAATAAAAGGAAGCTGACTAATACAATCTTTCACATGGTAACACTCAAAAAGAAAAGAAGTTATTTGCTCTAAAATATAAGATAGAATAATACAGTAACCTTTTTATGATAACAAGTCATGACAAAAATGTATTCCTGGCCAGTACTTAATATAAAAACAGGTAATCAGCAAAAATTGAGCTTTATATGTGAGTGGTTAGTTCAATTTGTTAAGATGTGGTGTTAAACTGGCCTACATCATATAATTAAACTGTTATAAGTGACTTTCAAAATTACCAACCTAAGCCATTCCATCATAAAATTGAGAAAAGTGAGTTTTATTACAGGTCAAGTACATTTTCCAAAAATGAACTTATGACCAGTGCCTTTCTTCACATAAATTCTGTATTATCTCTTTATTTTACTCTGTTCCTATGAGTTTTTCCCCCTATCTTTTTCTATAGCAAAGAGAGCTTCCTATGTCCTTTTAATTTTTTTGTTTTTTTTAAACTTTCTTTTTATTGTTGACACTATTACAGATAACCCCTCCCACCTTTGCCCTCCTTCACTCAGCACCCCCCCTTCCACTGTTTTCTGTATCATCTATATGCTAGACACTACATTTCATGTAATTCGTTCATTATTACAAACAGTGAATATTTAAAAATGAGTATTTATATTTCATCCCCATTTTATAGCTGAAGAAATTCAGTCTTAGAGGAGTTATGCAGATTCCCTAAGATTCCTGAGCTAGTAAGTGGCTTGGTTAGGATTCATAACTAACAGGGTCCTATTAAACAAGTCCATAGTCATTTTAGCAAAGAGTGATGATTCTCTAGCATCCCACTGCTAAAGAAGAAAAAGAAAAGTAAAGGAAAGTAAATTAGCAAAAATCCTACTTCAGTTCACTAAATAAATATTGATGTCATCATTCTACAATAGGTATATTTATTGGATCATGTTGGTAGGCGAAAACAGAATCAAACAAAACAAAAACCAAGAAAACAAAACCATAATCGTATCACTTAGAAACAAGTTTAGTAGCATCTGATATTTCATAATCCCTTTATGAAATTATAAAAGTAATGTATATATACTTTAATATAATTTCCTGTTTCCTCCCAGTTAAACAATGATTTTCAGAATAACAAGTAGTGCAGGACTGATCCATGAGAGAAGGAAAACAAATGAGATAAACATTGTAATTGCAACTGCTTACTTTCTAGAGGTAGTTAACTAGAAACAAAAGAGAAAGTGGGAAGCCAAACAGCCTCAGAAGTCCCAATAAATAGAAAAAAGATGATAGTTTGGAGAGACTGAGGTGCCCATACCTTGTGAGACTATTAGAGAAAAGGGATGCACACACACAAGAGCGAATGAGGGAGAAAAACGAAAGAAATGGAGAATGCATTTGAAATCTGAAGAGCTGTCTCTTTAAGTCTTAAACTGACTATTGATTATGCAAGATTGAAAAGTGATAAACCAAGACTGAAAGAAGTAATAGGTCAAATAATTTCTCGAGTTTATACAAGACTAGAGGCCTGGTGCACAAATTTGTGCATGGTTGGGGTCTGGCCGGCCAGCCCCAGTCAGGACCGATCAGGCTGGGCTGGCCAGAGGGTGGGGCTGCGGGCCATTAGCCGGCCAGCCAACCCTGCCCTCTGGTCAAACTCCCGGTTGAGGGGACAATTTGCATATTAGCCTTCTATTATATAGGATGGATGCAATTTGTGCACCAACCAGCCAGAGTTGAAAGACCATGTAATACACAGGGCATCTAACAGAATTCTCAGAAGGATGTCACCTTTCATAGGGAGGTAAATTAACACTAGACTACAGAGTGCTCTGGAACCAACTATCTAAGTAGGAAAGCAAGTCTGAAAGGATCTAAGTAATTCTAAATAACTCAATTGCATAACAGAACAAAGAGGGCCATACTATTTAAAGGTATAGCACTCAATCCAGAAACCAACAATGTACCATACAAAATGTACCACATACAATAACAATTTACCAGGCATGCAAAGAAGCACCTGCCCAGGTTGCAGGCTCAATCCCAATAGAGGGAATACGGGAGGCAACAGATTGATGATTCTCTCTCATCATTGATGTTTCTCTCTCTCCCTCTCGCTTCCTCTCTGAAATAAATAAAAAAAATATTTTAAAAAATACATATTGCTATAACTAAAAAACAGAAGCCTCAAGTGTTCAGCTTAATAGAGTTTTACATATGTACCAGTGTAATCATCACTCAATATGTAACATATACATCACTCCATAAGGTTCTTTCATGGTTTTCCACAGAGGTAACTATTTTGCTTTCTAAAACTATAGATTAATGTTGGCTGATTTCAAAATGTCATATGAATGGAATATGATACATAAATTTATGTATCTGGTTTCTTTCATTTGATATATTGTCTGTAATATTCATCCATGTTTTTTATGTTTTTTAGTGCTACATTTCTTTTTATTGATATAACTAGAGGCCCGGTGCAGAAAAATTTGTGCACTCGGGGGGGGGGGAGGGGGGTCCCTCAGCCCGGCCTGTGCCCTCTCGCAGTCTGGGACCCCTCGGGAGATAACAACCTGCTGGCTTAGGCCTGCTCCCGGGTGGCAGAGGACAGGCCCAATCTCTAGGTGCAGCCCCTGGTCGGGCTCAGAGCAGGGCGGATCGGGAGGTTGGGGCACTGCCCCCTGTCACACTCAAGGCAGGGTCGATTGGGGGGGTGGGGCACTGCCCCCTGTCACGCACAGAGCAGGGCCAATCAGGGGGTTGGGGAGCTCCCCCCTGTCACACACAGAGCAGGGCCAATCAGGGGGTTGAGGAGCTCCCCCCTGTCACTCACAGAGTAGGGCCGATAGGGGAGTTGGGGCAACGCCCCCTGTCACACACAGAGCCGCAGGGCGATCAGGGGGTTTGGGCTCTGCCCCCTGTCACGCTGATCCTGGTGCCTGGAGGCATATTACCCTTTTACTATATAGGATAGAGGCCTGGTGCACAGGTGGGTGCCGGCTGGTTTGCCCTGAAGGGTGTCCTGGATCAGGGTGGGGGTCCCAACTGGGGTGCCTGGCCAGCCTGGATGAGGGGATGATGGCTGTTTGCAGCTGGTCACACCCCCTTCTGGGTGGGGGTCCCCACTGGGGTGCCTGGCCAGTCTGGGTGAGGGGCTGAGGGCTGTTTTCAGGCTGGTGGGTGACTGAAGCTCCCAACCGCTCCTTTTTTTCTTTTTCTTTTTTATTCTGGGCCAGCTTTAGCTCTGAGGCTTGGCTCCAGCTCTGAGGCCTCGGCTGCTGAAAGCAGGTATCTGGTTTGTTTGGGTTCTATAATCGAAACACTGTTTCAACTCCAGCTCTGAGATCCCAGCTGGCCGAAAGCAGGTTTCTGGGGTTTTGTTTAGCTTCTATAGTTGTAACAATGTTTCAAACTGTATGCTCAGAGGCCGGCAGCAGCAGGCAGGGAACATTGGAGTCCTCCGTCACTGAAGCAAGCAAGCCTAATGTTCGCTTCAAGCTGCCTGGCTGCCGGCCGCCATCTTGGCTGGCAGTTAATTTGCATATCGCCCTGATTAGCCAATGGGAAGGGTAGCGGAGTGACACCAATTTGCATGTTTCTCTTTTATTAGTGTAGATAAATAACCTATGATTTATCTATTCTCAAACATCATCCATTAGATGTTTGGGTTACTTCCAGTCTTAGGCTATTATGAATAAGGTTGCTGGGAATATTTTTATACATGCTGTTGGACTTAAGTAAATGGGTTTTGTGGTATTTACTTAGGAGTGAGATTATTGGGTCATAAAGTAGAAGTTTGTTTAGCTTTAATAGATATTGCCCAAAGTTCTCTAATGTAGTTGAACCAATTTACTTTCCTACAAACATGGTATGCGAGGTCCTTCAATTCCTCAAAAACACTTGGCCTTGTGAATCTTTTCAATTTTAGTCATTCTGGTGAAGTTTGGTGATATAACATTAAAGTTTTAATATGCATTTCACTAGTGCATAGAGATGTTTAGCACATATTTATATATTTATTTGGCCATTTGGATATCTACTTTCTGCATGTTCATTTTTACCAGTTTTAAAAGTGAGTTATTGGCCCTATTAATTTTTAGAATTCACTTATATTCTTTGTTAGATGCATTTATTTTAGATATATTTTTCCAGTTTTTTTGGTTTACCAATTTCAATTTAAAAAATGTCTTGATTTCAAGAAACTCAATTTGTTAATATTTTGATTTTATGATTAGTGCATTTCTGCCCCGTTTAATGAATGCTTCCTTTACCATATTCATGGAGTTATTTTCATGTATATTCTTCTTGAAGATTTGTGGTTTTTACCTGTCATAGAGCTATACATCTATGACACATTTCAAATTAATTTTATATTGTGTGAGGAATGGGTCAAAATTATTTTGGTTTCTGCAGTGTTAACCAATTGCCCTAGCACTATTTATTGAAAGACTTTATTTTTTGTTGTTGTTCAACTACAATGACCATTATTTTATAAATCAAGTGAATGTATATGTGCAAGTTTCTTTTTAAATTACAATTTATCTAATTTGTGTTTTGGTTAATAAATGTGCCAAATAGCCACTCTCTTAATTACATTTTGAAAGCTGTAAGTAGAGGTCCTCCAACTTTGTACTCCTTTAGCATGATCTTCTCATAGGTTTTCTTTATTTATATATAAATTTTAGAATCAGATTGTTAATTTCCAAAAATATTTTTCTGATATATTTAGTTAAGTATTTAGTAAGATTGCATTTAAAGTATAGATCATTTGGCCCTAGCCAGTTAGGTTTAGTGGGTAGACTAAAGGGTCCTGGGTTCGATTCTGGTCAAGGGCACATGCCTGGGTTGCAGGCTCAACCCCCAGTGGTGATGTGCAGGAGGCAGCCGATCAATGATTCTCTCTCATCATTGATGTTCCTCTCTCTCTCTCTCTCTCTCTCTCTCTCTCTCTCTCTCTCTCTCTCCCCCTTTCCCTTCCTCTCTGAAATCAATCTTTAAAAAATTATTAGAAAAAAGTATAGATCATTTGGATATTTACCATCTCAATAAATTGAATGATGATCAATAAATATATCTATATTTATTGGATTAGTTTTCAAAATGTGGTTAGCAATTTCATTTTAGTGTTCAAGTTGCACAATATCTTATTGTTATTTAATATGTTTTATTTTGTGTATTTATGTCATTTGCTATTATAAAAGATGCATGTTAAATATGACTTTCACTTTTTACTAATATGTAGAAATAAGAGAGATTTTTGCATATTGACTTTGAATTCAGTGATCTTAGAAGTTTGACTATAATATTTCCAAAAGTGGATTATTTGAATTTATATTAATTAATATTTTTTATGCTTCTTGAATCTATGCATCCATGTGTTTCATCAAAATTAGATCATTTTAAAACCTTGTCAATAGAGACTGTTAAAAGAGGATCAGAGTTTTTCTGTTTTTCCTTCCATGGTCACAAATCCTGTACCTTCTTCTGACTGAGAAAATTCTGTGATGGGATATTAGCTTTTACACTGATTTACTGGACATTAACATTTGCTTTACTTGTTATTCTATAGCATGTCTTAAGTAGTTTAGTCACTACTACTCAGACTAGGATCTCAGATTAGGTAAATATAAACTATCTGGGGTTTATGATCATTTAAATTTTTATAAATATGATCTCATCAGATGAAAGCAAAATAGGACAGAGGAGGTCAAGGCTTCAGGGTCAACAATTTACATACTCATACAGAAAATTACCAGCAAAGGTAAATCTGATACAAGTTATTTCTTTCTATGGAGTCTTATAGGTCAGCTATTCAAAGTCTTCTTTTAATTGATTAGGAAATGATCAATGTCCTAATATTTAAGCAACTTTTCTTTGACTGCTTAGCCGGTCAATGGCAAAGAAAGTACTGTAACCTAAAGCTTACATCTTAACATAGTGCTTTTTCACCATGCAAAATGTTGCATTGTGCCCGGGGCCTGTGTGGCTCAATTGGTTGGAGCGTTGTCCTGTGCACCCAAAGGTGGTGGGTTCTATTCCTGCTCAGGGCACATACCCAAATTGCTGGTTCCATCCCTGGTTAGAGTGTATATGGGAGGCAACTGATTGATGTCTCTCTCTCTCTTTCCTTACTTCTTCCCTCCTTCCTTCCCTTCCTCTCTCTAAAATCAGTAAAAAATATTTATATTTTTTAAAAAATATTTGGTTGTCTCACCTTACGTTAAAAATGAAAAGACTGAAGGAAAATTGATCATAGCAACTAACTTAAAATATAATTAGGTCTCATGACTAACAGCAGGATGCTACTTCTGTAAAAATTTATTTGTTCCTCACAGCTTGAGACTTTAAAATACCATCTTAACTACAGCACAACAAAGTGCCCCCTAATATATTGCAATTTAATCTCATAAACAAGCTTTCTCCTAAAAGTTATAATGGCCAATATTTTTTGAATGCCTGCTATGTGCAATGCATGTATTTCATTTCATTATTTCAGCAACATTTTAAGTATTGTATTTTTCATCTTGCTATGAGAATAAGGATTTGGAGGAGGAAGAGAAACATTCCTGAAGTCATTGGTCCTCTTTTTATTTTTTAAAATGTATTTTATTGATTTTTTTACAGAGAGGAAGGGAGAGGGATAGAGAGTTAGAAATATCAATGAGAGAGAAACATCGATCAGCTGCCTCCTGCACACCCCCTACTGGGGATGTGCCTGCAACCAAGGTACATGCCCTTGCCCGGAATCGAACCTGGGACCCTTCAGTCCTCAGGCCGAAGCTCTATCCACTGAGCCATACCGGTCAGGCATTGCTCCTCTTTTTAATGGGTTAATCAAATAGTGAATATAGAATTTGCACATAGAAATGCCTGGCTTCAATGCCTTAGTACTTAACCAGCATATGGCACACACAGGTCCCTGTGCATCCAGTTATGGAGACTCCTTTCTTCTCTGTATGTATAGACCCCACTTCTTTATTCTTCCAGTTTTTAATTTGCTTTGCCCTAAATCAGGCCTTGAGTCCTTCTGTCATCTATTTGTTTTTCTCACCCATGACACCCCATTCCACTAATCCTGATAGAAGTCTCCACCTACCTTTGGAATCTGTATGTCAGTATCTCTGGATTTTCTATTCTTTTCCATTATGTCAACACATCAGGATTTTTTCTCATATTAGATCGACAGACACCACAATGTCACAGCTTAGAGCAGATATCAGCTAACTACAACCCATGGGCCAAAACCAGACCACTACTTGTTTTTACAAACAATGTTTCATTGAAACATATAGTCATGACAATTTATTGATGTCTTGTCTGTTACAAATTCCTAGTTACTGCAGCCAGGTTTAGTAATCCTAAAAGAGACCATATGGCACACAAAGTCTAAAATCTTTACTATCTGGCCCTTCACAGAAAAAGAGTTAGCTATTCAAGTCTAGTCTGCAGTATGGTAAATGTCCCCAAGGTGTTTGTTACTATCAGTGAGGATGTAAGAACAGAAGCTCAGAGTAAACATTTCAGAAACTGGTATTGCAGTTTGACAGATTAACAGCATGTCTTTGAATCTAATAAGAAAAAAAGGACTATTTTTGTACTTCTTTCATAAATTGTATTTTAGTGGTACTAAATTTATTGCACTTTATAGAAGTATCAAAATGAAATAAAGAGAAATAAAGTACCTGTTGTTCACACAATGAAGGAAGTACTATGAGTTCATTTCCTGACTATACTGGTAGACCTGGACTTCCAGTGAAGTAAATATTCCTTTAATTCTTTTCTTGATTATTTTACCAGATTCATTCCCATTTTAGTTTCATTTTTTTCAAGTACAAATTCCAGTAGAGCAAGAGGAATTTTGCTGATTAGATTAATATATGGCCATGAGGAAATATGCTTATTACTATTTGTAGGATTCTAAGTGTTTTGGGTGTTGATATTTGTATGCTGTTAGTTGTTAGTGAATATCCTCCCTGTCTAGCTATAGCTAATTAAAAGAGTTAAATATGGTTATTTAAATAAGTAGCCTAAGTTACAGAAGATTACATTTAGCTTAATTTTCTTTTTTTTTATATATATTTTATTGATTTTTTACAGAGAGGAAGGGAGAGAGATAGAGAGTTAGGAACATCGATCAGCTGCCTCCTGCACATCTCCTACTGGGGATGTGCCCGCAACCCAGCTACATGCCCTTGACCGGAATCGAACCTGGGAACTTTCAGTCCCCAGGCCGATGCTCTATCCACTGAGCCAAACCGGTTTCGGCAGCTTAATTTTCTTCCATGCTTCTACTAAATTGCTTCATCCGTAATATTGCTACATTGTACTTTATGTGAGAAGTAAAATTATAGCATTCAAAATAAGTGCTTGCTTTGCTTTATCCTCTCTGGGTTTTTCAAAAAGAATAAAACTTTTTGACACGTATTCAAATAAATACAACTAGCAATTTTTTTTCCTGCAGAATTCTAAGAATGCTCTGGCTTCTAACCACAGCTTTTCCAACAGAAATTTACAGTCCTGGCTACAATGTTTGAAAGAGCTTAGTACTTGATTCTGAATGAGATGAGCATAATTGCCCAATTTGTAGGAAAAACCCACAAAGCTAATATTTATATTACTTTTTATATTTTATTATTTCTAAAATATTTCATATATGGCTCCATTTAATTTCAGGATCTTAAATCCTATTCCACAGAAAAAAGGCAAAGGCAATGATTGGCTTGTGCAGAATCACCCAATAATAGAGGACCTGGAATTTAAGTCTGTGTTTTCTGAACTCACTCTTCTGTTTCTCTGTTATTCTGCTTTACTCTGCATCCTCATAGCCTTCCTCCTTACCATAAAACTTCTTGACCTGGCTTTGTTTACTGCATATTGACTTAAAAAGCTGTATCAAATCCTGCATTTATCAGCTTAGTTAAATCTAAACTCTTTCAAATGTTCATTGTTGCTGGATATTCATTAGTTTGAAACCACTACTAAAACATGCTAGGTTGTGTTGGGCTCTGAAGTATACAGAGCAGAGAGGATTCAGATGATTGTGGGAAACTGAACTTCTGAAAAAGTTGCAAGTAATGGCTTCCCTCCATGCCACCTTTAAGGGATTTCTGCATATAACCACACAATTCCAGAAAAATGATTCCCTTAAATGGAACATCCCAAAATTGTAGAAAAAATAATTCTGGCATTAGTGAGTTGGTTATAACTCTGTAGGAAATGCAATTTCCCTAGAGAAAACTTTTCATATGGAAAACAGCTGAGATTTATTCCAATGCCTCTCACAATTAGCTCTTTTACTAAATGGGCCTATTAATCTCAATATTTCCAGGATAATTGTTTATGGCTCACTGATAAATAGCAAAGCACCATCTGTACATAAAATCTCTCTCTGTTCCTTTCTCTTGTTATTGAATCTTTATGCTACTGTTATTATTTTTTTATTGAATTTATGGGGGTGACATTGGTCCGTAAAGCCAAACAGGTTTCAAGTGTACAACTCAAGAAAACATCATCTGCACAATGCATGGTGCGCCCACCACTTAAAGCAAAGCCTCTGCCTCACCTCCCTGTCCTCTCCCCCACTCCACCCACCCACATGCCCCTTTCCCTCTGGCTAGCACCACGCCATTGTCTGTGTATATGTGTTATACATAGATACTGTACGTTATCATTCCTTCACCTTCTTTCATCCAGTTCCCCCACCCAGCCCCTCTACAGCTGTCAGTCTGTTCCATGTATCCATGCCTCTGTTCCTCTTTTGTTCGTCAGTTTATTTTGTTCATTAGATTCCACATATAAGTGAGATCACATAGTATTTGTCTTTTTCTGACTGGCTTATTTCACTTAGCATAATAATCTTCAGGTCCACCCATGCCTTTGCAAATGTAAGATTTCCTTCTTTTTCATGGTCAAATAGTATTCTATTGTGAAAATGTACCACAGCTTTTTTTATCTACTCATCTACTGATGGGCACTTGGACTGCTTCCAAATCTTGGTTATTGTAAATAATACGGCAATGAACATAGAGGTATATATATATTCTTTTGAGTTAGTGTTTCGGGTTTCCTCAGATATATTCCCAGAAATGGGGTTACTGGGTCAAAAAGCAATTCCTTTCATGTTTTCTCTACTCAGTTCCCAATGGCTTATATTTTTAATTTATTTTTTCAATTACAGTTTGCATTCAGTATTATTTTGTATTAACTTCAGGGGTACAGTATTAACTTCAGTGGTTAGATTATCATATACCTTACAGAGTTCCCAGTGCTTTAATCACAAACTTTTGAAGATGTGATGGCCTTTAGTAGAGGATGTGGAGAGCTTATAAAAATAGTAAAAAGAAAGCAATTTTTTATTTCACATTCTGTGTTTACATTCTCAAGAGGATAATTATCTTCACAGAAGTTGGCTGTCAATTAAAAGTATAATATAAAATATATATCTTCTTGCTTGTCCAGGTTATCTAAAGTTGCCTGTCTTATCTTGGTCACTATGTATCCCTTTGAAATATTCCTGTTAAAACCTTCATTATACGTACTACGTCTAATGTATGTTGTCTCCTATTTGAATGTGACTGCAGGAGGATTTGGACCTCTTCCATGTCACCAACTTCTGGAGCAGTGTTTAGAACATAGCAAGGGCTTAAGAAACATTTTTTAATGAGTGTTAAAAAAGAAAACATTACTGTCCTCATCATCCTAAATACCAAGATTTTTTTCACCACAAACCTATTCACTGGCTCACACTTACTGACTTTTCTTTGTTCTATATTTGTCCTACACGTACCAGGCTTTTTATACACTCACAATTGATTTTTGTCACTACACTTGTCCCTCCTACACCTGTTAGATATTCCCAATGACTACCTTTAAAACATATAACTTGACCACGCCACTGCTGTGTTCACAATTATACCAATAAATAAAATAGTCAATGCCATCCTAAATTTCTAAACAAACCAAGTTCCCAACAACTCTGGCTCAAATATACCAAAGTCCTCACTTTTCATAATTGTAGCAAGAATCAGAGCTTTATTCTAGTAAGTGCTCCAGGAGCAAGGCTAAGCATTTGAAAATCCATATAATTTTCCATAACGTATTGTCAAGGTCCCTATAGTTAGATAATACTGTTAAACTTGTTGTTAAATTCACCGGACAGAAACTTTGTCACAGAGCCCAGGAGAGTTGGAGCTGGATTCTCAACTCCTGTTGCTCTGGCTCTGGCCCAGCTCCCCTGACCACACCTCCTCATGCTTTCACTGTCTCCCAGCTGGGAGAGGTATCACAGGCCTTGCTGTCCAGCTACTTCCATGGGCTTCCTCAGTTTCAAGGCCCGATTCAAATACCACTTCCAACGTGAGGCCCTGCTCTTCTATACGTTCATATCCCTTTAAGCTTCTTATGTAGCAACCTTTGCTTTCTTTGCTATACATTGTCAGATATATGGAAGCCTGCTTTCATAATGCCAAGCTTACTGTTATCCTCATCTACACCTGGACTCCAAATTAATTTATTAGAAAGTCTGTGAAATGACCCTCTTAAGAATTTGAACAAAGAATGTGAAATAAAAATTTTATAAACACACATTTTGGTGACATTTTCTTTCTCAGTTTTCTTTGTGGGTAAAAAAAAAAATAGAGATGCATAAAATGAAATGTCAGAACTTAAGGAGAGTAACGAGAGGGAATTGTCCAACTCTACTCTAATAGCCTGAGCAGAATCCCAGAGAGCAAAGAGGCAATTTGCAACTTAAATCATTAATAAACCCAAACCCAGTTTTGGAATCATTTCCTGAGCTGATAAGCTGCGAGTTCATGAGGGAGACACCAGAGGATATGGGAGCTCCTGTCACACTCTCCTCCAGGTGATCTCCTCCTGCTTAAATCAGGAAAAGAGCTTTATACAAAATGGAAGGAAGCAGGGAAGGAAGAGAGAGAGAGAGCAGGAGGGAGGGAGAGAAGGAGAAAAGGGAGGGAGAAAGGAAGGAGGAATATTTGGAATATAAGGAAGAATGTGAGAGAAAGGAGGAAAGAGTTATACATTTTTAAATGTTTCTTCTTTTATAACATAATTTTTTTGTACATGTTAATGTTAAATTCCAGCAAATCACCCAACACGTTATAAAGTTATGGTGGTTACCAAAATATATAAAACCTGGTTTCTCTACATGTGTAAACAAGTCTAGACAGCAGTTTCCAAAATGTGTTGTGTGGAACACTAATCCCAAGTGATACTCATTCAATGAAAAAGGTATTTCCAAGGCAAATTGATAAAATATGGCACTTTATATTCTACATGGATATTTTGATGAAGGACATTAAATATTTTGATAATTCCAGTAATCTTGCACTTTTTAAATTTGGTTGATGGTAAATTTCTCAAACGAATTTGACCAATTACCCTTCACCTTACACTGTTTTATGTTTGAAAAGCACCTGCTGTAAAATACTGTTTTAGCTCTATCGGGGCTGCAAGCCCGCAAAGGAGATCCTAGCCCAGAATATCTTAGGGGAGTTGTATTAATCTTTGGGGAAAAGTTTTCTGTATTAAACATGTTAGAGGACAGCTCAAACAAAACTGTTCTAAAATCCACACTTGGATTTTATCCTTACTATTTAGGGTTATACTACCAGGTAATTAAGTAAACACAGAATATCTTATTTCAAGGTTCAAATCCATTATTTGGCCTTCTGTTACCCTTGGAGAATGCCACCCTGGAGAAAAGGGTTATGTAATGATTTTTAATGTCATTTACCCCATCACTACCTATTAAGGAATGTATTGTCAAGGTCCCTATATTTGAGCTAAACATTGTGTGTTAACTAGCTATAATCTATTTTTATATCTATCTGTCTGTCTATCTCTCCAGCTATATAGCTAGCTAGCTACTTGTACTGTATATATGAGCATGTATATACATGCATGTTTTTTTTTTTAATTATTGCTTACAGAATATTGGCCTGTTTAAAACTTTAAATTATAAATATGAATATTTTATGATATAAATGTGTTAATTGTGATCACATAAGTTAATTAATATGATGTTTTACTTATTTACATTATATGTCAATTAAATTATTAGGATATACAATTATAATTTTAATATTTTTTAGTTTTTTTAAATAGTTATTTTAAAATTCATAATGTCACTGAGTATTGCTCATGTCAGTATGTCTAATTATTTGAATAGCTATAAAGTATATTTTTGGCCTGGAATGGATATAGCATATTTAATTTAGTCAAGACCTATTAGTAGATAGAAAGAGTTTTAAAATACAATTTTGAAAACAATCTGAAATGGATATTCTTGTATAGTCCTTCTGCATATGTGCAACTATTCTTGAAGATAGAGTAGAACTAATGGGTTACAGGGTGCAGACATTTTTAGTTTTTATAAGGCTGCTATATGGACTTTCAATGTGCTTTTGCCCTTTTATATATCTATCAGCATGTATCTAAATACCCATATCTTCAGATTTCAGCTAACTCAATAACAAATGCTCATATATCCATATTCTAGCTAGCTCAATGACATTATTTAAAATATGTTTTTATTATAATACTAGAGGCCTGGTGCACGAATTTGTGCACGAGTGGGGTCCTTTGGCCTGGCTGGGGCTGACTGGGGGGAGGGACTGCGGGAGATTGGCCAGCTGCAGGAGGTTGGCTGTAGGAGCACACTGACCACCCCCTTGGTGGTCAGTGAGCATCATAGCTACCAGCCAGTCAGCCGGTCATAACAGTTGCTTAGGCTTTTATATATATAGATGTAAATTTAGCAAAGGACATGAGTATAAATTGGTTTCTAATTAAAAGGACTTTTTGGCTCATTTTATTATTTATCATGCTCCCAGTCACTAGCCATTACTGATAAAAGTAAGCACTATCCTAATTTCTAAAAGCATAAATTAGTATTGCCTATTTTTGTACTTAATATAAATGGAATTATATAATATTAACTTAATACAAATGGAATTACATAATATTAATTCCTGCTTTTGCTTCTTTTGCTCAACTTTGTTTTTTAAATAATCCACACACAGTTGTAATTTATTCACATATTTGCTATGTAGTATGCTACTGTCTTATTAAACCTTAATATGTTTACTTGTTGTACTGCTGATTGCTTGTTAGTAGTTTTCAGTTTAAGACTACTGTAAATAGTGTTATAATGACCATTCATGAACACATTTTTTGGTGAATATATGTATAAATTTATCTTGAAAATATACTTAAGAATAAAATTGTTGTGTTTTACAGTATAGACATACTTAGTTGTAGTAGACACTATCAAACACTTTTCCAAAGGGGTTTTACAAATTTATCACCTCTTTGACAGCACTTGGTATTTTTTTTAAATCTCTGAGGCATTATTGTGGGTGTGTATTGACAAATAATAGTTTTGATATGTTTTTCCTTAATCACAAGTAAAGATGACTACCTTTATATATGCTTAGGGACCATTTGGATCCTTTTAGCCCATTTAAGTTATTTAATTATCTTTTTGTCAAATGTTTTTTTATTTGTAGTTTTAAGACAAAGTCTTTGGTTGGATGCAAGTATAGCAAATATCTTCTCATACTCCCATGATTTCATTATACGTTTATGTGTACCCTTTTTCTCTCAATGGCTAGAACCAATTCCTGTTTTAATTTTCATTTCCTTACTTACCACTTAGGATAAACAGTTTTATGTTTATTGGCTATGTTATTTTCTCTCTAGTAAAATGTCCTGTAATATTGGTGTTATTTTCTTGAGTCATTTGCCTTATACTTATCTATTTTCAGTAACTGAAAAATTGTGCATGTATATTACTTTATTTTTTAATTGCAAGTGTTTTCCAGTCTGTTCTGATTATTTAACTTAGTTTAATTTTCATATAGTAAAAGTATAAATTTTTATTTTTCCAGTTTTATTGAGATATAATTGACATATAAAGCTTGAGGTATGTAACATGTTGATTTGATACACATATGTATTGCAAAATGATTACCACAATAAGATTAGTTGAAACCACCAATACTTCACATAATTACCTTTTTATTGTGGTGAGAACATTTAAGATATATTATCTTATATTCAAGTGTATAATACAGTATTTTCGCCATGCTGTATATTAGATTCTTCAAACTTATTCATCTTATAACTATATTTATCTTTCTTATAAAATAACAAGTTTTTACACATTGGCCAATATCTCCCAATTTACGCCCCCCTCCTCCAACCCAGTTCTTGGCAACCACTATTCTACTCTCTATATCTATGAGTTCAATTTCTGCAGATTCTACATATAAGTGAGATCACATTTGACTCTATGTGTGACTTATTTTACTTGACATAATGCCCTCAAGGCCATCTGTGTTGTCACAAAGTCAATCCATGTTGGCACAATTGGCAGGATTTCTTCCTAGATAGATAGATAGATAGATAGATGATAGATAGAATCAATTTTATTTTCTTTGTCCATTCATCCATTGATAGACATGTTTCCATGTGTTAGCTATTGTGAGTAATGCTATCTATAACAATAAAAAGGTAATATGCTAATTAGACTGGGTCGACAGGACATCTTCCTGATGTCCGACTTCCTTCCGGACAAAACCATGGTGGTGGGGCTGAGGCAGAGGTGGTTAGGGGTGATCAGGCCAGTGGGGGAACAAGCAGTTAGGGGCAAGATCAGGCCAGCACAGGGGAGAAAGTAGTTAGGGGTGAGATCAGGCTAATGCAGGGGAACAATCAGTTAGGGGCAAGATCAGGCCAGTGTGGGGGAGCAAGCAGTTAGGGGCGAGATCAGGCAAGCAGGGGAGGCAGTTTGGAGCAATCAGGCTGGCAGGAGAGGGCAGTTGGGGCAATCAGGCCGGCAGGTAGAGGTGGTTAGGGGCGATCAGGCAGGCAGGCAGAAGCGGTTAGGGTGATTAGGCAGGCAGGCGAGCAGTTAGGAGCCAGAGGTCCTAAACTGTGACCGAGGGGTCCCAGGTTGGAGAAGGTACAGGCCAAGGGGTCCCCGAGGGGCCCCAGATTGGAGAAGGTGCAGGCCGGGTTGAGGGACACCCCCCGCCCCCTGCACGAATTTTGTGTGCTGGGTCTCTAGTGATAAACATGGGTGGTGAAGATAATCCTCAATATAGTGACTATATTTTCATCACATATATACAAAGAAGAGGGATCATTGTATCTTATGATAGTCCAATTTTTAATTTTTTTGAAGAATCTTCATAATATTTCCTATAGTGACCGTAAATATTTACATTCCCAACTATCAGTGCACAAGGGTTCCGCCTGTTCCCCCATCTTTTGTTATCTGTTCTTTTTGATGTGCAGGTTCACATTTTATTATTAGCATTCATAATGTATATATGTGTCACATATATTCTCTTGCATATATTAGGTGCTATAATTAGAAAATATATTCTTATAAAAATTAATAATTCATTAAAGCCTAAGGCCATTCTATCATTTTAGGAGTCACAGTGGGAAAGCAAAATTGTCAAAGTTTCTATAGATGATTTAGATTAAAAACTTGAGCATTTCTTTCTAAGATACTCAAAAGAGTCAGAATTATATGAATAGAGATGATTTCTTCTTCTTCCCTGACTTCCACTCATGATTTGGGGACAATGATGATCTCTCTCTTCACATCAGCTACATGTTCCTAGCTGAGGCACACTTGAGATGCTCAGTTCTTGTCTTGGAATGGCCTTCTTCTATGGAAAGAGGCTACACGATTTTCCTCTGGCTACAGCACTATGCTCCATACACTCTCACTATATTGTGCTGTTCACAACTCATTAAACTCAAATATTCAATTTGCTCAAAACTGTTCATAGATCTGATGTAAAGGAGTTAGGCAGGTTATGAGGTGTTTTGTTTCAAGAATTTGCTCAGTAACATTGCATGTTAAACAGTGACAGGAGTAGATTGTGACTCATGGAAAAATATCAAATAAAACAGTTTAAGAACAGTGAAGGCTAAGAGAGTGTACCTACAGATATGGTAGAAATCATACCAGAAAAAATAAAAGGGAAGGGCCAAGCCTACATACTAGTAAAGTCAGATAGAAACAAAGAGAAGATTGGCCATGAGTGGGTCATCAACGGAAAAGAGAGACATGGGAGCTCACATTTGAATGGGCATTAAGAGATTGATTTGAGAGTTGCCAATGCATCTCAACAAGTGATGAAATGCTCTGTTGCTCAAAATCCCTACTATGTATCTGTTGAGGCAAACTTTGTGTGTTAACTTAAAATAAATTCCCTTCATCTGAGGCAACTTGAATGTGCTTCTGACTCTGGTTACCTAAAAGAAGCATCTTCTTTTTGTCAGTTCCACACTGAAAACCTAAATTCCCTCTACAACTTGTTACAAGAATGTTAATTCAGTTTTTGCCCGCCCTACAATGGCGAACTCATTACCTATTAGGATGGAAATTGCAGCCACATTCAAAATAATAAAATATTCTTCTCTGTATTAATGTGCCTTATGCACATTCTCCTTATTGACATATTCTCTCAGGAAGACTGATGAAAACAGCATATTCATTTGTCTTCCAAATGACAGGGTTTTTAAATGTTATTTATTCCTGTATGAACACTCTTCATTTTGAAGTGCTTTCAGTTTTGAGGGAAAATGCCTTTGAGAACCCTTATCATTGAATCACAGCCATGACTGCACTAACACAGCAAGCATTGTTCTCTTGCCATGAGTGGCTCCAAACTGAACACAACACCTCAAATGTCTGAAAAGTTAGTAGCAAAATAAGATTATCACTTTTTCACAGTTTTACTTTAATGTGAGTAAGATCATATAAAGATGCTATTTTTGCACCTCAGCATATACTTGGATAACTTTAGACTTTAAAGTGGCCCATAATAAATTTCATATTGTTAAGTTTGCTTTGTTTTTCTAAGTTAATTGTGGATGCTAATACTCATTGACAGTTTAATCATTTGTGAGTTACAGTTTTTTTTATATTTTGTTTTTATATTTATAAGTCCTAATGTGTTTTATAGCCATAACTAGATTATAAACTTTTTGAGTTCAGAGTCAGGACTTATGGATCTTTTTCTCCCCTATGGCTCCCAATGCAGTGTTGTGCATGTGGCATGCTTTAAAAATACACTTTTCAATAAATCAATAAAATTAAATATTCAACTTATTGTTCTAAATTTTAAACATAGTTTGATATTTTAGGTAAAATGCAGGTGAAGTTTTATCATCTGCTTATGATTTTACCAATGAGAAACCCACTTATGGTTTATTTAGATATGATTTTGCATATTTAAAATATGTTGTCAGATTGGCAGAAATGCATATCCAATTGGAAGAGGGTCAGTTTTCATTAAACCTCTATTTTATATTGAATCTCATCCTAAATCAATTTTGTGATTAAGCACAATGATAGGTTTCTGACCAGAACTACATCTACAGTGCCACAAGATAGATATCTGTCTGTTCAACTTTGCCTATTGCGTCATTCCTACTGCTATCTGATCAGCATTAGAATGTCAGTAAATGCCAAAAATTATTAATTTTTGCTACCAGGACCTCATGGACATCTCATTAATCCTGTGGTTAATTAGTATTGGTCTGATCATTAAGATTATATCACTTGACATTCAAATGAATGTTCCAAATCCCTGGTAATGGGGAGAATACAGACTTAGCATAGCAAATATTTTTCTGACTCAAAACTAAAGTGTGGCCACCAGTCTTACTTCTGCCTTTCAAATTTCACAGAGTGACTCTGAATGGAAAGGTGAGTCTGTAGAAAGGATATTTTGCTTTCCAGGCACTATGCTATAGAAAGGTATCCAAGTATTTGCTAACTACTAATACACCATATCTACCATATTTTCCCTTAAAGTCCTTCAAATAGAGTATGGGGAGTAGGACAAATTAATATTAGCTATCTAAAATAATAAAAGCATAATATGCTAATTAGACTGAACATCCTTCTGGACCACGCTGGGGCTGCAGCCACAGCTGTGAGGGAGGGATCCAGGCTGCTGCCACGGCTGTGAGGGAGGGATCCAGGCTGCTGCCAAGGCTGCGAAGACCTACTCTTCCACGAATTTTGTGCATCGGGCCTCTAGTTAGGATTATAATGTAACTAAAGGCCAGATGCATGAAATTCGTGCAAGGGTCTCAGCCCTCGCAGCTGTGGCAGCTTGCCTCAGCCCTTGTAGCCAAGCCTTCGCAGCTCCGGCTTCATCCGGAAGGTCGTCCAGAAGGTTGTTCAGCTGTCTGGTCTAGTTAGCATATTATGCTTTTATTATTATAAATAATATGCAAAATGTCAACTAAATTGAAGAGAAAGAGAATTAGGTAAGCATAGAAATCTTTATACAACATATGATGAACTGAGAAAAAGATTTGAAATTACATTGGTGATACAAACCTTAATTTGAAAACAAAAAGATACGTATATGTTACAGAAGTGTTTTGGACATTAAAACCCTAGAATGTTAACACTAATATATCTGGTGAATGAGGAGTGAGGCAAATATTTCTACTTATTAGCTCATCTATTTCAAAAATACAAAGTCCAACACAGTAGTTTAAATAATAAATACATTTTATAAAGCCATCTTGAAGAATTTTGTATACTGTCCAATGTGAGGACACAGAATAAGATTCAGTTGGATTCCTTTTATTTTTAACTTCTTGCTGAGAAAAAAAATCTTTAAATTATTTTTTAAATTAAGAAGGATTTAAAATGCAAACAGGAATGGAAAACTAAAGACCACACTGAATTAATTAGATCACTTGACATCCCAGAAAAGTACTTTTCAAGTTTTTTTCCAAGATAATTTAGGCCTCTGAAAGATTTAGAATCACAAATTTGATAGTGGTGATTTTTGACAATTTTTAAATTGAGAGTCATATTTATATAGATCAATTTTATTCAAAATGGAAATGATTATTATAATTCTGTCAATCTACTCTGTAACTCAGATTGCTTTGCATATACAACTTACGCAATTTAGTATCTTGATGGCAGTTTTTACAAAAGCTTAAAGAGAAGCCATGTTGATCAAGGAAAGATATAAGATAACCATTTTCCATTCAAACCATTTTCTATTCTTTTCCTTGTATTTAATTTCATCAGCTATCTAAGAGCTAAGGCTATGGGATTGTCATGTGTTCTTACATACATTGAATTTAAAGAATATGTACATTTGTTAATGGAATCAATATTTTGCTCCATTGAGTGTGCCATTCTCATTGTATAGTTCATTTAAAATGCAACACTGTATTCACATTGGAGACATTTTCCTTTATTTCAGATTTTAATCACTAATTTATTAGGTAATGCCATCCAGATATTTTAGAAAAACCTCTGAAAGTCTTTATCAGATTTTTTCTTTTCTTTTTGCTTCTGAAAAGTTACTTCACTTGTCTTATTTTTTTAATATATTTTATTGATTTTTTAACAGAGAGGACGGGAGAGGGGTAGAGAGTTAGAAACATCGATGAGAGAGAAACATCGATCAGCTGCTTCCTGCACAACCCCCACCGGAGATGTGCCCGCAACCGAGGTACATGCCCTTGACCGGAATCGAACCTGGGACCCCTCAGTCCGCAGGCCGAAGCTCTATCCACTAAGCCAAACCGGTTAGAGCCACTTGTCTTATTTTAAAGTATGTCTACATTTAAGTATGCCAGTAAAATATGATATATGTAACATATTAATATTAGTCATGATGGTATCTTTCCTCATAGATGTACTAAATATATATCCTTCTTGGCTTTTCTGTTTTGTTTTTGTTCACTCACAGTTTATGTCCTCCTTGACATTTTATTGTTCTTATTGCATTAAATGTTATGCATATCAAATAATGGAAAATTATAAGTGGAAAAAATCCCCAAATTACTAGATCTCAAATAGCTGGAGATCTCAAATTTGGGGGAGGGGTTATTTCCCATCCCCTGGCCCATAATTGCTTTTTCAGTGTGCATTGAGGAATTTCAATTTCCTACTCAATAGATCCAATCTGCGTTATATCCTGTTGAGGAGAAAGGCAAAGTCCTTACTACTTATACATGGCATTGGGCTAGACAGGGATATTCTCTCAAGATAATACTGTGAAGGTGTATTTCAGGTTTTGTCATTTGAAAGCAAATTGCTCCTGATTGCCTTTACTTTCAGGTATATGAAAACAAAAACCATTTGCCAGATCAATAGCTGCATATCACGTGAGAGGGGATTTGCTGATTTTTCTCCACCAACAGATCATAATTAAAACAACAGTTGCAATTGGAGTCTCAGTGTGGTTTAAGTACATAATAGTACATTGTCATTCTCCTAGATCCATTTATCTTTTGCTGAGGCCAAAATATGAGTTAAAGGGAATATGGTAGAAATCATCACCCCTGGATGATTGAAGGTAGTCATCACCTCTGCAGGTCTCCAAGGCTGAAGCATTGTGTTTGTTTTCATAAGCAGAGGCAGTTCCACTTGATTTTCTCTTGGTTTCTTCTACCATAACAGTCTTCATTCTCCTACCACAAAGTCCTCATTGGTCAGAGAACAAATGTAAAGGTTCTGCCAGTTGTTCAGGATCTATATTTAAGCTGTGCTGCTAGAACCAGGGTATTAACCACAAAATGAATTTGCAGAATCATTGTGCTCATTGATCATCTCCACTGAGCTGAAAATCCATTGATCATCTGACCTCTAAACCTCCAACTCAAACTGGTGGACCACAGTGAAGTTTTGGGTCTCCAGTTAATGTGTGAATTCAAAGCTATTGTTTAGGTCCTGCAAAAATACATTTTTTTTTCTTCCCAGTGCATAGATACTCTGAGGAAGATTAACAGTATTCATTTTTGGCAGTGTAGCTGTTCTTTCTTTCCTCAAAGCAACTCAACCTCATTCAAGGGTCATGCGATCTGTGAATTGACTCATTCTTAGACTTTGTGAAGGGGCCAAAACATTTTTTTGTGGCTCAAGTCAGATTTCTATTCTCTAGATTCAGATCTATAGCCCACAGCCCAGCCACCTGTATTGTAAGTAAACTTTTATCTATATCTGTTTTAGCACAACAAGAACAGTTAAGTGGTTTCAACAGATACCATACGGTCCACAAAGCCTAAAACACTTATTATTAGATGTTTTAAGAAAGTGTTGGATCATCCTTACTCTAGATTTAAGATATGCTGGGCTTTGGTACTGGGACTATTGATTCATCACCAGAGATCATCACTATTGACTTCACTCATCACTCAACCAAACACCATCCATCTCTAGTACATTCCTTCTAAAACTAACTGGTCTGAGATATCTCAGCATGCATCACAGCAAAGGATTCACAGCTAGTCTACATAAGGAAATAATATAGGAGTTAAATGTGTTAGAAATCTTTGAATTCACAAAAGATTTCACATAAAGATACAATAATTAGTTGTTAAATTTTGTTTTTGTCATATCATAAAAATGTTTGAATAATTATTCAAGATTGTTTTTATAATGTTTAGCTTACATATTTCCTATGTAATTATATATATGTATAAATATACATATATATATATATATATTTAATATTTATTGACAAATGAAACCAATGCACTAACTTATAAATTAAAGGTAATTTAGAAGTCAAATTTTTTGGTTTCTACTAATGGAAGTTTATGATAATATTCACTGTGTCATTTTTCTTTCAAGGATACTAAAATGTTGCATATATTCATGTGCTCCTTCAACACACCTTACAGTTTCTCTGTGTTGGTAAAGTTCCTCTATGTTAGCATATAATCAAGGTTACAGAGAGTAGGCTCTATGGTTAAGGTCAAATAGCGATATGCAGTAAGAACTTAGGGCAGGATAAATTCAGTTTTCCAAGATGATAATATCTGTTTTGGCAATACAGCTCTCATTATTTTAGGTGTGCATAATCAAGGTAACATTTAGCATTTTAGAGAGTAATTTGGGATTGCTAAGAATGTAAATAAATATCACTCCTAGAATTTTACCCGCAACTCCCTTTTGCTATTTTACAATCTTTTTTTCCCCTGAGATTATGTCACTGTTCATATATTGACTTAAAGCTGATAGCATTCATTTTATAACATCATTTGCACAATCAAAAAATGACAACTAATTCCTACACCGAAGCCAACTGTAGACTCAATTCTGTAAATAGACTAAAAAATCTATAACAATTATAAGAGGAGCTATTGAGTTAGAGCATTAGAATAATCCTGCCTGCTTCTTTCCTAAATATATAAGAAATGCTTATAGGTGGACATTTTTCTTCCCATGACACAAACATGTAGTCATTTTTTTCATCATTTTAAAGTTTTTTAAAATTCAAGTTTTGTAAAAGAAAAGTATTCTCACTTTTCTAATGTCTTTAACAGGGTGTGGGGTGGGAAAGTTAATCTTTAGGATGCTGATTTCAGAAGATTAGCAGCAACAGCAATTGCATGATCCAAGAATGTTTTTTAAAGTCTTTTCAATTCAGTGGAATTTCAGTCAGACCAGGTCCTGTGAATATAAATTCCATATGTTTACTACCTACTGTGCAAAATAAGTGGTTACTCTGTACAGTTACAAAACTACTATTTTTAATGCCAGGAGGTCCCCTCTATTATTATGGATTTAATGAAAAAAAAAACACACAAAAAAACGGAAGTACCCTTTTATTCCTATTTCATAGCTCAAGAGGCATTGAAAGATCAGCAAATTAAAATCTCCCATTTTGCAGGGGAAACATAGTCTCATAAAAGTCAGTGACTTTTTCTAAGTATAAGAGAATCATACATATTTATCCTCCAACAAAATATTATGCTTATAATTCTCAACCCTACACATTCATATCTTACTAGAAGCCTGGTGCACAAAATTTGTGCACGGGGGTGGGTCTCCTCAGCCCAGCCTGCACCCTGTTCAATCCGTGACCCCTCTGGGGATGTCCGGGGGATAGGGTCTAAACTGGCAGTCGGACATCCCTCTCACAATCCTGGACTGCTGGCTCCTAATCACTTACCTGCCTGCCTGCCTGATTGCCCCTAACTGCCACCCCCACCCCCCGCCGGCCTGGTTGCCCCCAACTGCCCCCCCCCGCCCCCGGCCAGCCTGGTCACCCCACGCAGCCTGCTGTTCAGTCGTTTGGTCTTCCCTCACTAACGCCCCTGCTGGCCTGGTCGTAGGCAGCCATCTTGTAGGGCATGAGGGTTAATTTGCATATTACCTCTTTATATATAGGATTTTGCTTCTCAATAATTTCCTTAACAATGAGTATTTGCAAATATTTGTTGAAAATGTAGTACTTGTCCTCCTAAAGTTTACATTTTCATCAGGAAGAAGAACAAACAACTATAAAACAAATAAATACATAAATTATATAGGGTAAGGATGATAGGGTGTACAATTTTAGATAAAATAGTATGAGTAAGCTTCACTGACAAATGATCTTTGAAAAAAGATTGGATGTGGTTGAGAGAATTAGCAATGCACATATCTATGTCACTAGGAGCGGCTGGAGGAGAGCCAGGGGAAAGATTGAACTTACTTAAGCATTAACAAGGAGAACAGTATGTCTGGAATGAAAGAACTAAGGAAAAATTCCAGAGAAGTTTTGAAGGTTTAGGTCAGTGATGGCGAACTTATGACACGCGTGTCAGAGGTGACACACGAACTCATTTTTTTTTGGTTGATTTTTCTTTGTTAAATGGCATTTAAATATATAAAATAAATATCAAAAATATAAATCTTTGTGTTACTATGGTTGCATATATCAAAAAATTTCTATATGTGACACGGCACCAGAGTTAAGTTAGGGTTTTTCAAAATGCTGACATGCCGAGCTCAAAAGGTTCGCCATCACTGGTTTAGGTAATGTGGAGTCCAAGAGGCCATTGTAAGGAGACTGGCCATTACTCTGCAGGAATGGAGAACCACTGCATAGATTTGAGCAGAGGAGTCACATTATCTGACTTTTAAAGGCTCACTCTGGCTTTGATATTGGGAGTAGACTGTGGACTATAGAAAGCAAATTAGAAAGCAGAAAGACCATTTAGGAGGTTATTGCAATAGTGTGCGTAAAAGATGATGGTGACAAGGGTTTTAGAAATATTTAAAATACTTTTTAATATTGGTTAAGTGGAGACAGGAGCAAGAACAATTTATTTACTCGTTTTGGTGTCGTGTATATCTATATGGGCATACGCTTAATGGTCATGATATGTAAAATGAATTCACTTATATGTGGAATTTAATGAACAAAACAAACTGACTAACAAAATAGGTCCAGAGGCCTGGATGCATGGAACAAAATGACAGATCTAAAGGAGAGGGGAGTGGAGGGGATGAGAAGAGATTAACCAAACAACATATAAGCATGGATGCATAACCCATGGACACAGGCAATCCTTTGGGGAAGGCCTGGGGATGGGTGGATGGAGGGGGGCAAAGGGAAGAAAATGGGGGACATCTGTGATACTGTCAGCAAGAAAACAATTGGATTTAAATGTTAGGCATACTTGTGCTAACTGCCACTTAATGATGATATTGAAAAATAAAAGAATGAATAAGTGTATTTACTGACTCAGAATCTGTAGTAAATGTGAAAAAATTTTGCATTTGATGTTTTTCTAGATAATATCTATGAAAGAGAAGTGTGGGGAGAGATGCCGACTGTAAGAAAATATGTGTTAGGGGAAACAGGCTTATATGGGTTCTGGGAGGATATAAATAGCAAATGGTGATTCTATTTTGAATTTTCATAATGTCTTTCAGAACGCTACCCCACTGGCTATATTTTCTTCATAATAATTCCCAAGAAGCCAGTAAAGCAAAGAGAGAAATAAAATTTAGAGGAAAAAAGTACACATCTAGTGCTACAGAGTTGATTAGTAGAAGATCTGGACTAAATCTAATTATCTAGACTTTTAATCAAATGTAATTGTTACTAGACCCTACTGTTAACAACCTGGAAGGGGGCAATATGCATTTATATTACTGCTTAATAAGAACAGAGAGATAAATATTTTCAGTGGCAAATTTTCCCCGTTGTAAATATTTTTCAGCCTTGGATTATGATTACAATGACTATATCTGACCTAACAGTAACAAGACAAAAACAAAAAACTCAAGAGGGGTCTATTCTAACTCAACCAAGGCTTTGTAATACATGTCAGAGAATTTGGAAGTTCAAAGGACAAACTAACCCCCATCCCAACTCTGAGTTGGAGTTGTGGTTGTTGGGGAGTTCTCCAGAAAGGGGAATTATAAATATTTACACAATGCATTACCTCCGCTCCAGGTAGAGGTACTGTGTGTGCATGATGAGTTTAGATGGGTAACAGTTTTAGGAGGTCTCTTATCTCCATATAGAAGCTTACTTGCATAATAACGTTGGTAACACTTTCACATGGGCAGCAGGACCTATGAATAGTATATTGTATTAAGTGAATAAATATATTTTAGAGGTGGATTTATAATGTAATTTGAGTATCATTTGCTGGCAAGAGGGGTGTGAGTGAATGTGTACAGGTTGCTCAATCATTGCTTAACAGAATACTGCAAGTGCAAGGGGAATAAAAGTGGCATGTTTCATCCTCATGCTGGCATGAGCATCCCTATAGTACCTGGAGGTGCAGTGTCAAAGGTTACACAAACTATCTTGCCGAAATTGATGTGATAGAGCATTCCTGTGGCAGTCCTGCGAAAGCCACTCATATTTCTTGTCTAATTCCAAGTAGGGTGCCAGGGGAAAGAAATCTAATTTCCGTGCGAAGATGGTAAGTTTCCACAAGTACCACGAAAATTTCTGTTAAGAGGGATTTAGAAACGAGTCTATCTTCTGAATATAAATAAACCGACAGCCTTTCAGATGATGGAATAAGGATAAAAATTTGGGAATGCCAATTAAGCAAGCTCTGTGAGGATTCTTCCTTTTTTATTTTCAGCTCAAGGATACCACTTTTAGCCTCCAGTTTTATGCTTCATCAGAGACTGCCCTTGAGTTAGAAGTATCATGGGAAACAAAGTCTGGTCAGTTCAGGGAAGAGTGGCCTTCACTGGACCACCGTGGGGCCTTGGTCAGTATTCTTACATGAATGCTGCATTAGGAAGGGCAACAATGCCAAATGAGGCCAATAAAGAGTGATAAGTGAGGTCAGAGCAGTGGACCGAACAATGGGTTCTCATGGAAAATGCTCTAGAGAAACCTCTGCCCCCCAAAAATACTTGGGGTGATTACATCATAACCATGTTGTTTGCATGGTGAAGAGTGATGGAACTTATGTGCACTAATATTTATTAAGCGCCCCCTAAGTGGATACCTTTGTAAAAAAGTGTGAGATTAAATGCCACCCTAAAGTCTGGTAGCAAAGCCAGTAAACCAACAAAGAAGGACTTCCTACTTCTCAAAATTCAAGGTCAGGCATTCCTTTTCACCAAACTGGATCTTCTTCAATATTCCCCATTTTAATATTTCTAACCCCTACACACAAAACCCAGGAGTCATCATTAACATCTTGTCCATGACATTAGAACAACTTTCAGTTACAGTTCCTGAAGGTAGGTGGGTGCAATTGAATTCTCCTCAAGGCGCTGTTACCTCACCAAGTGGTTCCATTTGCCTGTGCACATCCAAGCCCATGAGGATGCAAACAGAAACTTGCAGCAAAGAAAGTAAGGGTTTTGTTAGTTGAGGAAGTGACACAGCACCTGGAGTCATAGATGAGCTATTACTCAAAAACCTGGCTCCCCCATGGCTTTCAGGGAATGGGTTATATAGAGGGGATATTATTAATCATGGCCCCCTACCGATTGGTCTGTGCTAGAGTTGGTGGTAATTTATTAGTGACTCTGGTCCTGATGTCCCTTCATCTGGATCTGGAGCTGAAATATAACTGAGGCTTAGATTGTTATCTTTAGTATAATTGAAACTCTGTCTCTGTAATCAGTAGACCCAAGACTGTATTCCTAAAGTTGTTTAATGCTGGCATAATGAAGGGTATGGGCATGCAAGAGAGAAGGAGGCAGGTGAGTCAGAGTGCTGGATGAGGCCAGTTTTCATAAAAAGGAAAGAAAGGAGGAAAGGTCATGTTAAAGAAATAAAATTTCTGTGAGGTTGCAGTGCTTTAAGAAGTATTTTGGAGGATTTTCATTAAGATTGCAGGAAGGGTTATTCTGTCCTTTATGACCACAAATTTTGTTTTTGTTTATATACTACCATGATGCAATGTGTTCATAAGGATGGTGAGATACACTGTGTTGTTCACTCAGGGCCTCTACTTTGGTTGCCATAGATTTGAGACATCCAGGATGTCTTATAGAAGATACAAGGCAGCTCCTCTGGACCTGTAGTCAACCTGCCCTTATTTTCTCAACTGAAAGTTCTTGCATTGTTTGAAATACACATCTTGGAAATGTGGGAGGGTTCATTACTTTGGTGGATGGCTATGTGAGAAAGCCTCCATTCTTACAGGAAAAATAGCTAGTGGTGGCACCTGATACTCTGATAACTGAAGTCCTAGCATCAATCAGTCTTATCTGACCATCCATTTAACCTACTACATGACTTCTACGTCAGTGAGTAACATAAATTTTTGGTGCTGATCTTACCCAATTATTGCACTATAAGCTCTATCAGGTCAGAAATATTGTCAGTTATGTTTATAGCAGCATCTCTAGAGCCTACGACAGTGTTTTGCAATAGTTGTATATAATAAATATCTTGAAAAGAATCATCTCCCATCTCTAAATCATCACCCAACCTTGTTTATCTTATCCATTAAGTAATTGCTAGTCTATGATAAATACATCTATTTATCTTTTCCTGAAAGCAAACACTATGTTTTCAGATCAGTGGCAGAGTTACTCTTACTTGTTGCAATAACCAGTGTTTTCCTCACCCCATTTATATATATGTGTGTATGAAATTCGTGCACAGGATGGGGGGGGATCCCTCAGCCTGGCCTACACCCTCTCGCAATCTGGTACCCCTCGGGGGATGTCCGACTGCCAGTTTAGGCCTGATCCCACTCACCTGCCTGCCTGCCTGATCACCCCTAACCTCTCTGCCTGCCTGTCTGATTGTCCCTAACCACTCGCTTGCCTGCCTGATCACCCCTACCTCGGCCCCTGCTGCGGTGGCTTTGTCCCGAAGGTCATTCAGCTGTCCGGTCTAATTAGCATATTATACTTTTATTATGGTAGATATTAGACAGTTTCCACTCCTCTTCCCTGGAGAGAGGGTGATATACTTTGCTTTCTAATGCTTTGCCATTCTTTCAAATTAAAATCGTTGCTCTGAGTTTTATTGCCTTTTGAAATGTAAACATATAGTTCCACAGAGATACATTTCTAAATGTCTCTAGCGGTTCTCTCACTATCTCAGTTTTGCTACCCAGTAACCTTTTACCTCTAAGGATTTTCTTTTAACTCAGATTCTAGTTCTCTGTGCTCAGAAAACTCTGACCATGGAGAAACATGAACATATTCTTATTGCTGTCCAACAATCTGCATATGTCCACTCTTCCCCACGTCTTCACTACCAAGCTATCTTACTTTCTCACCTGGACTGCTGCAACAGCCTTCTGCTCATCTTCTCCCAGGCCCTATGGATCCTTTCTCCCACCCCGCACCCAGAAAGTGACCTTGCAAATGCAGACTTCATTCTATCAGACTCTAAATGAGACCTAGATTGTAAACCCTCTAATTCAGTTTTCGGTCCCACCTGCCCCTTAGCCTGAATCACCTGCCATGCTTCCCTGCGGGAGTAGCCACAGCTTTCCCAGGTTCCTGAGGCCATCGTTGCTCATCTCTTAACACCACTGCTTGTCTCAGCCTTCCCTGGTGGTGGAGACAAGTGTCCCGTATAGTCTCCATCGTGGCTCTTGTTGAGCTTTAGAAAACCACATGGATTCAGATACATTGATCCTGACTCTTCCCAGAAAGAGTACTCCTAGACTCAGTGACTCCATAAAGCCTCGTGGGAAAGGACTTGTGTGACCAGGAAACTAGTAGCGTTTCCTTATGAACCTGGCCTAGCTCACTTACTGACACTGTGTATTAGCTTTCTCTATTTTGCTTCCTTGCTTTCCTCTCCCTTTTGATTTGAAACCCCAATAAGCATTGATGGATAAGCTTTTTACAGGCGCTAGGAAATTTAGGGCATGCTGCACTGCTCCTGGAAATACAGTATTTCATTATTCATTTTCTTAATGAGAAAGCACACTGGGTTCTTTCTCATGGCTTCAGTGGTCATATGAGGTTTAGCACCTGCTCCTCACCTTGAGCCACTCTTCTTGCTCTTGAAGCTCTGCACACTCAGATTTTCTTTCCCTTCTTTCACTATATTAAGATTCTTCAAACCTCAGAGGCTTCATATGTTTCTCCCTTTTACTGTACTGCTTCCCTGCACATCTATAATTTATATTGATCTGTCAGGTCTCAGATGAAATATCACTTATTCAGGGTTTCCATCTTTCCACCAAATCTAGCTAGTTTTCTTTGATAAGCTATTATCAATATACTAGAGGCCTGGTGCACGAAATTTGTGTGCTCAGAGGGGGAGGGGGGTCCCTCAGCCCAGCCCGCACCCTCTCACAGCCTGAGAGCCCTCGGGGGATGTACGACTGATGTCTCCCCCCGAGGAGCAGGCCTAAGCCAGCAGTCAGACATCCTTAGCACTGCCATGAAGGCGGGAGAGGCTCCTGCCACCACTGCTGCGCTTACCATCCATGAGCCCGGCTTCTGGCTGAGCGGCGCTACCCCTTTGGGAGTGCATTGACCACCAGGGGGAAGTTCCTGCATTGAGTGTCTGCCTCCTAGTGGTAAGTGTGTGTCATAGCAACCATTCCACATTCAGTCTATTTGGATATTAGCCTTTTATTATATAGGACTAGAGGCCCAGTGCATGAAATTTAGGCACAGGAAAAGGGGTCCCTCAGCCCGGACTGCACCCTCACAATCTGGGACATCATTCTCATAATACAGGACCATTGGCTCCTAACCACTCACCTGCCTGCCTGCCTGATTGCCCCTAACCGCCTCTGTCTTGCCCCCCGCCTCTGCGGCTTCATCCGAAAGGACATCTGGAATGATGTCTGGAAGGTCTTTCAGCTGTCCGGTCTAATTAGCATATTACGCTTTTATTATTATAGGTCACCTTTACATATTCTTCACAAATCTCCACTCAATTCTAAATAAATAATCTGTGATGCAAGTACTTATCTGTTTAATGTTTTTTAAATATATTTTTATTGATTTCAGAGAGGAAGGGAGACGAAGAGAGAGAGATACATCAATAATGAGAACAAATTATTGATTGGCTGCCTCCTGCACTCTCCACACTGGGGATTGAGCCCGCAACCTGGGCATGTGCCCTGAGTGGGAATCAAACCGTGACCTCCGGTTCATAGGTAGATGCTCAACCACTGAGCTACCCAGGCCAGGCTGTTTAATGTTTAACACCCAGCTCATTCATCAAATTGTAAACTCTATGAGGGCAGAAATTGTGTCTTCTCATTTTTTCAGTTGTATACAGAGTCTGCCATGAACTATGCATTTAATTAATATTTAATGACTACAAGAACAAATAAGTGAGCAACTTAAAAGAGCTAGAAACATTTTCTGCCCATTTAAAAAGTGACATGGTTTGACCAGTTACTTAACAATAGTACTTGATAAACTGCAAAATAAAAAAAGCACAAAAAAGTAGAATTTTGGAAGAATTGTGGCATAGTCTGGAGAAAATGTCAGCTTAAAGCTCTATCAATGCTTTGGTAATAGGGTCCAAAAGGGTATTTCTCTAATTGTTTTACCATTCCTTAATTAGAAAATAAAGTTTTATTTTCCAAGTTCATTAGGCAAGAATACATTTATGTATCTCAACTGAACTTGTGAAAAAAACATGCATATGCATTGAAAATTTGTCCTGACTCTTCTCTCATGCCAACTCCTACTATTTTTATTCAATCAATTTTTAAAAAAGACTTAGTATATAACACAAGAATTTGGAAATAATTTTTCCTGTTGGTGACAAATTTTGCTTGAATTAATTCAGTTGATTTTTTAGAAGAAATGAGAGAAGGCAAAATAAGCAAATTCAGTGACTAGAAATATGAGATATGGAACATCTAAGAAAAAAGGATGATTTTTTGTTTTGTTAAAAAATATTTTGGCATTTATTTTCAATTTTGATTTTATTTCAATAGGCAAGCTTTAATTTTGTCTCAGCCTCAGTATTTGAATGAGAGCATAGACATTAGTTGGCAGAGCAAACATTGTTATAGATAGAAAACAAATAATTATCATAAAAGTATGTGATTCAATATAGAATAGAAAAATAGTATGGTACACAGAATACAAAGATGATCCACAATGACCTTTATCCTTTTATAAACGTACCTCTTGAATGTAGGCAGAAGTTGAAAATAAGCTGATATTACTACCATGATTATATGGCAAGGGGATTTTTCAGATGTAATCTCATCAATAGACTTTGAGGTAATAAAAAGGGGATAGGAATATTATGCTAGTTGGGCCTCACCCAAACTGCAGTGACTTTTAAAAGAAGATTTTTGTATTGCTTTCTTTGCTTTATTTTTCCATCTGGTCTCAGAGGGAAAAAGCAAATAGGTGTATTGCAAACTACCTACATAGAGAGGCAGTCTTTAAGAGCTGATTGAAGTCCCCAGAGAACAGTTATCAAGAAAACAAAGATCTCAGTCAGACAACAATAAGGAATTGAATTTGGGTAACAGTTTAAATGAGCTTGAAGAAGACCTTGGGCCTCAGATAAAAACTGTGGCCCCAGCTAACACCTTCACTGCAATCTCATGAGATGTTGGGAGAACCCAGCTAAGCTGCGTCTGTACTCCTGACTCATGGAAACTGTGAGATAATAAATTCATTTTGTTTTACTTTTTTAAGTTCCTAAGTTTGTAGTGTTACCCAGCAACAGAAAACTAATACAATGAGCGTAGTCTGTTTTATTTTTTAATTTTTCCCCATAAACAAGCAAGAATTTAAGTATACCAAGCTATTTAGCACATTGTGCTCTGGACATAAGACTCTCCATATCAGAAAATGTAGCAGGCAGTGACAAAACCCAGCTGAGAAAATGAGAAGTTATCCTATAGCATTCTTCTTGGATACCAGATATACATTTTCTTGTTCTTATTTGCCACTTAATTCATGCAAATATATTTTCTAAGAATCTATGATGAGTCTTATAATCATCAGGACATTATTTTATACATGACCATTTCAAAGAGCAATCTGAAAATATTAATGTTAAAAACACATAGCCTTTAAATTATTCTGCTCCTGGAAATGAAGCCTAATTAAATAAGTATGCAAAAATATAGACATAAGGTTATCCATTGCATTATTGCCTATAATAGGAAAAAATCAGAAATAACCTAAATTCCTATTAAGTATATATTGTGGAAATGAAATATGATGTATTTAAGCTTTTAAAAAGTTTGCAGCCTTAAAAATAACATAGATAAATATATACTGATGTAGATAGATAACAATATTCATTTTGAGTGAAAAATATTACTGAGAAGTATATCCTGCATAATACCATAAATAAAATGCATATTTTAAATATGTATAATCTTTATATTTATCGAACATGTCTGGAAGCTTACAAATGAAGCTGTTAAAAACATTGAGTTGGGGAAAAAAAAACCAGTCTTTTCTCCTGTGTTTTTCCTTTACTCGCACATATCACACACTCACAGCCCTTCAGACACCAGACGTGTAAGGGTTTTCTCCCACCGAGTAATTCTCTGACATCAACTGGGTGCCCTGTAATTTAACTCAGTTGTGACACTATCTTCCTGGGGATAGCATCAGTTTTCACAGGTTAAGGGCTCAGTCCTATGAGACTGCCCCCCTTTCAAATGCTAAACCCAGATTACCCACAACTATTGTCCAACTTGGCTACAAATTAGCTGTTCCAATAAGTTCCTCCTAGGGTTTGAATAATTTTTAGAGCAACTCACAGAACTCAGGGAAACACTTATGTTTACCAACCCACTAAAGAATATGACAAAAGATATAGATGCACATCCAGATGAAGAAACATTAATAGGGCTAGGTCTGAGAGAATTCCTAGTATAAGAGCTTCCCGTGGAGTTAGGGTAAGTGGGCGTGTTCACCAACCTGGAAGTTCTCGGAATACTACACTATTGGGATTTTATGTGGGCTTCCTCACATACCCACGGTCAGTTATTAACTTTATTTTTAGCCCCTGTCCCCTATCCAGAGAAGTTGGGGCAGGGCTGAAAATTCCAAGCTTCTATTAATAGCCTGGCCTTTCTGATGACCAGCTCCCAGAGGAAGCCATCTAAGAGCCCACTCACAGTCTCCTCATTGGAACAAAAGATACTCCTATCACTCTGGAAATTCTAAGGAATTTAGGAGTCCTGTGTCAGAAATTAGGGTCAGAAACCAAATGTTAAAACAAAAGATGGATCTAGTGCTCTCAACACTTTGCAGTTTACTAGAGTTTCAGGAACGCAGCGCCAGAAACTTAGGGCAGAAACCAATATATACATAATTTCTATTATCTCACAAACTTATTTCTGTAAACGTGATTGGTAGTGGGCAAGTAAGGTACGTTTACTCTTTATTCATTATTCTTTACAATTGTTTATTTGTCCTATCTCCAAATGTATGTTACTTTTAAAATATCAAGTAGATGCAATTTTTTAGATGATATATACCTACATGTAAAGGAAGTCCAATATTTTATCTATAAATATCTTTTTAGATATGGAAAATTAGTTGTATTAAAAACAATGTAATATATAACTTAGTAAAAAATGGTTAGGTAAAAAATAACATTTTTCTCTTTAATATTTCTAAGATATAGGCATGTATATATGACAACATAAAATATATAAATATGTAAAGATATAAAAATATTAATTTTAGGTAACGGCATGCTGTTAATCTTCACTTATTGATATTTTGTTTTGTGTCTGTATCTGGAAACAAATTAAAAAATATATATTTTCATTTTGGATTAAATAATTGATTTAAATTATTTATATACTAGAGACCCGATGCACAAAATTCATGCAAGAATAGGCCTTCCCAGCCCTGGCTGCCTCTGCCCTCGCAGCCCTGGCTTCATCCAGAAGGTCATCCAGAAGGTTGTCTGGACAGTCGTTCCACTGCCATTTGGTCAATTTGCATATTACGCTTTTATTATTATAGATTTAGAATACTCTTCTCCTAAATTGATCTAACCTATTTCTTATGGGAAAAAATTCAGCTGCTGATCTATTTTAAAACTCTAACTATAGATGAATATTAAATTTACATCAATTAACACTTAAGCTATTAATTGAAATACATTTAAATTTACCTCAGTTATTTTTAGAAATTGAATACATTTCACACAATTTCTATCCTAAATTTAATATTACCAAAAATGCATAACATCTTCAATTATCCTTTTGATATTAAGTTAATTATCTGTCAATTAGATTTATTCATGTCATAATAATTAAAAGTTAATGCATTTTAATATGCTCTTTTTTTCAGTTCAATGCTGAAATGCACCATTGATTCTTTCCCTCTTTCTTTCTTTTAGTGGGTCAAATAGTTAACTAGGGTGGAATTGCTCTTAATTGCTATCTGTCTATAGTTAACCCACTAAATTTTCCAATACTCTCAGAATTTTGAATTAAAAGGGAACATCAGTGACTAATCAAATATTGTTCAAGCAATATTTTAATACTACAAGAAAGAAAGAATTATGTAATTAAGGGAACAAAATTAAAAAAATTACATATAACTCCTCATGTAAAATAATTTTCATGGGGCTAACCCTCAAAATATTGAGTATTACATTAGCAATATAAAGTAATTATAGCTCACATTAGTTCCAATAAATAAGCATTATTTGACTTTCAATATGTGTATTGTTATTATATTTACTATTTCAAAAATATTCATGCAAATGCATGGTCAGTTTTTTCCTTCAAATGTTCTATGAAATTATATAAAGGAAAATATTTCATTAATGTTTAAGAATTTTGCCAAATGGTGGGGCTGACACCTCTCTTTGGAACTATACTTTGCATTATTTAACTACAAAGATGTGTAACTTTCAAGAACTAAGAGAAGCCGAAACCGGTTTGGCTCGGTGGATAGAGCGTTGGCCTGCAGACTGAAAGGTCCCTGGTTCGATTCCGGTCAAAGGGCATGTACCTGGGTTGCAGGCACATCCTCAGTGGGAGATGTGCAGGAGGCAGCTGATCAATGTTTCTCTCTCATCGATGTTTCTAACTCTCTATCTCTCTCCCTTTCTCTCTGTAAAAAATCAATAATATATATTAAAAAAAAAGAACTAAGAGAAGACCAATCAAAGGATTTATTCTACCTAACTTCTTGGTCTTCCACAACACTGTTCCAGCAACCTAGAATTCTTTAAAAATGTGTGCAATCCAGTACCCCAAGACAATGTGCTCACCTTCCCAAAGAGATAGGGGCTAATAGTCTACAGCCAAGTCCTCAACGAATATTGAGTAAATGCTTCAAAGGACAGGGGCATTGACCTTTTTGATGACTGTCACATTGGGACATTCTCTTATAGTTCTTCTACAGCCCACAAAAAATATGCAAGAATGGCATTCAATTCACAACTTTCTTACCTCATTTAATTGCCAATAATTAGTTGACTCCATTCTTTCATGGGATCATTACCGGTGAGGTGAGAACAATTGTTGGAGAAATTTAGTTTTACACACAAATTTTGAAAAGATGTTTTTTTCTTCTCTTTACACAATAGGCATCATTTCTCCTTGTTAAAGACTTACATTGTAGAATGGCTATTAGGAAAAGAGAAAGTTTTTAATTTTCATGAATATATTTTTAAAAATATTTATTTTATGGTGAACATTAGGAAGTTCTGAACACCATAAAGGAGAGTTGACCACTGGTCCTCCAAAGCTATTAGATATTAAGCAGATTATCTTTATAGATAAAATGCAAAATAATAAAATAATTAGTGTTATCTGTAAGTGTTTCATATATATTTTGGCAGTTCACATGGCCAAATTGGAGTAAGACTGAAGCTACAACCATGTGTAGCATTTGCTAGCTGTTCTTAGAATGTGATGGTTGGGGTGGGAAACTTCTGGCCCGAGGGCCGTATAAGGCCTGCAAAATCACTTGCTCTGGCCCTACCAAGGCATTAGGGATGAGTTAATTAAATGTTTGACCAAATATAGCAGGCTAATGTTTAAGTTGATAATTTTGTATGGCCCCAAAATGATATTACACTTATCCAAACGACCCTTTTCAGATAAAAGGTTCCCCACCCCTGAATCTGAGTTCAGTTACCTGAGCTACCATTTATTATCTATGTGACTTTGGATAATGTATTTGATCTCCCAGTCAGTGTTTTTATCAGTGGTATATAAAGGGCTGCTGAGTGACTGAAGATTCAATGAGTTAAGGTGTATATTTTACTTCATAAATAACTGATAGGAAAAAAGGTGCAGAGTGCTTGCTATTACAATTAACCTGTTTAAAAGTCTAAAGAAATACATAAAATGATTAACCATGAATAACGTTAGAATCTGTTAAGCACTGATCACATGACATGGATATGTATTTGTATGAGTTTCCAGAGGAATGAAATGGAGCATCTCATATTGTGAACTTACTATGAGTCAGGCACTATGAGCAACATTTTACGTAATATATTTCTTTCCTTTTCTTTCTTTGGTGGCTTAAAACAACATACATTTATTGTCTCAAAGTTCTGGAGCCTAGAAGTCCAAAATCAAGGTGTGAGCAGGGCCAGACTCCCTCCAAGTGACCTCTTGGAAAAATTCGATTCCATGTACTTCTAGCTTCAGGGGATTGCCAGGTTCTTTGACTTGTGGCCACATCACTCCAATCTCTACACCGATCTTCACGTCACCTTCTCCTCTCATGATGTATTTATTTTTTATTACTCTATAACAAATTATCACAACATTAACTACTTAAAATACATGATTTATTAGTTTGAATTTCTGTAGGTCAGAAGTCCTTATATATGACTTGGTTCTCTGTTCAAGATATCATAAGGCTGAAATTACAATGTTGACTGGGCTGAATTTTCATAGAGAGGCCCTGAGAAAATATTTACTCCCAAGTTTATTCATGTTGCTGGCCAAATTCAATTCCTTGCAATTATAGTACAGAAGGCCCCACTTCCTTGCTGGTTGTCAGAGCCACTCTCAGCTGCTACAAGCCCCTGTGTTCATTGCCAGGAGGTTCCACCAATCTTTAAGGTAGCGATGCTGCATAAAATCCTTCTTCAGCTTCAAATCTCTGACTTCCTCTTCTGCCACCAATTGGAGAAAATCTCTGCATAAAGAAAAACTCATGTGATCCAGTTAAGCCCACCCAGATAATCTATTTTAAGGTCAACTAAATAGTAACCTTATTTAAATCAGCAAAATTTCCTCACAACACCACCAAGATTCGTGTTTGAATAATTGGGGAAAGGTATGTCTATACCAGAACTAGGAATTTTGGATGTCATTTACTAATTCTTCCTATAGCGCATATATTTTCTAAATTAAATGTCATAACAACTGTTTAAACAGAGAACCATTATACCTTGTTATTATGTGGGAAATAGTAAACAGAGAAGCTCACTAAAGTTGTTGAATATTTACAAGTTTTTGTGCCCATGGATTTCACTAGAGCTCTGTTTCAATACACTATTAATGAGTTAGTGGGGACTTCATGGAAGAGTAAGAATTAGGTGGGCCTATAAAACTGGCAATATTTTATTGTACAGAGAATGGTGATGGTAGTTCAGGTGAGAAGAAAATTGAATAAACAAAAGCATAAGGACAATAAAAAACCTAGATTATTTTGGTAGGAGTAGACATCCAGCAGTAGAAAAGAACTCATGTATGGAAAAAAATGGTAAGTGTAGTAGAAGGATGGGTTTGAACCAAAGAGAAATGGCCTTCAATTCTAGTTTCAGGAGTTTGACCTTTGTTTTAATTGCAAGGTTCTAATGACTTTATTGATTATAATGAACAATGGAGCACAGTTTCTCCTTTAATTAATTACAGTTACCTTGGGCTGAGTTGGCAGTCTCATGAAGGAGAGACACAGAATAGGGGCAAGATCTAGCACATCTATATCCTGAGGTGCTCACCTAACTTCAGGGACTGCAGGATTCTCTACCTCTACCTCTGATGCAGTTATATCAGGACTAATTCTTTTGCATTTCATAATTACTTGGGTTTATTCCTTTTGGACTCTTAAAATATACAAACAGTCATTCATTTGTTTAACTAACATTTACTGTGCATCTCATATGTGCCAATCACTGATGAATGTTTTATCAATGGTCTTCAAGATTTATGAATGTGTATAGATATTGGCAATCACTGTTCCATTACATTTACAAGTATGTCAACTAGCATTTGCTTTGTGCTTATGGAATATCCATGTTTATACTAAGCATTATGGTAAAAACATGACTCATGCTATTGATTAAATTGTAAAAATATTATAAATATGCATGAAATAATTAGGAGCAGTATAATGTAGAATGCAAGAGGAGCTAAATATGGGGGGATGTCATATACTACTATGTAAATGCTGAGAAGTTGGTTAAGATTCATCTGTGAGGGACCCCACCAAAATTGGTACTTAAATTTAGATCTTAAAGAAGAGTGAGAGATAGCTCAATCATCAAGAGCTAGTCAAAAATTCATGTAGAAAGTTGCAAATAATGGCACGAAACTAATGTGTTACAGAGGATAATCTAATCTCTTTTAATATCCAATGTTTAATAAGCATTTTCCATGACCACAGTATCTAAAAGGACAGAGTGATAGAGCAAAGCCAGTCTTTCTGATTATATAAAAACTGATATATTCACCTGGATGTTTTGATAGCATTAATTTGATATGTGGCACAGATTAATTCTGCTTCCAGTATTCCATGAGAATTCCATTTAATAGCTGGATTAAATAAAAAAATTATAAGATCTATAAAATGAATGTAATAGCTATATTGCTTTATTTTTATTTTACTTTAAATATTTTTGTAAGCTTACTAGTAAGTCCAGACAACTAGTTATGTCCTATAAAGCTATATTTTGATGAAATAATTTATTTTTAGGAAAATAAGTTGCAAAACTACTGGAGACATTGGTTTCTTTGTAAAAGTAAAATTTATTTTGAGAAGATGTGAAGGTCATTTGGAAAAAGTACACAACACAATCAATTACAGATAAGGAGAAAAATTCCAGCAGGTCTAACATTTCTCATAGCAGCATATAATAGTTTACAAATGATGGGTAAGGTTTATGAAGTCTTTAGGTGGGAAATGATCTACCAAACCTAACTAAAACTGTATAACCAATCAAGGTGTTAAAGTTTTAAAAACAAAGTTAAAAATACATGAACTTAATGGAAAATGTACTTCTGAATTATTTTTAAAGTTATTGAATCTCAAAATTCTATAAATCAAAATATTACCATAGAAGCTATAACAGGCATTGAGTCCTTTTAGTTATGTAAATAAAGCTAGTAACTGTGGAAATTGGTAATAAAGAAAAACATAAATGTTAAAAATCTTAATAATGTAGATATTTGAGTATTAATAAAAATCAAGAGGGAAAAGGAAAAACATTGGGGAAATGAAAGGAAGCTGGTCTCATTTCATAAAACTAAGGTCTAGAGATATTATTAATAGATTAAATATCTGCTATTAACACTTTATAACTATAAAGAATTAGAGCCAAGTATAATATAAAAATAATGTTCTATATAAGCATACATTTATGTACATGCATACACAAAAATATGAATAATGACAGCATATTTTATTTTACCTATTTAAAACCATAAACAGTTAAGTAGGTTTTTTAAAAAGATGTGGAGTCTATGCAATGATTATAAGTACATTAAATAAGAATCCATAGTCCTAAAACAAATGATGCATCTTTCTTTTTTGTTAATCCTCACACAAGGATATGTTGTTTTTTATTGATTCTAGAGAGAGGAAGGGAGAGGGAGAAATAATCCACATGAGAGAGAAACGTTGATCGGTTGACTGCTGTATATGCTCCAACTGGGGATGGAACCTGTAACCTGTGTATGTGCCATGATCAGTAATAGAACCTCAACCCTTTGGTGTACAGGGCAATGCTCCAACCAATGGAGGCAAAAGCTGGTATTTTAAATGATCAGTAGTTAGAGAAAAATAAAACCATTTTTTATTTGGAAAAAAAATAAGAAACCTCACTTAAAGAAAGGTAGAGAGGAAAATTGGGAATGGTTTATATATATCAGGAGACTAAGGTGATGTCTGAGCAGAGATCTGTGACATGAGTGAGCGAGTCATGAAGCTCTCTTGAGGAACAGGGAAGAGTATTTGCAAGTGCTGTGAGGTGGGAGCCACCTTGCTGAGATCAAAGACCAGAAAGAAAACCAGTGTTGGTGAAGAAGTTAGCAAGGAGATAGAAGATGAAGTCTGTGAAACAGAAGAGTCCAGACCAGATCTTTGTCAGGCATAGGAGGAATGAATCTTTCTGACCCACAAGAATGACATACAGTAACAAGACTTACTCTCATTTCTCCAGATCTTTGCTGATTAATTAAAATCTATCCTCTCTTAAATATATGACTTTCATGCTCACATACTCAGATAAACATTTTAGGGAACAGAGATGAATTTACAAGGGCAGCTGGGGTGGCTACCTAAACAGAAACAAACAAATGAAAACACTGTATCCTGAGTCTCCAAGCTGTTGTCTGAAAATATTTGATCAAACAAGTGGCACCCTTAGATAATATGTACTTAATAAGCTATTAAATTCAGATATTTAGGTGACAGTGTTACTGGGGGATTTGGGATTTCCCTTTCCCCGTTGAGTGCTAGGGGTAGTGTCCTTACAATATCTTGAGAAAACTAATTTTCTGAGACTCACATGAGTGATTTTTATTTGTATGTAATTAATCCCTACACTTGCAAAGTCCAATTTCCTTTAACCCAGTCCTGGAAGAGGTGTAGCTGAGGATTCAGTAGAGCTAAAAGCAAAGCCAGTGTCCAGAGTTTCCGTTCCATGTTCCAGCCGTGTCCAGTTCATTATCAGGCTAATTGCAGTCCATTTGTCCAGTGTGTGTGGGGGCCACATGGCCATGGACCATGTGGACAAAAACAGGAAGCAGGAGGGAGAGAGCCCCGCAAGCCAGGAGTCAAGTGCAAAAGCCAAGGGAGTGGATTCCTGTGCTTGCAGTGGCTACACCAATTCTGGCCGGTGACCTTTGTTCTCAGGTGTGACTGACAGTAGTCCCCACACTATAATGGGCACGCTTCTATCGTCCCTTTGTCCAGTCCCTTCCACAGAGATCTGTGGGGAATGAACCAGTGGCTCCTTGGGAAGTTATTGTAAAGCTGCAACTTCCTGGAAAAGCTGCCCAAATGACATGCCTATAATATTTGGCCTTCCCTTTGCTCCTTTCCTGTTATTAATAATCACAATATTAAAAGGATGATGTTTCACTATTTTTAACCTGAAAAAAATCATACACATACACACATTAACCCCTTTCCCTGCAGTCCTTTGGCAAATTTTGCTATATATCTTTAAAGTGTTTTTATATAAATTTTGTTACATTTAAATCAGATAAGGTTAAATTAAAAGATAGTAAAGTGATATACACTTACTCTTTTATATGGTTTATGAGATATAGAAATTTTATTAAGAACCACAGGGCTGATAATCAAGAGATAACAATAAACCTAGGAAGAAATAATGCATAGTGTGTGGAGATGCTGTAAGTCAGCCTTTCTTAACCTTGTAAAATTGGCCTACAATGGGAAAGAAGTAAACTGCATAGAAAGAAATTCATAGAATTTATGTTTCATTTTTATAATTGTAATCTTGTTACATACACATAAGATATTTTACCTGAAATAATACTAGTTTTCCTTATGAAAGAATCAAAGAGTTGATTTTTAATTCTCAAAATGTCATATTATTAGGTTTCAGGAGAGTAAAAACCCAAAGGAGCCAATTTATGAGCCGAAACACATACAGAAGAAAATGCTAAGCTTCAGGAAAAAAATATATATATATCACTGTACCTACTCCTATTACCCCTACAACTGTATTTAAAAAGGAATGACTGTTCTCACAAACCACCAAAATGAGGGACTGAATACACTGCTTTGAATTATACTCCATGATGACAATGCCTATGGTCTCCTTTATTGTTATGTTTATAGAGCTCCATTGTGTGAGCTTTTTTAGTGGTTTTCCACTTTGCTGGCATCAGAGGGAATGTAACTTTTGGTACTTCAATTCTTTCCTTTGGAGTCATATATTTGTCTCCATTCCAGACTATTAACCACCACTTCTTAGCACTTAGGCATATTTATCTAGTGAAAATGTTTTTTTTAGTTTTGATCTATTCCTGGGTTCCAGTATAAAACTCTTTATTTTGTACCTGAGAATATCATCTAACACGATAAAATGTTATTGAATCTTGTGTTGCATATGTAGGGAATAGGCAAGGAATCACTAAAAGAAGGATTCTCTACATTCTGCACTAAAAAGGTTTAAAATGAAACAAAAAACCCACACACATTTTATTTTAGAAATGTAGACTTAAAGATCATGAGTAAAGAGATCATCTAAATCATGAATCTGAAGCACTATCAGTATTTAATATGTAAAGGACTGATTTTAACCAATCAAATAACACTATATAGCTTATACTAAAATAATTTCTCATTCTATTAAAGTTAGCTATAAACATTTATTGTTATCTACTATCAGCATCTGGAGCAATTCTTAAGTGATTGAAAATTGATTATTCAAGGTCAACACATTGTTTCGTCAATAGTTTCCTTTATTAATGCCTCAGTAGTCCCAAGGAATTAAAGAATGCCAGACTATTTAGCATTAAATGTTCTGAGATACTATCATTTATTTTCTTTGAAAATAAATGGTGAAGCATCAAATGTAACCACATAATAATCACTCTGTGAGTATGATAAGTAGAAATCTATTTTTAGTATACAACTAGAAACATTTATCTTATAGAGTAAGCAAATATGGAAGGAGAACTAGATGAGAAAATTAGATTGATTCCTGTGTCACCACTGTATTTCCTATAGTAACTTGGGTACCAGTCTATTCCAGGAAGGTTTTATTTGTCAACAGCAACAATTCAAAAATTCAGTAGTGTAATATCAATAGAAAATTTCCATGAATCAAAGCATGGTTACAAGATTTGCATCTTAGTTTTAGGGTGTGTGGTAGAGGCAAAGCTATGGTTTCAATGCAGGTGGGGTTAAGAAGCTCTCCTTTTCCCAAGACATGTATAAATGAGTTGTAAATATGAGAATGAATTTCCTTAGCTGACAAAAGGATACAATAAATCCTGTAAGTGCCCCTCTCCTAGCTTCTGTGTGTTTTTACCTTTAACATGGTATACTTGGGGAGCATTACCCTGCTGCTACTGGAACCATGTTAGCCACATGCTCAGAAGATCCTTGAGTTTCCATCACCCGAAGCAGCTCTTAGCTAATGATTGACAGCTATAGGAGCATGACACCCCTCCTCCCTTGACCCTTCTCGCAAGACAAACACTGAGGCACAATGTATACCCTAGAGCTCCTCTGTGGAATATTAACAGACTTTAACTGAAATCAGACCTTTGCTTGGCTTCTTCCCCTTTCTTCTCTTGATTCTCTCACATTCTTACAATTTTCTGTTTGGAAAACTTACTTAAGAAATCTATTGCATATAAATCTTCATCCTGGGATTTGCTTCTGAAATGTATCTACGTATGTGTTTATTTTAAAGCAGAGATAACTGGAAATGCAAGAAAAAGGAGAGGACCGTGGTATGGCATGGCACCTGCCCCTATCCCCGCTCTTTGACTGATTTGGAACCGCAAAGTCGTTCTGCTTCTGGAAGAAGGTACTATTTTATCAACTACGTTTTGAGGTTCTGAATCATGTTCATGGTAATTTGAGACCAAGGTGACACACTATGGGGGCAGAACTAGACAGAGGGGCATGCTCCAGATCGTTGTGGAAAGCTCAGTAATGTTTGGCTATCTCAAGGGCTGTCAGCTTTAAAGCATGAGGAATGAAGTACCTCATTGGCATTTACAAGAGGGTTTTTGCAGTAGAGACAATGGCGAGGCACCGTGAAAAGCAGTTAGCATGGAAGAACATGTTCCTGAACAGATGAGACACAACTTATGGGAGACCCCATAGGGAACAGTCAGATCTTGATCTTGAAGGAAACCAGAGAGAATATGATTCTTACCCCATTGTGAAAGAGTCCTCATTTAACTGTGATACACTCAGGTTATACTTAAGAACTAGATAGTTCTAAGAGAACTTATATTACACTGATGCCCAGAATAACATTAGGTGAAGAGGTGATAATACTAATAGCCCATACTACTCTCAGTTTCTCAAACCATGTATTATTTTTTTACTATCATAGCAAATCTCCTGGGTATATAGATCTCATACAATTTCTCCATATATATATATATATATATATATATATATATATATATGGAGAAAATATATATATATAATTATATATTTGCATAGCTCATCCATGGCTTGTGTGTTTAATCCCATGTCTTTTAATTCCACATGATTTCTATATTTTTAAAACACTGTATTATGAACACTTGAAGATCCTCCACCAAGAAAAGTGAACAATGTATTGTAACTTTTATGTACCTTCACGTGGAATTACTCTAAATTGTATGCCTTTGACCATACCATAAATAACAATAGTCAAGTGTTATTTATAAGAAGAATTTTAAAAACTGGCTGTTCCTCTGAAAGAATGCAAATTGATGGAAACTCAGAAATATCATGCTTCTTATTAATATATTATCTTTAATTTATGTGCTGACTGAACTTATCCAGATTAAAATACAATTTAGTTGGTGATTTTAAACTTGGCCTGGATAATTTGGGCGTTTTGATTTCTTCCATGTGATTTAGTTTAAGAGATTCTCTTACAATGTAGTTGAATGCCAAATAGACTGATTAAACATTCTAGGGCTCTTCAAGCTGGTTTATTTGTGCTATTGTGCTATTGTACTTGCAGTGGTCTTCATGGCATAAGAATTTGTACATAATACTTCAAAATTTGGACATATAACTTCAAAGCATAACATTCTCAAAATTAAGATTAATAAAATAACATTTATCTTAATATGGCTCTGCTTAAAGAAGTAATTCTAAAATTCTTTACTTTTGACATTAGTGATTTGATTGTTCATGTTGTTTTATTCTTACATCTATAAAGGAGCAATGAACATGTGCTGGAACATTCTTCCATGCTGTGACAGAATTTTCATAAGCCACCACAATGTGATGACCTATTTTACAAAATAGGAGCAAATAAAATATCTCTTTATCAACACAGATATTTGGTCACCATTATAGATAGATGGTGATTTGTTTTCTAATCTGAAGATAGTAAGTAAAATACATACATACATACAAACATACATACATACATTCAGCAGTGTCACATCTCAGTTATTTGTTACATAATTTTACTTCTGATGAAGAAAAAGATGAAAAAAAATGCCAGGTGGTTGTGTGTGTGTGTGTGTGTGTGTGTGTGTGTGTGTGTGTGTGTGTGTAATAAAGAGGATTTCCCCATCATTCTAACAATAAAACTATGCAAAATGTCATTATTTTCTAGGTTTTTCCTGTAAATCTGGTAGGAATATTAATCTTAAATTAGCCTTTCCACTGCAACTCTCATAGGCCCTTGTTGGGCCAGGAAAGAGTGAAGACTTTCAACTTTGATGATAACTAAGTACAAAAGGGCTATGGCTTTAGATCTAAGAATAGGAAGAAGTCATAAGGCTTCAAGGCACTTGCCTAGAGGTTAATTAGCAGTATTAGTATTCATCTTCACAGCTATATTTTTACTTGCTACCAATTGGCTGAGCAGATGGTAAGGACTAAAAATCTGGCACATCTTGAAAAATAATCAGATCTCATCAAGTCGATTAGTTCTGGAAACTACTTTAGAAATTCTTTGCTGACTTAAGGAGAAGCAGTTTACCAATAATGTTTGTTCTGGGAAAAGGTTTGTGCTGAAAATAATTCTTCTCCAGTTAATCCGCCCCTACACATACACACACACACATATACTGGATAGTGGAAATAAATAGAAGGAGGGGTTTTGTTTTTCCTAAATGAACATTTTAACAAGCCGAGCCTAATCTCTGGCTAGGAGAAGGGACCAGAAGCTCATTCCGCCCACTTGGGCTCACTTCAGTGAATTTAAATAACCTTTTCTCCCTTTAAAGGAGCATATATTCGCATACACATGGTAGGAAAATATAAAAAGAGAGAGAAATCCCAAAGCAGTGGAGAAGAATAAAGGAGAAACATAAGGCTTATTCTAGAAAGGAGCCAAAGAGTCCGTCTCCTGCCAGCAAATCTAAGATGATTAATTGCCAGCTCCACAGAAGGTGAAAAATCTTAAAACAAGATAGAAGAAAAATGACCTGAGAAAAAATCTAAATGTTAAACAATTTGATTTTTCCAAAAGTATTTGATAAACAATTAAGAGAATAAAAGAGTACAAAAGAGTTGAATTCTTCACTTCCCCTTTGGGAGCAGGTAATAGATATGGACCTAAGATTACTAAAATCCTCTCTTAAGGATGCTTATTTACTTGTGCATAAAGGTAAAAATCTACTAAAGAGCATTAAGGCAATACAAAAATTTTAAATATATCCAAAAAATATGAAGACCAATGACATACTTTGGTTCTAAATCAAATAATATTTTTATTGTTGTTAGTTCTTTTAGAGAATAGGTATACACACATATATATATATATACACACACATATATATGTTTATATGCATACATAACTGTATACATTTTTTAAAAAACTACTACATGTTAGGCAGTGTTTTTGTAAATTGGAGGGGTGGGGAGTAGTGAACAAAAACCAGACTAATACCCTGGCTTCTGTAGTGTTTGCTTTCAATCGAAATAACAGATATTAAACTCTAATCTCAAAATAAAGTATAGTTTATTATAAGGTGATGACTACCTTGGGGAAAAAATAAGCAATGATGAGGGATAAGGAGTGTTTTGGAAAGGTAGTTTATATAGAGTGGTCAAGTCAAGCCTCATTGGAAGGTGTTTTTTTTAGAGCTAGTTTCCAGAGCAGGTAAAGGAGGGAACGGTATGGGGAAGAGGAAAGAATAGTTGAGAGGACTAAGGCAGCCATGCCTGTCATCACTTGAGTTACAATAGAGAAGCATTCACTACTGTGTAGAGGAAACCAGTGGAGATTAGGAGATGAGTCAAATAAATAAAGGAGAATAGAGTAAAGGGATAGGTTAACAGATATAAAAAGAACATATATGGTTGACTTGGTGATAACAGAAAACTTTTCCCACCTCTCAGTGCTGTGTATTATTTACTGGAGGGCCTGCTCATAGTCATCTTTTTATTTTCCATCTCGGTACCAAACCAGAATAGGTGCTCAATGCATATCTATTACCAATGAACGATGGCTTATTTCCATTAGCCAGAATTTTCATATAATTTCACTTTAACAAATATTTTCCCTATATTCTATAATAATAACAGGGTAATATACTAATTAAACTGGACATCATTCCGGATGTCTTTCTTGATGAAGCCAGGGCCAGAGCGAAGTCTGGGTCCCAGGTGCCTGCCAGCCAACGGAGAGAAGCCCTAGTCCTGGGTACCAGAGGGAAGCCGGTGCTGACAGCCGGGGTAAGGAAGGCCTACTCTTGCATGAATTTCATGCATCGGGCCTCTAGTGTTTTAATAATAGGTAAAAAATTTGCCTCTCACTTTAGTGGTTTTAAAAATAAATTTCAAGCCCACTCACTTGACCTGTAGAGTTTAAGCTTGAGAATTTCTTCTTACATATTTCATTATTGGTCTTTAAAAAATATTTTTATTTTTATTGATTTCAGAAAGGAAGGGAGAGGGAGAGAGAAACAGAAACATCAATGATGAGAGAGAATCATTGATTGGCTGCCTCCTGCAAACCACCCCACTAGGAACAGAGCCCCCAACCCGGGTATGTTCCCTGACCTAGAATTGAACCGTGACCTCCCAGTTTATAGGTCAAGGCTCAACCCCTGAACCACACTGGCTGGGCTCATTATTGGGCTTTTGTTGACAAAAAATTAGAAGAGTTTTTATGCTTGAACTTCATGTTGAATTCATTTAATTACCAGAAAGTGACTTTAGTTCATCCCAATGCTAAGTATGCTTGGGAAACCAGGGAAACAGAGAGGAGGAGGCAGTAAAACTCGAACTCTCACAGAGTAGCACCGTGGTAAATCAAGCTGAAACAAATTAGAAATTTCACAGTATCTGTGAAAGTATCATGAGTTTGACTAATGGAAACAATCCATCATTCATTGCAGTAGATATGCATTGAGTACCTATTCTGGTTTGGTATTGAGGTGAAGCATAAAAAGATGACCATGAGCAGGTCCTCAAATAATATACAGCACTGAGAGGTGGGAAAAGTTTTCTGTTATCACCAAGTAAACTATGTATGTTCATTTTGTATCTGTTAACCTACCTCTCCACTTCTACTAGTTATTCAAGCCATCTCTGTGACCACATATCTTTCTCCTTCAGTGAAGAGAAGGCAAATGGATTGATAACTTTCTGATTTAATAAAGGTGCTACTTATTTAATAATATTAGTGTTATTAGGGATATTTACATGAATTAAACCAAACTGAGACAGACCATTGAAATGTACCATTTGGATAGAAATAAGAGCAAGTTAATCTGGTTCTGAAATTGACCCTTGCTATTTGTGTATACCCTGAGATAGTTTAGGATTTGAGGGTTTTTGTTTGTTTGTTTTGTTTAAATTAAAGAGACTAACCGTTGTTGTTCTCCTCCTCCTCTTCCTCCTCCTCCTCCTCCTCCTTCTCCTCCTCCTCCTCCTCCTCCTCCTCCTCCTCCTCCTCCTTTGTTAATCCTCACCTGAGGATATTTTCCCATTGATTTTTTAGGAGAGTGGAAGAGAGAGGGAAAGACAGAGAGAAACATCAATGTAAGAGAAACACATTGATTGGTTGTCTACTGCACTAGCACTGATCAGGGCTCGAGATAGGGAGGAGCCTGCAACCGAGGTATGTGCCATTGACTGGAATCAAACCAGGGACCCCTTGGTCCGCAGGCAAATGTTCATTCACTGAGCCAAACCAGCTAGGGCACTACCACTGTTTTTCAAATGACCACTCTTTATGTTGATATATGTAAGAGGGCAGTATGGATGGATACTACTGTGCTGGGGTAACCCCACATTAGAGATAAACAAACAGAAACAGCAAGATCATGCTGAGAGACTGGGAAGAAAGTTCAGACTTTCTGATTTTATATTCAGTGTCTTTCCTATATAAAACAGCTCTAGTTACTCTTATCAATGCAGGGCAGCTGAAGACCTAATTATGCATTAAATATCTCAGATAGATGAGTATGTGCTTTTCTCTCATACATTGAAATGAGCGTATCTCTCTGAAGTTTATAGAAAAATATTAATATCAAACACGATAATGTGTATGTTTTACATGTGTTTTATTTGTTTTGTGGTTACCATTATCCCAATATCCTCAATGCAAATCTATTTCAACTATTTAGGCATTTTCACAAGTAAATGAATTGACTTCATTTGACAGGAAGAAAATAATTTTACATAGAATGACTAAAACCCTTATCAGACAGAAACAGGAACAGAAGGCTTATTGTTTAATTATGATAAGTTTTAAGATAATAATTTTCTATGGTTAAGGACAAGGGATCTGGAAACTGTTCAGTCTAGGGATGCTTTGTATCATCTGTGTGTCTTTGGCTATGCTTTTAAACCTTCCTTATATCTTAGTGTGCTGTTCTACAAAATAATAACTATCTCATAAACTTTGGTGGGTTAAGTGTGCTAATGTATGCAAAGCACTTAGATCCATGCATGTACATAAAGAAGAACTCAATATAGTTAGATAGTTTATTATGATCCTAGCTGAATAGCCCAGGGGAATTATAGTTATTTTATTTCAATGAGACAGACATGATCTTTTCCATATAATTTTTACTAGCTGTCATATATTTTTCATCAATAAATTTTTACTCTCAATAATAAAATTTTTATTAAAATAAAAAAGTATCTATTACAATTATGTAGTTTCATTTTTAAGATGTTTTCCATGAATAAAAGAGAGATCACCACTATTTAATATTAAATGTATAAGTTTTATAAACCTAAAGCTAGTGAGAGTGGGGGTGAGTTGTTATGGCATTATTATAAGCCCTGCAAATGTGTGTAAAGATAAAGGACAGTTGCTGAGCTGCTAAAAGTAGTTGATGAGTTAAGTAGATTTTCAAAGGGTAATAATAAGAAGTATTAATACACTGTGACCTGTAGTTCAAGGAAATGGAGGGGAATTAACAAAAGTGTTTACTAATGGTTCATAAAAGTCAAACATCATTTATCTTCTGTAGTCATGCCTGCTGTTCTCATTTTGTTCACTTCCCTTCATATATAGGCAACTCATCTCCCCTAGCTTTCATTTTCTTTTTAAATTTTATTTCCCATTTTTAAATTTCATTCTCATTAAATTTTTATCTTGTTACCCTTCCTTCTATATTCTTTGCTACCCAGTAATACACTGAAGAATAACACAAACTGAGTATTATTTTTAAATACATTTGTTTTTTGTCCTTTTATAATTTGAATACAGTTCTGTATATGTACCATTACATATGCTTTCTTATGTTTCTATTTAACTCTTTGTCATTTCAAAAGGGCCTATCAACCTATGTCATTTATAACCTCCCAAAAAGGTAAAGTTTAAATTTTCACTTAAGATGAAGTTGATCTTTTTACTAGTTTTCTCATAACTCTTACTCTCATTTCTAGATTAAAGAACTCCTGTGATGTTTGTTGGGCATTTGCTCTTCCTTCAAGAGCCTGGGATTTAACAAATACAAAGTAAATGATTATTTCCTGTCTCTTTACTGTTTTGTTTTGTTTGTTTTTTCTCCTATTCCTAGGGGGTCAGTAAAACTCATGGTCAAATTGATTTTCTCAGGCCCCCAAACCTAAGTCTTTATTTTTCAAAGAATCCTTTGATGCTGTTGTGGTTTATGAATCCTAAATGGCATTCTTGACCTATGCAAGTATTAATGCCCGGTCAGACTATCATTAACTTCCACCTTTATTGCAGACTTTCATAGAAAGCCACATGGAGGTGATACATCAATTTGAAAATAGTTAATTAGCAGCCTTCTACTCTGCATTTCTTTCCAACAAGGTCATACACATTCACAGTCGTATTCCATGGCACTAAGGCACCATAAACTTCAGTATGACAATTCTATACAAATATGGGCATTGGTCTTTATCTTAACCTGTTCAAAATGAAAAATGTGTGTGATGTATCAAATATTTAACAAAATAACTGAATAGTAAGGCAGATGTTTTAGACTTGTGGGGAATATGCCAAGAAACACTTTTACTACTCCTACAACTAAATTGGAGAGAAATTAATATTCCTATAAAAATGTTTAAAAAGTTAAGATATATGTACTATGTTTTCAAAACAGAGATAGGCATCCTATTCAACTATAAATAATGGGATTTTAAACAACAATGTGTGTACTTGGTGAGATGGTGGTCAATTTTTTAGAGAATCGAGGAAAATGCTCTTACACATTTAGCACATAGGACTATATAAATTCTATATAATTCACATAAACAATAACTAGTAATGTTCTATGTAGCCACATATACAATTGTTATGAAAATGATGGCAAAATTTATGGTGATACATGTATTCTCAAGTGTCTAATGAATTCACTGTTTTGTTATCTATCAGATACTTTATTCTAGTCCTCTTTAATTGATTAAAAAACCTTATCAGTTTATCAAATTTGGGCTAGTGTTTGATTGTGTTTATTGGCACAGAAGGGACAAGCATGCAGTGAATTCATGATCACACCTATAGAGATAATTATAAGAAGATAACAGCATGATGGGCACACATCTGATGGGCACAATTCAGCAATAATAGGGGACTATTGGCTAAAATTACTCTATGCCAAGACCTTATTATTTCAACACTAGTGGCTGGTGGAGCAGGTTGGATACAAAGTGAAACTAAGGTTTCCTTATCAATGTTCTTGGCATCTATTTGGAGGAAAAATATACAAGTGAGATTATTTGATGCTCAATAATTTATAAATTATGCAATAGTTACTAGAGACAGAATTGGATTACAGAAAAGTAGCTTCTGGTTAGGGCCAGGGAGAAGGAAAGAATAACGTGATTGGTGAAACTTTCTAAGCAATAGTAATGTATATTTAGGTTTATTCTATATGAGGGGAAAAAAGAATGCTAAGAGCAATACGGAACTGAGAATAACTATAGTATTTCCTGAGGGTATTATAAATAGTTCCAGTTTCATCAAAGGAAAACTTGATACAGAAAAGAAAAAAAAATTTTGAATAAAGCAAATGCTTTTGGAATCTTTTCTTCTGCTACTTACCAACTGCGAAACATGAGCAAGTTAGTGTACATCATTTGGTCTTAAACGTTTCATTTGCAAATTAGAAGTAATAAATAATTTAAAAATATTTTTAGGGTTATGTGAGATAACTAATGAAATGAACAAATACAATGCCTAAAATATTATAGACATTGCAAAAACAATTCCTAAAGATCCATACTATGAAGTAGACAACAGAAAAGCTCTAAAGGCGGGGGGGTTATATTGTGTTTATAGATCAGAAAAATATAGTAAAGATATTGATTGTACTCAAATGAATAGAGAGTATCTCAAATAATTTTGAAAAAGAAGATTAAAGTGGGAGCAATAAGTCTAATTTATTACAAGACTTACTATATACCTTAAATCAAGGCTGTGGTATTGATAAAGAGATAGATACACAGATCAATGAAAGAGAATAGATATTTCAGAAATAACCCTGCATAAATATGCCCAACCAATTTTTGGTTTTTGACATAGATGCAAAAGCATTTAAATGGAGGAAAGATAGCATTGACAACAAGTGGTGCTATAGCAATTGAGCATCCACAGACAAAAAAGTGATCAGTAAACTGTTATACCTTATACAAAAGTGAACTCAAACTGAATTGCCAATTTCAATGTAAAAGGTATGAAAATTTTATGATTGTTTTAAAAAAACATTGGAGAAAATCTTTAGGATTTTTACTGGGAATTGAGTTAAACTTTATATAAAGAGTATAATTCATAAAAGAAAACATCAATAAATTGTATTTCATCAAAATTTAAAATGTTTGCTCCCAAAAAGCAAAAACCTGTAAAGAGGATATAAAGACATGCTATAAGCTGGGACGATAGATATAGTTGCAAACTACAGATCTACTAAAGGACATATTTCTAGAATGTACAAATAATTCTTAAAACATAATGGTAAAAATAAATATAATAAGAAAATGGGCCAGAGATGAGCACAGACATTTCACAGAGAAAATCTGAGTAGATATCTAGGGGACAAATAACACATTAAAAGACATTATACATCACGAACCATTAAAAATTAAAATCACAAAGAGATTACAACACACCTATCAGAAAGACTAAAATAAAAACAGTAGTGACAGCACCGATTTCTGACAAGGATATGAAGAAATTGGATCACTCATATGTCGCCAGTGGGAATATAAAATGTTACAACCACTTGGAAAAAGTTTTCTGGTTTCCTAAAAAAAACTAAACCACCAACAAATTAATTGTACTAATCAACGTTTCTCCCAGAGGAATAAAATGTTACATTCACACAAAAGCCTAAGTATGAATGTTTATAGTTAGTTGGTAATATGCCCAATCCAAAAAATATGTACATATATGTATATATTTTCTAGACATGTTGTTATTTCTAGAGGTATTATTCGTCACATGGCCAAATTCTTTTTTAATTTTTTTCTTTATTAATTAAGGTATTACATATGTGTCCTTACCCCCCCCATTGCCCTCCACCCTCACACTCATGTCCTCACCTCCCTGGTATCTGTGTCCATTGGTTAGGCTTATATGCATGCATACAAGTCCTTTGGTTGATCATTAATCTATGGCATTTCTATACACCAATAGTGAACTTACAGAAAGAGAGACTAAAAAAGCAATCCCATTTACCATCGCACCAAAAAAATTAAGATACCTAGGAATAAACTTAACTAAGGAGGTAAAAGACCTATAATCGGAAAACTACAGGACACTGAAAAAAAGAGATAGAGGAAGATATAAACAGATGGAAGAACATTCCGTGTTCATGGATTGGTAGAATCAACATCATAAAAATGTCCATACTATAGATTTAATGCACTTCCCATTAAAATACCCATGGCATATTTCACAGACCTAGAACAAACTCTCCAAAAATTCATCTGGAATAAAAAAAGACCCAGAATAGCTGCAGCAATCCTGAGAAAGAAGAACAAGTAGGAGGGATCTCTCAATACCAGATATCAAGCTGTATTACAAAGCCACTGTTCTCAAAACTGCCTGGTACTGGCACAAGAACAGACACATAGACCAATGGAATAGAATAGAGAACCCAGAAATCAACCCAAACCACTATGCTCAATTAATATTTGACAGAGGAGGCAAGAGCATACAATTGAGTGAAGACAGTCTCTTCAATAAATGGTTTTGGGAAAATTGGACAGATACATCCAAAATAATGAAAGTAGACCACCAACTTATACCATACACAAAAATAAACTCAGAATGGATAAAGGACTTAAACATAAGACAGAAAACCATAAAATTATTAGAGGAATTCACAGGCAGCAAAATCTCAGACATATGCCGAAGCAATATCTTCACCGATACAGCTCCTAGGGCAATGGAAACGAAAGAGAAAATAAACAAATGGGACTACATCAAAATAAAAAGCTTCTGTACAGCAAAAGAAACCATCAACGAACAAGAAGAAAGCCCAAATTCTTTTTAAAAATCCTCATAGTACCCAAATCAGCAGAAGAAAGGAAATAATAAATATTAGAGAAGAATTGAATAAAATAGAGACAAAAAGAGTATACAAAAAATTAGTACAACGAAGAACTGGTTCTTTGAAAATATTAATAAAATTGTCAAACCTCTGGCTGGACTCACTAAGGAAAGAAGAGAAAAGACTCATATAAACATAACCAGAATTGAAAGAGAAGTTTCCACAGATATCACAGAAATACAAAGGATCATACTAGAATACTGCCAAGGACTACATGCCACCACATTCAATAACCTAAAATAAATGGATAAGTTCTTAGAAATATACAACCTTCATAGACTACTAAATCATGAAGAATTAGAAAATCTAAATAGTCCAATAAACTGAGGAAATTGAAACAACCCTCACCCAACCCTCCCATCCAAAAAAATCCTGGACTCGATAGCTTCACTATTGAATTCTACCAAACATCCAAAGATTTGAAAAAAATTAAAATTCATATTTATAATAGTGGGTAATTTAGGATAAAATTTATTGATTTTTATTCTAGCCATCAAATAAAATGTATCTACTTATCACAAAACGCTTTTTAATCATTGTTGTAAATTAGACAACAGGTGAATTCAGGCTTTTAGAAAATTAGTATAAATCACTAAAGACATGTTTCATATAAAAATGAATTTGGCGAATGTATGAAATCCCTTCTCTTTTTATGAAAGGTGATGCTGACTATATTAGATGAAAATGCTAAAGAAAGCTGCTATTGCCAAGTCTTATAAGCATAAGGGTACAGAAACATAAATCCTAGAAACAATATTCTATTATAGCTCACATTCTTAGATAGAATGTAAGTGGAAAATTATTACCAGGTTATTTTCAATTGAAGGCAACAAAATCAAATGTGTGTAAGGCTTTTCAATCAGTCCTGGAATAAATGTCATTCTAAATGTTGCAAAATTTAATTATTTTAAGAAAAGAGGTAAGATTTTTTTTAATTTAGTGAAAGGAATAATTTCAAAAATGTACTAACAGTGGGTAAATAAAAGTGTTTTTGCTTTCTGCCTGCAGCTACTACTCCATATTCAAGATTCTAAAATATCTGAGGCACAATGAGAAACATTATTTGAAAATATGAAAGAAAAACATACACACTTAACATACACATTCAAATAAAATGTTCTATCATGCATTCATGTCCCAGAAAAAAACAAACAGCTTTTCTTTTTTAAAAAAATATTTTTTATTGATTTTTAAAAAGGAAGGGAGAGGGAGAGAGAGATAGTAACATCAATAATTAGAGAGAATCATTGATTGGCTGCCTCCTGAACGCGACCCACTGGGGATGAAGCCCACAACCCAGGCATGTGCCCTGACCGGGAATCTGACCATGACCTCCTGATCATAGGTTGACACTCAACTATGCTGGCTGGGCTGATATTTCATTTTTAATAGAGGTATTTCAGATGTAATAATATTAATATAATCCATCATTATATTAACCACAAAGAGAAAAATATTGTAGCCAATCAGTTCTTAAAATGTTATAAAATCTTCCAAACCCAAAGAAGAAATCAAAGAAAGACATGATTCAATATTCTGTAAAACTTACCATGGTTGTTAAAACTAATTGTAGATTAAAATTCAGTGTCAAGAATTAAGTCAAATGCAGAATATTTAAACTAAAGATAATAGGATATTATATACCTAGTATTAGATCTAATACTATTATTTCTGGAAAAATTATAAAGAACAGATGGATTGAGAAAATGCCAATAACACCTCACATTAATGAAGGGCTTTTTAAGCACATAAAATAAACACTAGCAGTGTTATCATCATTACAGAGTGCTGATACTTAATAAATTTCCATATCTTAAAATAAATCTTAATAGAAGGTTAAGTAGGAATATATTTGTTTTTCATTGCTTAGCAGAAATTCTACTCAACACAGAATATGTAGGGTATCTGCTAGAGTCAGCTTTCATGTTTCTTCTAAAATCATATTTTAGAAAATAAGACCAGAATAAGTTGTCTTCTTTGTTGTTCGTTCCTCTCTTTTGTGAAAAATTATCAAATATTTGCTGAATGAACATGCTCAGCTTTGCACTAAAATACTACAGATTAAAAAAAAAGATTGAAATTTATTCCCTGTCCAAATTACTTTATGTATAGAAGATATAAAGATAACAAATAAAATAAAAAAGGGAAAGCTAGCTTTGAGATAAGCCATTTCTCTGAATGGGATGGGGTAACAGAGAACAGACTGATGGTTGCCAGAAGGGTGGGGGGTTAGGAGACTCAGTGAAAAAGGTGAAGGGATTAAATAGTACTGACTGGTATTTACAAAATAGTCATGGGGATATAAAGTACAGCATAGGGAATATCCTATGCAATAAGAGGTTGATATGCAAATTGACCAAACGGCATAACGACCGGTCTCTATGACAGGCACTGACCACCAGGGGGCAGACTCTCAACGCAGAAGCTGCCCCCTGGTGGTCAGTTCACTCCCACAGGGGAGCACCGTTCAGCCAGAACCAGGGCTCACGGCTGGCGAGCACAGCAGCAGTAGTGGGGAGTGGGCCTAAGCCGGCAGTCAGACATCCCCAGAGGGCTACCAGACTATGAGAGGACACAGGCTGAGCTGAGGGGCTCCCCCCACCACCACCGAGTGCATGAATTTTGTGCACCGGGCCTCTAGTAGTCAATAATGTAGTAATAAGTATGTATGGTGCCTGCTGGGTATTAACAATATCAGAGGGAACATTTATAAAGTATATGATTGTCTAACCACTGAGCTGTACATCTGAAATAAATACACAATAATATTCAATGTGAAAGGTAATTAAGAAAATTAAGAGGCAAAATCTAAAGGCCTGTACCACTTGGCAATGAGTTGTGATACATTTGTTCCAACTTGAAGAAGAAGAAGGAGGAGGAGGAGGAGGAGGAGGAGGAGGAGGAAAAAAAAGCAAGCATCTCCCTGATGAGGTCAGGTGCTATTTCTTATTAATATTTGTTTTCTAGGCATATCATATGAGAAATTTATTCAGTATTTGTTTGTTAAATGAACCAATAAAAACTTCATCTGGATATAGACCTTTAAGTTCTCAATTTCTGAGAGGTAGTATTTGTACACAGTATTTGGAATTTTTCTAAAAAGAAGCATTGTCTTTTCTCCCCAATTTATTTACTTAATTAATTGTTTATATTATTATAAACTTGTATATACTTATTTAATGCATTGTTTTATAATCAATTAATCTGTTATTTATGTTTTTGTTCAAATTTTCCAGTGTTAGCCATTGGGAATTCCTCCAGATTGATTAATTTGTCCCTTTAGCATAACCTCCATTTTTTCATTTTTTGAAGCACTCCTTTTCTAGCTTCAGATCACCTTTTTAATTTTCCTTTTTCCAACCATGGAATCAGCTATTTCTCCAAAGAGCCCTTCATTCCTTTTAGTAATAAATAATGAGACAAATAAACAAACATAAACAATTTTACATAAGCAAATTTTTGATCAGATACTTCTCAAAAGAATATTCAATATTCATGAGAGAAATGCAAATGAAAACCACAATTGCTATGACTACATTCAAATAGATTTGCAAAAATATAAAAGACCATAGTTTGGTTACAATGAGGAAATCTCTATAACTGGATAGATGGCTAGAAATCAAACACAAAAGAATGCATATTGTATGATTCTACTTATTTGAATGGGAAATGGTATGTTAGTGTCTCATGAGGTTTCATGTACACTTTCCATACTATTTATAAATACCATCCTTAGTTACTTATCCATGAGACTAAATGTCCACACAAAGCTTTTACCCCCCAGCTTTACTGAAAGATAATTGACCTACTACATTGTGTAAGTTTAAAGTCCACTTACTATTGTAAAATGATTACCTCAATGACATTGGATAAACCTCTATCCTGTCACATGTATACGTATTCATAAATATGTATACTTATCATTTCCCAATTTATAGTAATCACCTAGCATAGGGCATTGGCATAGTAGCTAAGTAGCTACTCAATAAATATCTGTGCAAAAGAGAGTTTTGCTTAAGTTAAGAAAATATATATTTACTTGTAGATAATTGTATGTGTATATATATATATATATATATACTTATATATTTATATAATACATATAGTTTTACATATATTGACATATAGATTATATATAAAGTTATATATAATTATATATGCATTAATATTCTTAATGGTTAATATGTTGTAATATTAGAACCAAGTTGTCTTTTCTAAATATAATAGCAATAGTGGATATTATGATCTGAAATCATTTTTCTAAAATAAATGTAATTTTTTTCTAAAATTTTGGCCCCAATGCCTGATATTTATATTATACTAGCAGGATACATGCACTAGCTCCCAATTCCTTTGTGAATGCAGATGGGGGAAAAGTAACTAAGAAGGAAGGGAGGAATAGTAAGGAGACAGGAAAGAAAAGGAGGAAGAAATGAGGCAAGAAGGCAGAAGGAGAGACCTAAAGAAAGGATGCTAGTTAATTAGGGAGTGTTAAAATGTGAACCTTTCGCCCTGACCGGTTTGGCTCAGTGGATAGAGCATCGGCCTGCAGACTGAAGGGTCCCAGGTTCGATTCCAGTCAAGGGCATGTACCTTGGTTGCGGGCATATCCCCAGTGGGGAGTGTGCAGGAGGCAGCTGATTGATGTTTCTCTCTCATCGATGTTTCTGGCTCTCTATCCCTGTCCCTTCCTCTCTGTAAAAAATCAATAAAAATATATTTAAAAAAATGTGAACCTTTCTAAAATTAGGAAAACATAAATCTCTCATCTAAATACAGATATTTGCCCAACCAGTATGGCTCAGTGGTTGAGCTAAAACCTATGAACCAGGAGGTTGTTGTTTGATTCTAGGTCAGGACACACTCCTAGGTTGTGGGCTTGATTCCTAGTAGGGGATGTGCAAGAAGCAGCCTATAGATGATTCTCTATCATCATTGATGTTTCTATCTCTCTCTCCCTACCTCTCTGAAATGAATAAAAACGTATTTTAACAAACAAACAAACAAACAAACAAACAAATAAATAAATACAGGTGCTCTAGTTTTAAGTAAACTTGCTCAACATTTTCCCAAAAAGAAAATTTGAAAGTAATATAAAATGTTAAAGAGAATGATTCTATCTTGGGGAAAGGCAATGACAAAGAACTGCTATTTGTTGCCAGTGTTGAAATTCCTTGGCTATGTACCAATTTTTTCTTTCATGGTGCTTGACAGGAGAAGTTACTCAAACGCATATAATTCTCCAAAGTTCATGTGAAATGCCTGAAAATAGCACCCATCTTATAAAAATGCACTTTTTTATATCTGTGCTATATAATCAAAGCCAACATTATGGAAACTATAATCACATATTCTTTGCCACTGATGTGACTTCCTCTTAAAGGTTGTTGGCATCACATTCTTTTGGAATAGTGACAAATTCAGATTTTAAACACAGGTTTTCTCTTGGGCATTCCCTTTAGTTCTCCATCATTTGACTTCTGTTCTCTTTTGTAAATAAATCAGAAAATACTTCCAAATAGTTTTTGTTGTTGTTTGCATATATGTAAGAGTTCTTCCCTGCACTGTCTGGAGACAACTGTAAAATCAATTTTTTCAAGTTTGCCACTTATTTGCCTTGGAATAAAAACATTTTTTGAAATAATTTTTAAGATAATAATGTTATGGGCCTTTTGCAAATGTTAGCCAGAATACATTAGATTTACCAGGGTTTAATATTAACTGTGTTGAAGCACTATTACATTTCCCTCACTAATAATTTGAGAATTCACTAAAAACTATATTAAAATATTAACTAGTGCTTAGTTGATAATACTTAATTTATTTAATATTAATAAAAATACTGGATTTCACTAAAATTATTTTGTTCAAGGAATTGATTTTTGATTATTAAAGTGTCATTGGGAACCCTAGCCAGTTTGCCTTAGTGTATAAAATGTCATTGGGAATAGACATCTTTCTAAAGTATGTCAATTGTAATATCCTTTTGAAAATGATTTAATATTCTTAAATACTGATTTATACCTAATTTACTAGAAATGTGTTTTTATTCAGTATTCCAGCTAGTCCTAGTCAGCAAGTTTTTTTCCCCCATGTAATTATATATATATATATATATGTGTGTGTGTGTGTGTGTGTGTGTGTGTGTGTATGTGTATATATATATATATATAAAAGCCTAAGTGACAGTTATAACCAGATGACTGTCCGGTAGCTATGATGCGCACTGACCACCAAGAGGCAGACACTCAATGCAGGAGCTGCCCCCAGGAAGTCAGTGTGCTCCCACAGCCAACCTTCCGCAGCTGGCCAACATCCCGCGGTCTACTGCTCCCTTCCCCCAGCCAGCTGGCCCTGATCAGCCCTGATCAGGACTGGGCAAGATGGCCTCAATTGGCCCCCATCACTGGCTTAGCCGAGGAACCCCACCCATGCATGAATTCATGCACAGGGCCTCTAGTAGATAGATGAAGAAGGTAAAATTACCCCAATGTTTGCACAAATGTGCTTTGTAGACTACCAGTGTTAAAAGCAACTAATATGCCTACGTAAAATGGTACTATTTCTGCCTATTTCTATTTTTATTCAGTAATCTGGGTTATAATTTAAGAATTTATATGTTTAAAAAAATGACTGTGATTTTTATGCACTTAAATTAGAGAATCATGTAGTTATATTTTATTAGGTGATATTGAATGGAAATTAATGAAGAATGTATTCTCAACATTTCTGAAATAATTTTTAAGATAATAATGTTATGGGAATAATGTTATCAGAATAAGTATGATATGTAATTTTATTATACAAATGGGTAAATAGGAGGTTTTCTAATTTCCTTAAGAAAATTTCCTTTGGAGATTATAGCACACAAGCCATTCAAATAGAAAATGGATGCTGTTAGTCCAGATAAGTCTTATTTAGTCATCAAAGGTGGAATCTCTACATATAAAATGTTTGATAATAGTTAATTGAACTGTATGCCTAACGGAATATAAAATAGTATTTATTTACAATTTATTGCTTATTATTGTCTTGATTTAAGACTCAAATTCCTCCAGTAAATTATAGTTCATGAGATGGTAAAGTATGAGATAACTACAACCAATATTTTCCCTTAACCTAGAGATTCCAAGGCAACACATTTCACATGTAATATTATAAAGTTTATATCACATCATTTTTCATATAATTTAATGTCTACATGTACTTCAAATTTGTTTCCTCAGTATATATCCAATTACTCTTTTCTGTAGTAGAGACTCAGTATTTTTAATGGGTGGCATGGTTAACTAAGTCTCTTTCATCTAATCTATGTGGTTATCCAATTCTGTAAGTCTGAGTTACCTAGAGAAGTCACATTGCTAGACATTGCTAGACAGCACCAGAGCCAGGACCAGAACACCATGGCTTTTGTCTACAACACAGTAGGTGTGTCCACTTACTATCTAAGATTAGAGGTCCTTCAGAGGCTTGTACCAGCCAATCTGATAATTACTACTACTACTACTACTACTACTATTATTATTATTATTAATGTGTCTTATTATAAAAGTTATATGCATGAAAATGCAAATACATTCTGTTCACATAAAGTGATTAATAAATAGACAGTTTTTCTCATTTAATAAGATGTTATAAAGTTCTTTCCATATTAGCAGATATAGATATGCCCAGTTATTTATGGACTATATAGCAACATTCCACATGGGTATACAATGACTAATTTATCACAGTTGATTATACCCTGCTTCTTGAAACACTCTATTTTGGGCTTTCATGACTCTTCTTAATCTGCCTTCCTGTCTGCAACTCCGCTACATAATGTTGAAACAACCCTGGCACAGGTCCTTGCTTTCTCTGTTTTATCTATAGCCTCTACCTAGATGATGGCCAAAATCCAATGCCTTCAGGTATTGTTTATATTCCAGTGACTGCCAACATTCTAGAGGGAACCATACATTAATGTTTAATAGAAGTCTCCACATTTTTTCAGGCAAAACAGAATTATTTCTTCTGCAAACCCCCAACCCATAGCATAATGTTCCCCTGGTTCCTCATAGCAGGATATCATACCATCTTGTGTCCTTTTCCTCAAATCATACTTAAGGGTCCAAACTTAATTCTTGTCATTGCCTCACTTTCCATATGTAATTCATCTGCACAAGCCATTAGCTGTTCCTCAAAAATATATTCCAAATCTCTTTATTTTTCATTTTTTTTACAAGTCAAGCCAGTCACCTCTCACCTATTCTAAAGCTATAAACTCATTTCCTTGTTTCTTCTTCTCTAGTCACAACCAATTTATACATTGCTCCTAAAGAAATATTTCAAAATGTAAACCAGATTAAAGATTCTCCCAGTTTCTCAATTCCAGTGTCTTTCCATTGCACCTTGGATAAAAATCCAAACTACTTGTCATGACCTATTGGAGTCACCCCTTACCTTATCAGCCCCAGCTCATAAAACGTTCCCAATACTGTGAACTGGCTCCAACTGTAATTCATCTCTTCTTCTACAGATGGGAGAGTTAAAAACTACCTTTCGTTCCAGCTTTGTTTCTAGATGAATATCAGGATTGCTAATTAGATGTTCTTGTGTAAGCATTTGGAAGATAGAAATGAAACACTGGGCATCTTTCTGCCCAGTTGGCCTTTTCCTTCTGCAAAGTAAATTTGTGAACCCAAGGATTCTCACGGTAATGTTCAATATTCTCCAGTTTCCTGGATGTGGAGCTGCAGGTGTAGTGGAGGCAGCAGCCAGATGTCTCTTTCCAGTGTCTGGTACCAGCTTTGTGACTGTAGAATGTGACTCACTGCAAAAGACTTTAGCAGCATGTGCTGGAACTCAACAAATCCAGTGGGAGTCTCAAACCTCATAGAACCTCATAGGCTGTTCTCTAGTGTGCTGGTAGCCATTCCTGAAAATCCAGCGGCCTCCTCCAAAAATGATAAAACCTTGAATTCCCCTTAAAAAGTTGGTTCTGTTTAAAAGATTTAGTGTGTTGCTTTTACCAGTACAGAAAACATATACCTAACTAATTTTTATTAACTGTGTCTTTGAACCAACTTTTATTTTGATCACACTACCCGTAAACTTTGCAGAGTAGCCTTCAAAGTATCCTGTGGCTTTCAGCTGAATTATCATCTACTCAGAATGGTTTCCCTCAAACATGCATCAAAACTATTCCCTCAATATGTAGCTTTCACATCACTCTTTTATTTTCTTTGCAACATTCATTAATATAAAAGATGACTTTATTAATTTTCATTTACTTTTTATTCTCTCTGTCTCGCTCTCACTCTCACTCTCTCTGTCTCCCCTGTATGCCCTTAGAATGTAATTTCATAGGAGCAGAGACTTTTTTTGTCCTTTTTGCTATTGGGTTCTCAGCTCTAAGAAATAATATATAATATAATGAATAAACATTTTTTACTGAGTGAATGAATGAATGAATGAATAAATGTCAGCTCTTGATGAATAGTCAGATATTTCTAGCTTATCTGGAAATATAAAGAATTTATGATTGAACAACTTTGAGCATATCTTTGTATTGTGCAAGTATATCTAAATGATACTATTCTAGAAGTAGGGTTTGGGATTAAAGGAGCACATGCATTTTAATTTTAATGCTCACTGCAAAATTTTATTCAAAGATGTTACCCTAATTTCCACTCTCACTAATGATATACAAGTGCCAACTAACATGAAATACAATGATCTACTAACATGAACCAAATAATTGTTAACCTGAAAGATGAAACAGATTTCCATTGTAATGTAATTTATATTTTTAACTATAAGTGAGGTTAAGTATTTGTTTATGTTATTAACATTTTATAGTTATCTTTATAACTACATATACTTTACCTGTTTTCTACTTTTGTATGAATTACGTGTTCATTAAGATATTTATCCTGTTGTGATATGCTAAATAAATCTTTTAATTTTGTTTTTTATAACATTTCATTCAGTTGTTTCTATTCTTTATTATTGAAATCTCAGACTTATGTCAGGCTTGCAGAAAGATATAGCCATTTGCTTTTGGGGTAATATTTCTGTTTGCTTTACAAAGGGAGTCATTTTAATATAAGCTCCAGACCAACTTTAAATGATTTCATTCTTTCTCTAACTTTATTATTCCTTTTGTTCTTCTTTCATCTTTATTATGTACATATAACTATTTATCTAGATCAGTGGTCGGCAAACTCATTAGTCAACAGAGCCAAATATCAACAGTACAACTATTGAAATTTCTTTTGAGAGCCAAATTTTTTAAACTTAAACTATATAGGTAGGTACATTGTTATTAACTTAATTAGGGTATTCCTAAGGCTTAGGAAGAGCCACACTCAAGGGGCCAAAGAGCCGCATGTGGCTCGCGAACCGCAGTTTGCCGACCACGGATCTAGATCATTTAGTCAAGTTTGGCTATGAGTGATAAAGAATCAAAAATGGCATAAAGAAAATAAAAAGCTACAAGTAGTCCAGGGCTAGTATGTGCCTCCCTCCTTTTTTCCAGGTAATTTTATTTTTAAAATAAGTTTTTATTGATTTTTTAGAGAGAGAGAGAGGGAGAGGGATAGAGATATAGAAGCATTGATGAGAGAGAAACACCTGCCACAGGGGATTGAGGCAGCAACTGAGGCATGTGCCCTGACTGGGAATTGAACTGGCGGTCTCTTGGTTCCTGGGTCGATGCTCAACAGCTGAGCTACTCTGGACAGGCTCATTTTATTTTTACATCCTTAGGAGAATCCTCAAATCATTCACAAGGACCAAGTAGGAGGTAGATATCTATATTCCAGGAACTAGATGAAGAAAAGCATAGTAAGGAAGGACAGAGGTTGCATATCAGTTCTTTTCTCTTAAGGTATGGTCTAAAAGCTGTTGCAGGATATTTCTGCTTTTGAGGGCATTAGGCAGAATTAATCATGTATTCACATTGAATAATGCTAGGAATTGTGCACCTTGGTGGCCATTTTACTTGCTATAAATAGAGGGGGGAGCTAATTTTTTTCTGACTAAATTAAATATTTTTTTATTTCTTTTTTTTTCTATCTACCCAGCTCTTCTATATTTTCTGATCCCCCATTCAAGGGCCCAGGAGATAATAGAGAATCATATATTTTTATGATTTCATGTAGGTATATTCATCAAATTTAAGAATAGTCAACCAACACAAGTGAAAGAGTCAGAATTCAAAATAATAATGAGAAACTTTCATTTTAAATTTCTGAATACAAATAGTATAACACCTAATAATTAAAACAAGTTAATAAACTTTTAGAAAAAAGTATTCTAGGTGTTATGGATCAATTCAATATTGTAACAAGTCGAAAGTATAATTTTTGTGATTGCTTAATTTATATTTTATTGATTGCATTTTGATATAGCTATAATTTATGTGCACTATTACATTCATTTCAAAAAATTAAGATGAAAGATAGAAGTTAGTTATTTTTCTCAAATTTACACATAAATTTGAAAATGATTTTAAATTAAAACTATTACATTTTTCTCTGATGTGAGGAAATCATGTTAGAGCTCAGCTTCTGTTACTGCATGTGTATAATTCAACATTTCACTTTAAATATTTCAATGTTTGCTCTTTAACTAGCTTATCTGTTATATTACTTTCAGTAATAAATTTGGTTTATTTTTTTATGAATTCTATTTTGGTAATTTCTCTCAACAGTTTTGTCAATGCTAATAATAAGGACTGTGCAGTTAATTCATTTTCATTTTTTTACTTGATGCAAATGTTTACAAATATTTTCATTTTGCTTCCTACAACTTTGCTAAATAGTCATGTGTAGCATCCTAATTAGAATATATTATTTCAGAAACTGATACTACCACTCTAAAAATAATCACTGCTATTCTTGTTTCTTGCTTGTTCAATTTACAAATCAGGTGTTTGATCGCATAAAATTATATTCTCCAAAATTTGTGATTCTATAAAACTTAGTGGAAGACAAGGAAATGTAATCCCTAGGATAGGTGTTTTTCAGTTTGATTAGTTGGTTAACAATTCGTTTAGTATTAAGATGAAGATCTAACTCAGGGCTACCACTTTGAAAGCGGGAGAAATCTATTTGTATTTATCTTAATTTCCCAGCTCTGTGTTAAACATCTCTTAGGGGTAGAATGATAAGACTGTGACTAGCTCACGGGGCTGTCGAGGAAACAAACAGGTTCTTCCCAGGGATCTGTTGACATCAGTCCTTTATCAGAGTCTGGGCCTCTTTATTAATGGGGATATCTGAAGAAAATTACCAGGAGGTATGGTTGCCTGACTGTAACTTTCTTGTCAATACTTAGTAGCTTTTCTGAGGATTTTATATTGATTCTCACAATCTATTTCAAATATGTTAATTTGGTATGCCTTAGTTATGAAGAGTTGTCACATTATACCAATGATAAACTAACAGATTCAGATTTGCATATTTCAGTGTCTAAGAATATACAATTCAAAAATTGTATTATTTCTTCACAGTTCTATACAATGACAATTGAAGCTGTATCCAGCACTGATAAAATCCTTTAAATGCCCACTTCCTTTTGTCTCCTTAAATGAGAAAATATATTATTTCTTAACTAAGAAATTAATTAAAATATGTTTTGTGCCCTAGCCAAAACTATCAGTGGATAGAGTGTCAGCCTGCAGACTAAAGGGTCCCGGGTTTGACTCTGGTCAAGGATACATGCCCAGGTTGCAGGCTCGTTTCCCAGTAGGGGCCATGCAGGAGACAACTGATCGATGATTCTCTCATCATTGATGTTTCTACCTCTCTCTTCATCTCCCTCCTCTCTGTAGTTTAAAACATTTTGTTTTAGAGATATGGTAGTAAAAATTTGATAAAATAAATGAGAGCCCTAACCGGTTTGGCTCAGTGGATAGTGGCTCAGTGGATAGAGCGTCGGCCTGCAGACTGATTCCAATCCAGGGCATGTACCTTGGTTGTGGGCACACCAGAGGCAGTTGATTGATGTTTCTCTCTCATCAGTGTTTCTAACTCTCTATTCCTCTCCCTTCCTCTCTGTAAAAAATCAATAAAATATATATTTTTTAAAAAATTAAAAAAAGAAAATAAATGAGAACTGATTATCGTATATATGAAAGGCTAATATGCAAATAGACCAAATGGCAGAACAACCGAACAACTGGTTGTTATGATGTGTGCTGACCACCAGGGGGGGCGCATGAAACATGGTGGGCATTGGCTGCGATGGCGGGATGGTGAAGCAGGTGAGTGGGTGTGCTAGACCTAGGCGGCACCGGTCGCTGTCATCAGGGCAAGCTTCTGGTGGTTACTGAAAATTCTTTGCGCCCATGTGCCATGGTCTCACCTGGTGCTTGCACCTGCTGCTGGCCCCACTTGCACCTACTGCCCGCACTGGAGTCACCACTCACACCCGCTTGGCACTGTCAGTGGGTGTGAGCAGTGGCTGCCGGCCCCGATTGCCTCTCAGGACTTCTCCACCTCCCCCTGCTCCTGAGGGGCAATCAGGGCCAGCAGCTGCCTCTCACACCTGCTGCTGGCGATGGCCCCGCATGCCAGCCCTGCTTGCATCTGCTGCTGTCACTGGAGCCGTGCTCGCATCCACTGGAGGCGCCAGTCCCAATCGCTTGGCGCTGTCAGCGGGTGCGAGCAGCGGCTGCTGGCCCCAATCACCCCTGAGGGCTTCTCAACCTCCCCCCGCTCCTGAGGGGCGATGGGGGCATCAGACACTGCTCATACCCACTGAGGGCACTGGTCCCTCTCACACCCACTGCTAGCGCCAGCCCCAATCGTCGTCAGTGGGTGCGAGCAGGGCTGGCACCATCAGCACGTGGGAGTGGCATCGGTGGGAGCAGGGCTGCTGCAGACAGGGGACCTGGGGCAGTGACAGGAGGGGCTTGGCGGGGCACGGAGGATGGGTTGAGACCCTGCCCTGTGCCCACTGCAGCCTCGTGGCCCACAGTTCCTTTCAAGGTGCATGAATTCATGCACTGGACCCCTAGTAATTACATAAAATATAAAAAAATTGAAATGCTGAATTGAAAAATGGTGGAAATGTGAAATCATTTTTCATAGGTATTATTCTTTACTTTGTTTTTTTGTTTTTATCTCATCCCTAGTATGTTCCTGAGCAAGTCATTCTAGCCAGATAATATGTTAGATCTAGTTTCCTAGGATAGTTATAACTCATTCTATTTGTAAAGCCTTCACAAGTATAAAGTCAAATTTTTAACACTGCATAAATTTTTATTAAGACATAAACACCAGAATACACTGAAGTACAGTATAACTTACTGCAAATAAGAATTTGTCATGAGATCAACCAGTAACCAGGAAACACTTCCATGAATATATAAGGAAACACAGGGCAGTCAGCTGTATTTTATTCAAAGATAATATAGCACTGAAAAATGACCAGCTGAAAATTCAGAACTTATGAAAGGTCTTTACATTATTCTCTAAGCTTGGTTTTGCAGTTGTTTGCATTGTAATTCCTTGTAGTTTAACACACAAATTCCATGATTCAAATTTGTGTCTCAGATATTTAAAGGTCAGAAGCTACCCTTCTATAAACATAAAATCTATTTGGGAAAACAGGAAACATTTAAGAAACAATGCGAGGCAATTAAGTATTGAAGTGTAAGATGCTAATTCAAGTCAGAGATCTAGGGAAAAGGGCACATCAATGCTGGTTGCTCTTGTTTTGTTTGTTTGTTCTTCAGAATACCTTAGTGCAGTGATATTTAATACATATTTTAGGGATTGATTGATATAAAAATAATTTGCTCTGTAACAAGAAATGAAAAAGGCATTTTTATAAAAAATAATTTGTGCAAAGACTCAGTTTTATGCCTAAGAATCACACTGGGAGGTAGTGGCTATACATATGGCTCCAAATGAACAAAAGTGAAACACAAATATTAGAAGCCGGAGATGGAAAGTAGGAAAAATATATGAACAGTTTTTTAAAGTAATTAGCCCTTAAATATATGAGCAATATTAAAATTCAATAACAATTACGCATTATATTTAAAAGCTAGCAAACTAAAACCAATGATAGATTATTTTTCTCCCATTAGATTATTGAAACCAGAAGTTATTTAAAAAACAAACAAACTAATAATTTACACTTTTCTCCAGCACTCAGTATTTTTAGAAAATCTTTATTTTTTTCCATTGATAGGGATAAAATGGTATCTTATTTTGCTTTGTGTTAGAATTTCTTTGGTTATGTTTTAGGTTAAGTATTCTTATGTTTATTAGTCATATTTTTTTCTCCTCAGTGAAATGGCTTTATGTTTTGTCCAATTTTATTGTTTTTCTCTATTAATTTATAAGCATTTATTATCTGCTAGGACATGAAAACTTTGTAGGTGATATATGTTGAAAAGATCTTCTCCCACTTTAAACAAAATGACCAGCAAAAACCTTAATGTAGATTTTCTTGTAAGTTATTAACTTTTTTTCTCTTGTTTTGAAGATTCTCTCTTTGTCTTCGATTTTTGGCACTCATTATTATGTTTCGTGGGAGGATTTCTTTAAGTTTATTTTGTTTGTTTACCTATGAGCATCATGATCTAGGATATCTAAATATCTCCCCAAATTTGGGAAATTCTCATTCGTTATTTCTTTAAGTAGGCTTTCTGCTCTCTTCTTTTTTTTCCTACTGGATTCCAGTAATTTGCAAATTGATTCTCTGATGGTATCACATAGATTATATACATTTTCTTTATTTCTTTAAAATTCCCTTCTCTTTGTTCTTCTAGGACAATGTAGTATAATTGTTTTCAAAATGTTCATTGGTACTTAGGTACATACCTATACTAAAGGGTATCTAAAATTGAAACTTAGCTAGATTTCCTCTTTTTGCCTACTACAAATGTCAACCCTATATTTAAGTTCTTAATATATTTCTTTCTCTCTCTTCCCCACACTGTCTCTCTCTGTACATGTGTGTGATGTAAAGTAGAGTTCCATTTTCTTTCTCTTTTTTTGCCCCTTTCTAAACTATTTTTCATGCTTTATTTGCCAGAAGGTCTGCATTCCCAGTTATTTGCTATGCTAAATTTAAAGTATATATTAGTTTCTTATTATATTTAGTTTAAGAATACACACGTAAGTTGTCTAAACTGGTAAGGGGGTATTACCATCCTCAACTCTTGCCTTCATATTTGTGTCTAAACTAGTTTCTGCTCTTTACATAAAGACTGATTCTAGAGTGGCAAGAAAGAATAAAAGAAAGAGGCTTACATTCATATTAATTTAAGTAACTTGCACTGGAAGTGAACCACATCATTTCTATGGGCATCTTACTGTCCAGAAGTTAATCATGTGGTCACATATATAGCGAGATTGCTACAGAATGTGTAGCTGCGCAGCCATTCCCTTCAACTCTGTCACATAGAAGATGGGGAAACTTGGAAAAAGCAATCTCAGGCACAATATTATTTATAAAGTATTTTTCTGTGACACCAGGGACCACATGTCAGCCCACATTGCAGTATTAAATCTATTAGCCACAATTGAAGAGATTCAGTCTTGTGTCATCATGACATTCACACCTTTTAACCTTTAGAACAGTGGTCATTTTACAAATATTTTACATCAGAAAGTTAATTGAGGTCAAAAGAAGTACTTATATCCTGGTTCTTGAAACCATACAAGTATGATTCTGCCTAGTACTTTTACTTAATACATTTTCTTAATAATGTTTCCAGATCAGACACACTCCAATGCCAGCTGATAATTAGATTTCTAAATATTTTCATTTCATCTCTTGCTGAGCTCTATCAGTCTATCTTAACAATGTAAATTATTGGCAAAGCTTGTATACCTAATCTCATTATACAAAAAAGCTTTATTATTGAGGCAGTTGAAAACTTAGATTTCTATAAAAGCTTTCTTATGAGGTTTTAAACAAAATAGAACCCAGGGGTAACCCTATTTAATTGTATTAATACTACCTTCAAAATTACTATTGGTAGTCAGAGGTTTTCCCTCTGAGATTAAATGTATGAACAGAAAGGAGCTCAAAGAGCACACTAGGTTGATTTCTTCCCAACACCTAAATCTGAGGCTTACAAACTTGAAATTAACATATTTTAATCGGCCATCATTTTTTTTAAGTATTTACTACAAAAAAAAGACACTTGTGGTAGATATTGTGTAAGATAAGGACTTGCTTTTACACAGTGCCAAATATCCAGTTTACAAATGGGGAATAAGCAGATTTTAAATAGGTCTGTCATAAGAAAGTACTAATTACAATGTGGGGACACTGGAGGAAGAGATTATTTCTGGCTCTAGTGCCTATGAAGGTATCACCATGGGAGAAATGCAGTTGGAGGAGGGCCTTGAATGATTAATTGATGCACAGAATAATGTTTATAACCTTCTGAATTAGAATTTTAGAAAATCTCTTTCTTGCCCTAGAAATTCAATAATCAGATAATCCAAATAGGTTACAGAAATTTTACTCACCAACTATCATATCATGTATTTAATTTTACTTTGGCATTGGAAATGATGTTTTATGCAGATTTATGTTATTTAAGCCAGGTCTAATTAAAATGTGTGAGAAAATCAAATAAATGTGAAATGATTAACTTATTTGGATAAATTTAATAACTTCCTATATAATAAAAGGGTAATATGCAAATTATCCCCTCAACGGGGAGTTTGACTGGAGTTCAACCAGGGGGTGAGGCCAGCCCGCCAACCACCAGGGGCCCCTCCCCCAGGCCAGCCGGACCCCTGTACAAATTCATGCACCGGGCCTCTACTATATTATAATTATTGACAATGTAATGATATTAATAGGATACATCTCTAGAGAAGAAATTTATTCAGGATACAAATAAAAAAATTGGTTTTCAACTATATCAATAAATTCTATGGCCTTAGGAAATACTGAACAATAGACTTACTACATTTTTTCTCTAAAAACTAGGGAATTTTTCTAGTCATCTGATTCCACTTAAATACTATGAAGTCAAAGACTGAAAGGTGGCTTCTCTGCAAGAACACATTGAAAAAGAAACTTTATAATGAAGTAGTAAATCTCTGGTAAAAATTAGTAGAAGAGAAAAACAATAAAGAACAAATAATGAGTACAAACTTGATCTCAAATTTCTCCAAAACAGTTAACAACCTTTAGCAAAACATCACCTTAAAAGGCTCAGAAATATGTTGACTTTGTTACGTGACTTTCAGTAGGAATAGTACTAGTATGTCTCTTCAAGGAAGCCTGCTATGTTCTTCCCATTATTATTTTTTTTATATGCTAGGCTTGGGGAGGTTAAGAACCTGTTTTTCAAGGCAAGGCTTTTAATTCAAGACTGTATTATCAGACACAAGTCTGAGAGGTGACAGCAACTAGGGTAGAAGAGGAAAACAGTAATTTTCTTTGGAATTTAGGAGTTAGGATCCTAAATTGATATGGAAGAATGAGTTGTAGGAATAAAGACATAGCTTCTATCAAGACAAAATTAAAAGAAATGGGATTGAATGCAGGTGCCAATAAGATGTTCACATGGGGATAAGCACAAAGTATTAGCAAATTCCACTTGGCAGACCTTATTTTCTCTGTGAAATAGAGGCAATGATTTCTCAGCATGAAGATAGAAAAGGTGGAAGAAACAGCTGAAGACATGCTAGCAACAGTCATTGTAGGAACTAAGAGAACAATTGTTTGAATCATACAATACTTCCGGTGGCATTCGGGTTGAGTCAAGTTAAAGAAAATCATTTGTGTAACCATATGTTATAGTACTGAATGATTTTCCCAGCCATGGTGTCAATATGAGACAGGAAATCATGGGTGACCATGAATGCATTTTGGAATCATACTCTCCTGAGATCAAATTTCTCCCCTTGCCTTCTAGCTAGTGTTCCTGGACAGGATACTTAACATATCTAAACTCTACTTTCCCCATCTGTAGTAGTGGAATAAGAGTGCCCATAGAACAGGGTTATTTGGGGATTCAAGGAAGTAATGCATATATATAATTTAGCACAATGTTTGACATAAATGTCTAATAACAAAGGCCATTATAATAGAGAAAATAATGGTCACTAATAATTTGTTTGAATTTGCGAGCATTAAAGGGATGTAGTTAAAGGCTAATACAAAATTGGAGTTAAAATACTAGATGAAAATGGATTTGAATAATCAATTTGAGATGAAAAGAATTAAGCACTAGAGGCAAAAAGAGAGTAGTGGTATGTTTTAAGCAACAAGGCCCGAGAGGGCACCAGAGGTCTGGTATTGATAAATGAATAAAGTGTGGGGCTGACAAGGGACTGATGTCCCTGATAGTATTAAGAAATTCATAGGTCAATGTCATTCTAATCCCATAATGTCTACTAATATATTTTGTTCATTTATTGTGAATTCATTTTGTGCCTCTCCAATCTTAAATTGTAAGTTATAGGTAACGTATTCTTATACGAGTTCTATTCTTCAACTACAGACATAATAACTATGTGTTGAAAAATTGAAAAAGCATATCATAGAATATTTTTATTAGTTATTAGTTCTTGAAACCTGAAAGATCTCATTTTATAGTTCAAATCAAAGCATCGGATAAATAGCTGATTTTATGATGACAGTTAATTTCAAGTAAAGTCATAAATATAGTTTTAAAAACCATACTTTCACTTTTAAGGAGCTTTGTATTTGCAAAGGATGAATACACAAGTAACAATTTACATCTCACCATTTAAATTTTATATAAAGTAAGACATGAAAGTTTGAAAGTTTCAGTTTTCTTTCCTCTAGCCTCTTTTGCTGAACTCTTTGCTTTATTTCTTCATTACAAATGAAAGCAATTTTGTTCTCTCTCTCTTTCTATATACTCTACATCAGAAGTTGACAAACCAGCACCTATGGCCCAAATCCAGTTTTATAAATATGATTTTGTTTGAATACAGTTCCCTCTTTTTGTTTACATATTGTCTGTGGCTGCTTTCATGTTACAATGACAGGGTTGAATAGTTGCAACCAACTATAAGACTATAAAGCCTAAAACATTTGCTTTCTGGCCCTTTATAGAAAAAAATGTCCTGACCCTGATTCACTTAATTATCCATTGCTTACATTTTTGTTGTTATTGTTGCTAGTCCTCACCCGATGATATTTTCCCATAGATCTTTAGAGAGAATGGGAGGGAGGGGGAAAGAGAGAAACACTGAATTGAGAGGGATACACATTGATTGGTTGCTTCCCACATGCGCCCTGACCAGAGCAGGGGATCGAGCCTGCAACCGAGGTATGTGCCCTTTACAGGAATCAAGTGACACTCTACCCATTGAGCCTAACTGGCCGGGGCTGTTGCTTACATTGTTCACTTAATCCTATGTTTTGAGAATCTCTCTACGTCAGTATACATACATGTGTTCTATTCATTTAAATTATTATAGTATACTCTGTACCAGTATACATTAGTTCATCAATGATGGAAATTTAGATATTTTCTACTTTTTAAGATTTCTGCAGTCATGTTTATTAAGTACGATTAACAATTGGTAATGTATGATGTATATCTTTTAGAATATTATAGAAAAACAACAGCATTCTATAGCATATTCACAGATACCGTTTTATAACACAGATGTCTCCAACTTTCTAAAAGTTCGCATTGCAACACTTAACTTTTACAAAAGACCTACATTAGCATGGTCACAAGCCATAAAAGCAAAAAATTCTCTTTGAATTTTCTTCAGGTAGCAAAAACAGAAACGAATGAAGTATTTAATAAAAGCAAAATGGCATAATGTGAACTTTTGAAAAGTGTAGTATACTTTTCTCTTTATACCATCTTTGACTTAAGAAAAGTTTCATAGAAACACACTGTTTTCAGATAGTGGAGGAAATGATATTCTGATTCACTATAAAATGAAAAGAAAAAGCATGGGAAAAATTCACATGAGTAAAAATAATATTATGGAAATGACTATTAAAAGAACTTAAATGATTCTCAAATTTGAAGAGTTTTACCAAGTGGAGTATACCAAAGTTAGTGATTGCTAGTTAACTACCAGATAGAAGTTTCCTCCTTTTATCCTTACAAATAGAACTTCCATTTAGCCTTGTCTTAGTTAAACACACTTAGTATTCTAGGCTCTCATACAGCTAGGAATGGACTTGTATTGCTAGTATTTCAAAGTAATTAAGAATAGAAATAAATACAAAACATGTACGATTTTAGCAACATTTTGATAAACCTTGATATGAATAGCATTATGTTAAAGGATCACATTCAGAGGTATGGGGGGATGAAAAGTAATGTAATTTGATGGTGTATGGAGCTATAATACTAGCCTTGAATTGTCGTACCCTGGGTTAGAAAAACCCAGTCTTTCCTCCTGTTTCTCCTTCACTCTCACACTACTACCACACTCTCAACACTTCTGACACCAGATGTGTGGGGTTTATTTTTCCCCACACTAAGCAATTCTGCGACACCAGGTGGATGTCCTACAATTTAACTCAATTCTGACACTACCAGGAGACAGCATCAGATTTTACAGGGTAAGGGTTCAAACCCCATGAAATTGCCCACTACTTTAGATGCCAATTGCAAGTGGAAGGTCCCCAAGTTACCCACAACTTCCGTCCAACTTGGCTACAAATCAGAAGTCCCCATGAAGGTCTCCAAGCACAGGAGCATGTGTCCCCAGGGAGTTGGGGTGTGTCATCCTCCCAGTACATGGATGTGTTCAACAACCTGGAATCTCTCCAAACTCCTTGCTATTTAGGAATTTCATGTCAGCTTCATCATGTATACATGATCAATTATTAACTCCATTTTCAGCCCTTCTCCTTTCTAATTCCAGGCTTGTAATTATGGCTTTGGCTTTCCTGAGACCAGCCCTCATCGGGGAGCCTTGCAGAATCCCACCCAAAGTCACCCCATTAGAACAAAAGAACTCCTATCACCCAGGGGATTACAAAGCGTTCAGGAACCCTGTGTCAGAAATCAGGATCAAATACCAATTATTAGGACAAGAGATGCTCCTAGTGTTCTTATCACTTAGGATATTAGAAGGATTTTAGGAGAATTGTGCCAGGAACTGGGGGGGCAGACTAATATGTATTTCCTATTATCTCACATATCCCTAAGTTTTTGTGGCATGGAGCAATTAAGCTCTTATATATTTGAGCAACAGAACTTTTTTGTTTTTTGAACCAGATGTAGTCCTAACAAGCAACCAGCAATCTATAATGTGCTACAATTAGTTTCATTAAGCCAGTATTAACTTCCTATGTGAGCACACTTTTTCCTCTAATAGCTGTACGAATAGCTTGAACACATGAAGTTTTTATAAAGTAGGTATTTAATACATATCCACAGCTTTAAATTTAATACATATCCACTGTTTACATTTTAACAGTTCCAAAATTTCTGTTTCTAGATCAAAATTATCTTCTCAGATCAAGCCTTATATAACCACCAGATTTTGTTATACCTCCCTTTGGATTTCTGACATAAATTTCAAATTTAACACATCCCAAACTAAATGCTTAATCTCACCTGCCAAATTTTTTCTCCTCCAGTCTTCAGAATTTACACCCACTCTGTTACTCAGGCCAGCAAGTTGGGTCACTTCCTCTTCATACTTGACATTACCAAAATGCAATCCAGTATGTCACCGAGATCTCTGAAGTCTACCCCCAAAACTTTGCTTGCCCCTTCTCTCCACCTCTATTTCAACACCATTCGACATACCATCACCTCCTACTACCGCTTCTGTAATTCTCTCTCTAAATTAAGAACCAATTTCCTTTCTATTCCTCTCCAATTTATTTTCCATGCAAGAGTTATCTTTTAAAAATATAACTCAAATGTCGCTCACTAACTATTTTAAATACTTTCAAAGGCTGTCTATCATACTATGAAAATATGGTCTAAAAATACCCTGTATGACCAGCTCCTTCCAACTTCTCAACATAATCCTATACATTTTCTGCTTGTTCATTATGTTCAAGAAATCATGTGTTCTTTCAGTTCCTAAAAGACTTTAACTTACGTTGTATTCATGAGACTCTATATATGCTGTCCCCCTTCACTGAAGGTCTCCCTAGATTAATATTACCTTTCCTTTAGTTTTCAGTTTTGACATTATGGCCTTCCTCAGAGAGTCTTCCACTGATATTCAATCTAAGGTAATAGTTCCTCCTCACTTCTCACCATTTATGTAATTAGTCCCATTGATAGTTCACAGCACCACTACCTCTTCCTTAATAGCACCTTATTGACAGAATCAGAGGCCATCTCCATTTGCTTCAGCACTGTATGCTCAACTCTTAGGGAAGTTTATGGCATGTAGTAGGTGTTCAATAAAAGTATGAAAATGGTAGTTGAATGCTTGACAGAATGAGTTTGCTGATAGGCATTACAATGGAAGATTTTGGAATTTCAGAACTGAGAGAGCACAATAAATACCATTAGGACATTATTCATGTTTTTAGCATATTGTGATACTATACAATCTGGATCCTTAAAATTCAATGGAACTATGGAGTTTAGTACTTGATTCTTGCAGTCTTTCTTTCTTTTTCTTATAGACAAACACGCAGTCACCACAGGAAGGGCATATTGGCATTGCGTGAATCTATCCTGGTTACTGTGAACACTATCTATATATAGAGAGAGCCAGGGGCCATCGCAACTGAACGGACGACCGAATGAATGACCGAACAGGCTTAGTGGGGCGACCAGGCCAGCAGAGGGGACAGTGATGGGTTACCAGGCCAGCAGAGTGGGACAGTGAGGGGTGACCAGGCCAGCAGGGAACACAGTTGGTGGCAACCAGGCTGGCAGAAGGGGGCAGTTGGGAGCGAGCAGGCCAGTGGCGGGGGCGGGGGCAATTGGGGGTGACCAGGCCTGCAGGGAAGGCAGTAAGGGGCAATCAGGCCAGCAGAGGGGAGCTGTTGGGGGCAACCAGGCCAGCAGGCAGAGGTGTTTAGGGGTGATCAGGCAGGCAGGCAGGTGAGCATTTAGGAGCCAGTGGTCCCGGATTGTGAGAGGGATGTCCAACTACCGGCAGTCAGACATCCCCTGAGGGGTCCCGGAATGTAGAGGGTGCAGGCTGGGCTGAGGGAACCCCCACCCCCCACCCCCTGCATGAATTTCGTGCACTGGGCCTCTAGTACCCTTATAATTATCTGCTTTCTAGTTCATGAATGATGGTCATGCAGATATTATGTCCTATACTTTTAAAAACGTGTTAAGGATCTTTTTTATATTTTTATCTTTAGTCAACCTGGAATTGATGTGTGATTATGGTGTGAGTTAAAAATGCTAATGTATTTTTCCAATTTACATATTAAATAATTTCAGATCTCCTTTGGGATAGTCTTTCCCCCATAAATTTATCACACCGAGGAAAGGGTTTGAAGATTGGTGAAAATGAGCTAGTGAACATATATACAAGCTTTATTTTGTACATAATGAAATATAATTTTGCAAAAAATAATGGTCAAATGTTATTCTAGGATATGTTTAAAAAATACAGCTTCTCACATCTGATGCATTTTCTCACAAAGACACACTGGTGTTTTGCTTGATTTGAGTGAGATCATGATTTGGCAATAGAAAGTCCTAGATGGGGACATACTTGGCATTTTCTATTCTCAGAATTATTGTGCTGGAATAATTGTGATAATAGTATATAATTTTATAAGCTACCTTTAGAAAACCATCCTCTGGGGGGAACAACATCCAGTTTGGAAGTATTTCTAGTACATGCCATCAAATTTACTTCATTATTATATATTTATTGCCATATATTTGCTAATCAGGACATGTATTTCCTAAATGTCCTATTAGCAATCTTGTTGTTACTGCTGAGTTAAAACAATTCTTTATCCTCTGTATTGCAAGTTCTATTCAGAAGCTAGTACTGCCATAACAAATACCATTGATTGGGATGGCTTAAGTGACAGAATTTATTTTCTTAGAGTTCTGGACACTAAAAGTCTAAGATTGAGGTGTCAGAAGATATGGTTTCTCCTAAATCCTCTCTCCCTGAGTTGCAGATGACCACCTTTTCCCTGTATTCTCATATAGTTTTTCCTCCATATACTTGCATCCTTGGTATCTTATTTTTGTGTGTGGCCAATAAATCATATTAGAGTGTGGTCCACCCCAAGGCCCTCATTTTAACTGATCACCGCTGTAAAGGTCTTAATGTGACACAAAAAGGTTGCTAAAATCCAAAATCAGATAATATTTGGATTCCATGACTTTTTATATATGTTCTGATTCACTAACTCCTCCCACTTCATTCCCATTAAAATGAAGCAAGGATAAAATGAAGAATTGTTTGCCATTTATTCTGCAAGTCATTCATTGATTTATTTAGCAATTGTTTATTAATCACCTACTATTTGGTATATGTTAAAAAAAACAGTGGATGAAGAATATTGACATTGTTTTCTTTGTTGTGAAGGTCCAACACCTGCATTTGGTTTCATGTCAAAAGTTATGAAATTTGGATATTTCTGACCACCTCCCTCCCATTCTTCTTTTACATGAAACTGACACCCTTAAAGGTAACTTTGCCCAGGTCACAGGAACATTTGATGACGGAAGTAGGAGTGGAAATGTCAGCTGTTCTGTAACATTTTGCAGTGAGGTTTCTTTCCCATCTACTGATTCTGGCTTTCAAGTAAAGGAAAACAAAAGCACTCTGATTTTTCCTATTTTCTTCTTATGTTGTTACTTTATTTTTCCATAGGCACTATCAATTCTTTTTTTTAAACTGAAGCATTAAAGTTCTGAGGCTGTCAGAATTATCAGGCAAGCACAATGGCTCTATGGCAAAAGTTGATTTTACAGATAATGTTGCTGATAAAACCTGAGGAATCATCAGAATTTTTTTCATTGAGATATGAGGCTCTACTAGCATTTTCTTCAATCTCAACTCAAATGAAAATATGGAACCAAGCAAATTAACCTCATTCTTACTAAGATATAACATATTATGTCTTCTAAATAAGTATTCAAGTCCTGGGAAAAAGAAAACATCATATATAAAATCCATAGTGTAGTTAGAGTGAATCCAATCTCATTAGGTGTTGCTGCCTTTGATAAATTTTCTTCATTTTCATTTTCTAAAATTATTGAATATATATCAATTATTCCATACCCCATTTTAGCAGAATCAGGGTAACATCTGCCTATTTAATAATGATTATAATACAGTTTAAATATAGACTTTGTAATTTGGAAAAAAAAATTTAAACTGTTGCTTTTTATTTTGAAATGCCAAATCATAAGAAATAACTAATTCTACCCATTTCTTCTTTAAATCCCTGAAAGTGAATATTGTCATTGTAATTTTGGAAGAATTGGGCATCTAAAAATTTGATCTTGGAACCTCTGGATGTACCTTGAAGGCAGAGGCAGGGGTACAGTTTAGTGACTAGAAACTCAACATTTTTATGGAATGTTTCCTATAAAGTGAATAATACCTGGAAGGAGACACCAATCCCAAATGGAAAATTTGCAAAAAGGTATTTGTGAGCCTTCATGTTTGCAGTTAAAATTCACCATTGGTTCTTTAATAATTTTTCCCCAAAATAGAAGAAAGTATTAATTTCATTATTACTAAATTATTATTAAACATGGGGCAATCAATGGCTTAAACCAACCTGGGCTAATTGAGAGTAAATTATCATCATCCTCTGTGAGAATATTTCTCATAAATTACCTCTGAACTCTAATGGATTATTATTCACTTATTCTAATAAATTATGATTCCATGGTAAACTGGATGAGATTTTAATATTTTAGCATTCATTAAGTTGTGCAGGCTTAGAGCCAGCATAGTGATCAGCAAGCCTGTTTTGTCCTCTAATGAGAATAATTCTGGTACAGTTAAAAGCCATCATTATCATAAATGTATATAAATTCAGATTAACCTATAGAATTGAAGTTGATATTTTAATTTTGCATATTTTGTCTTGGAATCAAGGAATATCAGTTTAGTTTTTACTCATAAATACTTAATATAACAACTTAACATGTGTAATGTGGGTAGACATTTTACTTTATACTTAGCAGGCCAGGTGTACAATTAAAATCTAATTTACATAAAGTTCCAGATGCTTACCTGAACTGCTCTTTAGTCTGTGTCATTATTCACATTTTCATATTTGATACATGATGCTGAATGGTGGAAGCATCTGGGGCGAAGGAAGCTTCCCTAAATGTAGATGGACTTCCCGAGGGTGGGCTAGAACTCTAAATAAAAATCAGGTTGCTGCTGTCCAAAAAGAAAAGGAATTAGATAACTACATCCTAAAATACAAATATCTATGACAATAATGGAGGAGAAAAGTCCAGAAGAAATAATAGGGAAGTCAACTTGGGTCAGAAATAAGTTTCCCTGAGTCACTTGGGAAAGTGAACCAGCAAGTTTTATCTACTGATAAACTGCATATAGCTCATTCCACATGTGAGTTCAGTTCTTCCCTAGTATTTTATCATTTTACTTATTTATTTGTTGACACTATTACAGATGTCCCCATTTTCCCCTTTTTGCCCCCCTCCACTGAGTCCCCACCCCTTTTTCTGTCTGGTATCACCACACTGTTGTCTGTGTCCATGGGGTATGCATGTATGGTCTTTGGCTAATCCCCTCACCTTCTTTCCCTAGCATGTCATTGGTTTAATGAGAAACATGTAAAATTGGGAGGGAATTTAATTGTTATTTTCACTGGCCATTTTTATGGTCTTATTGTTTCAGTATATAAGCATCTGTATATTGATATGCTGGCTTATATAATAAGGGATCTGATGATTCTTGATAATGTTGTTGTGAGTAAAGACATCACTAAACCAGCTCAAATTTGCAAGCTTTGGGACAAAATTAAAATGTTCCCAACCCTAACAGTACACTTTTAATTTCTAACAAATACCAAGATTACTCTGATAATTTTTGTGTGGATACACTGATTTTAAAATCACAACACTGTATACACATTCTCCATCAACTTAAAAAGAAAGCGACCAAATTAGACACCAAATACTGTGATTTTCTTTTAAATAACTACATCTAGTACATTTTAGCTACATTGTAGTTGAAACAACTTTACGTGTAAATAAGAAAAGCAATAATATTTTAGAAGATAAATCAGACAAAAATATGTAGAAATTAAAAAATTTTTGAGCTCTAGCTGGTTTGTCTCAGTGGATAGAGTGTCAGCCTGGGAACTGAAGGATCCCGGGTTCGATTCCGGTCAAGGGCACATGCCTAGGTTGCGGGCTTGGTCCCCAGTAGGGGGCATACAGGAGGCAACCGATCAATGATTCTCTCTCATCATTGATGTTTCTATCTCTCTCCCTCTCCCTTCCTCTCTGAAATCAATAAAAATAAAATAAAACTTATAAATTGTTTAAAAAGAAAAAGATTTTGAGTATTTTTATATTTTTATTTTTCTACCCCAAAAGTGTACATTTCTGCCTCTTACAATAAAACCATCTCAGTTGTTTTAACAATTATGATCCATGGTTGTCTGCTTCTATGTGACAAAAAAAGCTAATAAGTATTCTGTGTCCATGAGTATAGTAACTATTTAACTACATGACAACTTTCTGTCAGAAAGTGAATAATAAAGTAGGCCAGAAATGGCAGAGAGTTTATAAATAGAACATCTAGTCCATTCTTCCTGGTGTACATCGGCCTTTTGCCTTTACTCTACTAGATTTTATCTCAAAGTAATTATAAAATATAGTATATAGCCAGTAGAAGTTTCTACAAAGAGGTTGCTAAAATCCCAAATCAGATAATGTTTGGATTCCATGACTTTTTATATATGTTCTGATTCATTAACTCTCCCCATTTCATTCTCGTTAATATGATCTGGGATATTCAAATTTTTTTTCTTACTGAAGCAAGGATAAAATACAGAATTGTTTGCCATCTATTCTGCAGGTCATGTATTTATTTAACAACTGTCTATTAATGACCTACTCTTTGGTAGGTGTTACAAAACTAGTGGATGAAGAAGATTGACATTGTTTCCTTTGCTCAGGGAAAGCCTAGTCTAAAAGGGAATTATTTATAATTCATTATGCTGGCAATTATTTGTTTTAAAATGTTATATATGTATTATATATGTTTACAATACATAGTATTACATATGTAGGCATATGGATATAAATATTAAGCTCACAATAGTGGGATCTCAATAGTAAATTGCTATTATCTTTGTGAAGAGAAATGGAGAGAGTATGTATCCCACTCAGAGTTTTAAGCAGAGTGGTAATGTGATAATCTTTGGATTTTAAATATAGCCATTTTAAACAAATTGCTATCAATTTCTTAGAAATAGCCACACAGAAATAGAAGAATAGGCAATTGAAGTACATAGTATAAGAGATGTTGGTGGGTTGGACTATAGTCTATGACTCTAGACAGTAAAACTGAAGAACATGTTGGAAGATTTGGAATATAACTAGTACATAGAATGAATGAAATTTAGTGATCCTTTACTTAATTTTCATAAAAAAAACAATGTGACAAATAAGAGAGTTTACATTTTTCTGAATTGTTATCTCAAGAAAAATATTAAAACCCAAGTATTTCAAATTCAAAGTCTGTGGGTGTGGGTGTGTGTGTGTGTGTGTGTGTGTGTGTGTGTGTGTACTAAATGTGGTAGGAGGACACATAAAATGAGAAATGAAAAGTGCATATGGAAGTTTTGACCTTTGGGATTATTATTTTGTTTTGTTTCTCTGAGTGGTTTTACCTCTCAAGATCATTCATTTACAACAGCTTTCTCATTTCTGAATTTCTTATTTTGTTTCACTTCTTGGTTGGCTAGACTTATCATTGATTTTTTTCAACAATGTCTGATATGCAGCACTTTATGAGAATGTCTTCTTAGACACTTGATTCACATCTTCCCAGTCTACTAATCTTGGATCATAATTTATTTCCTCACAACTTTGCGTATAACATTTTCATCTAAGCCTCAATGCTGTTGGGCTGAATATGACCAGTCTTACTTTCTCCTCTTATGTAGAAAGCCTTTTGATAAACAAACATATATTTTTAAAAAAAATTATTTATGTGCTCCAAACAGAACAATGTGAGCTCTTTTTCAGGTTCTAAAATATAGAGTTGATCTCAATAATCTTAGTTTATCTCGAGCTACCAATTTTCAGAATCTCAAATATCAAATTAAAGTAAAATAAACCTTCTAAATGGAATTCAAAATTTATCGCAATACAAATTAGATATGACCACTACAAGGAGGACAACCTTTTTCTTTTTTTAATTCATCCCGCTGTATCAGCAATCAGATATATTGTTGGCAATTTTTGGACCACAAAAGATCTCAAAGCTACAAGACAATTCAGAAACCTGAACTGCTTTTACTTTTGTTTCCTTTCAAACAGCCTAATAATTTCAATTATACCAAACAACCGTATAGCCATTACCTCTCAGAGAAGAAGCTGTAAGAATGACAGTTATGGCCAATAAGACAAAATCCAAACAAAAGCATGAAGTCACTGCTTAGCCTTCTTTAATAAATTACAATCAGTTGTCAGGTACCTGAACTTCAATTTCCAGCTCTATTAGTAAATATCCATACTAATTTAATTTAGGTCACTTAATCTTATCTCTACTGCTCAGTTTCCTATCTACAACATAACAGATTCAACATTTTTTGAATTGCATTCTACACACACTCAAGTGTTTTTCTGGGATTGCTCTGAGTGCCGGGGTAGGGAAAAGTGAGTAAAATGGAACTAATTGACTAGGGATTCAATAGCCTCTCCACTTCAGTCTCTTTTGCAGCTTGATTTCTTCCCATTATTATATGTGATAGAGAAAATAAGGTGTGATAATGCAAGATTAAATGCAAGATTCCTTTTAGCTTTATAATTTAATTATCTCATATAAGTTTTTTCCTTGCAATATGTAGTACCATGTTGGCAGAGTAAAGATATAGAATAAATAGCTATTTATTTTTAAATGAGCACTCATCCACAATAAATTTTATTTTATATTCTCCATGCTTTTTACTTTTAGTAATCTCAAATTCATTATTCTTCTTTAACATATGACATCTTTGGGAAATATCATGGCTTACTCAGGGTTTCCTTAGCTGTCTTGGTGAGATTTTGAACGCCATGTCTGTATGGTATAGTATTCAGTGAATGGATATATTTTGAGGTTAGACAATGAGTCAAGAAGTAAGATGGCAAAAAATCATGTATTCATGTCCAGTCACTACAAAAATTGATATGAAGCAAATAAAACGAATCAACAATACACTTATGAACTAAAACTTAAATTGAGAATTACATGGATAAAAGGCACACTGAAAATATTGTACTGACTCCTTTTGCTTCCCAGTTATTACTTACTGCTTTTATGTGCTAAAGGACCTAGAGGATGTAAAATTAAACTTTATTAGTTCAAATTAAGAATATTAAAGCTAATTAGATTACCACAATATAAACAGTAATTATACCAGAAATGCTTTGATTCTTCCATAACTGAAAAGTTATTCAGTTATTTTTTTAATTTTTTAGATTTCTTTATTGATTAAGGTATTACATATGTGTCCTTATCCCCCAATTGGCCCCCCCACCCCCCACTCATGCCCTCACCCCCCTGGTGTCTGTGTCCATTGGTTAGGTTTATATGCATGGATACAAGTCCTTTGGTTGATCTCTCCCCTTTACCCCCACCCTCCTCTACCTTCCCTCTGAGGTTTGACGGTCTGAACGATGCTTCTCTGTCTCTGGATCTGTTTTTGTTCATCAGTTTATGTTGTTCATTATATTCCATAAATGAGTAGATCAGTTATTTTTGAGGAAGTTTAAGATTACAGAAAAGCTCTTCTAGGATGTGAATGATTGCAATGACAGTTCCAACTCTCTGCCTGCTTGTATCCTTTTGTACCTTTGTAACCTCATATTCTCACCACTAAGATCAGAGTGATCTGCCCCATCACTTGACACTGGGTTCAACCATGTGACTTGCTCTTTCCATTGACATATTAGCTGGTGCAATGAGTTTTGCTGTCTTGAACTTTTGCCATCTTCATGACAGCATGCCTAGACTAATCTGCTGAAAGATGAAAGACACATGGAACACAGCCAAATCACCAAAGTCATCCCAGCCAAGACCAACCTAAATCAGCCAACATTTAGCTGTTATGAGTGAGGCTACAACATAAGAGACCACAATATGTGAATGAGCACAGCCAAGACCAGAAACACTAACCATCTGATCACCGCCTAAATTGCAAACATTCAGGCTAGTGAGATAAACAAAAGATGAATATGCTAAGCCACTTATTTCTGGGTAATAGATAATTGGTACAGAATTCCTAATGTTTAATTATGAATCTATGCATAAAGTGAGATTTATTTTCTAACATCTTGCATCAATTTATCTCAGAATGTGATTATAATACTTCTTGTAGAACTTAGAGCAAGATTATGACTTAAAACATGGAATCATATTTCCTTGAAATAAAAGGTACTCAAAGAATGTTACTCAGTACTAATACTAATTTTTTATGAATCAATATATATGTATATATATTTTTAAATATTTTATTGATTTCAGAGAGGAAGAGAGAGGGAGAGAAAGATAGAAACAACAATGATGAGAATCATTGATCAGCTGCCTCCTGCACACCTCCCACTGGGAATCAAGCCCACAACTGAGGCATGTACCCTTGACCAGAATCGAACCCAAGACCCTTCAGTCTGTAGGTCGATGCCCTATCCACTGAGCCAAACCAGCTAGGGCTTTATGTATATTTCTGAATGTCAACAGGATAATGGACTAAGAATTATCATGTGTTGTTCCCCCATAAACAATGAGAGAGAGAGAGGAGAGAGAGAAGCAAGTGCTGACAAGGATGTGGAGAAAAAGAAACGCTTGTGGGAATCTAAAATGGTGCAGCTACTGTGGAAAACAGTATGGCAATTCCTTAAAAAATCAAATGTAAAATTACCATATGGTCTAGCAATTCCACTTCCAGAAATATACCCATGATTAAAGGATGAATTCAAATAGATATTGGTAAACCCATATTCATAGCAGCATTATCCACAATAGCCAATGAGGAAAGTAATCCAAGTACCCATTTGCTCTTTGACCAATCATTGGATAAACAAAATGTAAATATATATATATATATCCCTATATATATGCCATTGAATTATACACTTCAACAATATACATCTATACAAATAAAATGGTAATATGCTAATTAGACTGGGAGACCTTCCAGGAGACCTTCCGGATGTTCTTCTGGACAAAGCCATGGTGGTAGGGCCAAGGTAGAGGTGGTTAGAGGCCAAGACGGGAGGGCAGTTGTGGGTGATCAGGCTGGTGGGGGGTGGGGCCGTTGGGGGTAAGCAGACCAGCAGGAGGGCCAGTTGGGGACAAGCAAGCCATCAGTGGGAGTCAGTTGGAGGTAATCAGGACAGCAGGGGGGGCAGTTTAGAGTGAGCAGGCCAGCAGGGGGGCAGTTGGGGGCAAGCAGGCCGGCAGTGGGGGGCAGTTGGGGGCAAGCAGGCCGGCAGGCAGAGTGGTTAGGGGCAATCAGGCAGGCAGGCAGGCAGGCTGGTGAGCGGTTAGGAGCCAGTAGTCCCGGATTGCGAGAGGGATGTCCAACTGCCGATTTAGGCCCGATCCCTGTAAACTGGCAGTAGGACATCCTTCGAGGGATCCCAGATTGGAGAGGATGCAGGCTGGGCTGAGGAACACCCCCTCCCCAGTGCATAAATTTCATGCACCGGGCCACTAGTCTATATATATAAGCCTAAGTGACCTTCCTACTGTTTGCTTGGTAGTTATGACACACAATGACCACCAGGGGACAGATGCTTAATGCAGGAGCTGCCAAGCTGCAGTGACTTGGCAGCTGTGGTTCTCAGGTGATGCACCTGGAACCGGAGAAGAGGGAGCCCGATTCCAGGGTGCGTCACCCGAGAACTGTCCTCTCACAATCCAGGACCCCTTGGGGGATGTCAGAGAGCCAGTTTCAGCCCTATCCCCGCAGGCCAGTCCGAGGGACCCCACCTGTGCACGAATCCGTGCACCGGGCCTCTAGTTAAAAATAAATAAAAAACATTCTTCTCTAATCAATGATGTTTTTCTCCCATTCCTATACTGATTTAATCAATTGGATATGAGAAAACAAGAAGAAAAGAGTTCATGACATTAGTAGGTCAGAAATAAAATTTTGAAAATTTATAAAAATTTGAAAGGTTAAAATACCAAACAAAAACAAGACAAAGCAAAAAAAACCCAATAGGGTCACTGAGGTTGTATGCACAGAATTCCTGGAGATTCTCAACTGGCTATGATTTAAGAGAAATCTTCTGTTACAAATAATTACAAAAGATTATTTAATATGCTTTATGATAACAACAACCAGAAAGCATCTGAGCTAAATTAGAAAAGAATTTGAACCCAATATGGGTTAATTAAGGTAGAGATGGGGAAATGAGAGCAACAGGAGACCAGCTTTGTTTCTGTAATTCCCTTTTAGTTTCGTTGAACTCTCAGTTCTTGGAAAGTCCAAGGCTTGTTAGAAATGCCTGCTTGAAAATATGGACTCAAGTGGTCTAATTAGGAGAGAACAAAAGGGAAGGTCAAAAGGGAAGGTCAAGAGCTAGACAAGGAGAGCCCAGAAAGCAATTTCCTTATGTTCTTGTTCCAAGAGGCCAAACTGTTTTTGAAGTAGTGTTTTCTAAGTACCATTTCCTTGAGGCTGTGATTTTACAATAGAAAAATCTTTACCTTATACTTGGGATACACAAAATTTAAAGGTACAACCTTTTGTTTATCAAGCCTTGAATTTTTGAGTCATTTCACGGAGTTTTGTGATGTACTACTGTTTCCTTCTCAGAAAAATTCAAAACAAGAGGTTTCATCTCTTGCTATGAATTTACTGCTACATCAGTATATTTAGGTCATTAAAACTTTTAAATGAAGAAGCTCTAAATATTTCTTTAAAAATTAAAATGGAAATGCCTATCAAAATAAATCAGAAGCTTTTAAAAATAAGTGATACAATTTCTTTCTTGCAGGAAACATTACCAGAACACATAAGATTTAAAAAGAATGGATACACAATATTTTGCTTCTCTCCCTCTCCCCCATTCTCTCCTTTCCTCCACTCTGAGGCTGCATGTGTATGTGTGTATTCTATTATTTAGAATTTAAACCACTAACTGTTATAATGTTTATGTTCATGGACAGCCATTGTATTTCTTAAACATAGGGATATTAAGAACAATATCACATTCTTATCTATTATGGTCTGACTCTTTTTCCCTTGAAATATTTCGGTAGCTGTCTATTGAGGAAAAAGGCTTCAAGAAATATATATATATATTGAGCCCACCATTCCCTGTAACTGCTTTCTTTTTTCAGTTTAACTAGTTATTGCTCCATTGTGCTGAATGGCTCTCCGGGGCACCAAAAGATGAAAAGGAGCAGCTGAAAGTATGTAACTTAGTCTCAACTAGCAGTCAGACAGGGAGAAGACCTGAATCCTTGTGTCACACACACACACACACACACACACACACACACACACACACACACAGATCCCCACAGGAAATAACTTTCTGTTAGATAAACAAGATTAATTATAATATATAACTGTTTTAATCCCACTTACCCCTAAACGATTTAAGATACTATGTGAAAATATATTCTGTACCCAAATTATTTATTTATATGTCATTGAATTAGGTGTGATCAAAAAAAGGTGTCATAAGAGAAATGTGATAAAGACAAGAGTTAGATAAATTAAAAAAAATACATAGACAAAGGCATATCAATACTTGCTAAAATATGGAGTATAGACCTGGAAGCAAGTCTATATTGCTGAATTACAGACTGTAAGAAAAGGCAGGTTCCTGTATAAATGTTAAGGGTTTTGGATTTATTCTAATTACAACCCTGACAACATGGATAAAATTAGCATAAGAGTGATAAAATGAGATTTAAGTTAAAAATTACTTAACCCATGATTTGTCTAAAGAGAAGAAAGTTTTAAAGGAAGAAATAACTGAGTTTTAATGAGAAGAAAGTTTTAAAGGAAGAAATAACTGAGGTCAGAGAAGATGGGTTATTCTGCTGCTTTAGCAGTAAAGCACTGGGGATTTGTTATTGATTGGATGGAGAGGAGAGTGAGACAGTGAGGCTAGATCACAATTTTTGGCTTATGCATATTAAGGATGCATATACACATATGTATAAAATATGTGTATGTATCAACAAAATGCAACTAGTCGGTTAAAATGTCATGGAAAGCAAATTCAGAAATATATATGTATGTTTCTGTTAGTAAGAAATCTAAATAGAAAGGTTTTTTTGCTCTATGTAAACATCCCAGCAATTGTGTCCCTTTTATACGTAAGGAATCTTGAAACACTGCCTACCCTCTTCTATTCCACGCCCATCACTCCATCCATGCCATCTCACACCTCACTCCTACTTACTCCCATGGAAGACACACATATAGAGAACCATACCTCCCTTGGAATTTGGCCCTTGCTCTTGAAATCATTAGCATCCAACATTGCTTTTCCCCCTGAGATCAACAGCAATGATCTACTGAGTGTTACTGTGTCCCAGGCACAATTCTAGTATCTGTGTTTTGATAATTAAGAAGAAACTGTACTGGGCAGTTATATCTCAGGTTCTCCCGTGAGTTGCAGACCAGATGTCATCAGAAGGCTTGATTGGGACTGAAGGCTGTGATTGCAAGATGGCCACCACTCATAGTGAGGAGCTGGTTACTAGTCAATCAGTTGCTCTTAGATCTCTCCCAGGGTCTTCTTAAGTTTCCTCCTGACACATTACCAGGTACTTAGCAAATGCTTAATTCAAGACAGATAGTATTATTTCTATTATTAAATCCACTAGAGCACATATGCCCATTTAATTAAAGGTTATAAAAATAGCATTTGACATATTTGATATTCACTGCACTTTTTTTTTCCTGTGGTGGCTTACATTTTTTTATTCAAAATCTTAGCACAAAAGTTAATATTCATGGAAAGAAAAGTTATCAGCAACTTGGTGTTTGACATATAGATATTTGAACTGTGGTGAATATCTGCTATCCTATATAATAAAAGGCTAATATGCAAATTGACTGAATGCAGAATGACCAGTTGCTATGATGCTCACTGACCACCAGGAGGCAGACGCTCAACGCAGGAGCTGCCCTCTAGTGGTCAGTGTTCTTCCAGCCTCTCCTGCTTCCTAAGTAGTGCTAAGCCATCCCTCAGACATCCCCTGAGGGCTCTCGGACTGTGAGAGGGTGCAGACGAAGCTGAGGGACCTACCCCCCGCCCCGCCAAGTGCACAAATTTTGTGCACTGGGCCTCTAGTTTATTATAATTGATACACATTTAAAATTAAATACATTTTTAATTAGATTTTAGTTGCCAATCATTTCATTCATGTAGTTAGCTGGAATCAATTCCTGAAAAGTGTAATAAAATCTAAGGAGCAAATAGATCCTTTTCTATTAAAGGAGGGTGGACCATGTATCTTTATCTCAGATGCCTTAAGAGTGAAAATTCATAGCAATATATCTGCTTTAGGATGAAGCAAATGAAGAATGTGAGAGCAAGAGCATCTGGATGAAAGGTTCTGAGCTTTTGACACTTTCCTGAATATGGAAATTAGACCTTTAGCTTTATACCAAGCATTTAATATTCTCATGAGAAAGAGGAAATTAAGAATCTAGGGAAGTGGTTCTCAACCTTCCTAATGCTGCGACCCTTTAATACAGTTCCTCATGTTGTGGTGACCCCCAACCATAAAATTATTTTCCTTGCTACTTCATAACTGTAATTTTGCTACTGTTATGAATCGTAATGTAAATATCTGATATGCAGGATGTATTTTCATTGTTACAAATGGAACATAAAGCATAGTGATTAATCACAAAAACAATATGTAATTATATATGTGTTTTCCGATGGTCTGAGGCGACCCCAGTGAAAGGTTCGTTGGACCTCCAAAGGGTTGCGACCCACAGGTTGGTGACCCACAGGTTGAGAACTGCTGATCTAGGGTATTGGTTTTCAATCTTACCTGCATGCTGGCATCACCTAGGGAACTTTAAAAGCTACTGATTCTTATGTCATATCTCCAGAAATGTTTAATTCACAGGAGGTTTATCCTGAGTTGTGGGGTCTTTAATAAGCTCCCTAGGTGATTCTTATATGCATTTCAGTTTGAGAATCACCAACCTACAGAAAGGGAATGAGGTAGATATCAAGCCTATACTGCCAAGACTCTTTTCCAATATCTGGTTAGGAATGAAAGAAATTGCAAAATATGTTGACTCCCAAGTCATTAGCTAACCACAGTTTCCATATCATGTCTTGTGAGTGACTTTCAAAACATATATAATAGAATAGCAGTTCATAAACAAATTCAAGGCAAGTTGTTCAAATAGCTTATTTAGCCCAGTTGGCTTGGCTCAGTGGTTGAGCATCAACTTATGAATAGGAGGTCATGGTTCGATTCCCTGTCAGGCACATGCCCTGGTTATGGGCTCGATCCCCAGTCAGGAGCCTTCAGGAGGCAGCCGATCAATGATTCTCATCATTGGCGTTTCTATCTCTCTCTCCCTCTTCCTTTCTCTCTGAAATCAATAAAAGTATATTTTTAAAAAAGCTTATTTAACTTAGGTTTTCCTTTACTAAACTAATTTATTGTCAAAACATATTAGTTTTCAATGTGACTAAGATTTGGAAAATTTGAATAATATTACTTCTCTACCTTAAATAGTGGACACCGGAGAGGAAATTATATTTGAATTTTATTTATATAGCAAAACAGTATAACCAAATTTATCTTTTAACTATAAAAAATTATAATGTTCTTGACAACACACTAAACAATATGGTGTAAAGTGGATCTATATATATTTATTTCCTCATATTAAAAAATATTTTATGTAGGTTATTCATTGTTAAGATTTCTAACTCTATGGAAAACCATTTCCATTCTTGTTCCCCACACACCCGATTCCTATGTTAAAGTCTACTGAAAAGCAACGAGGTGATGTATGGCATGCCCTTAAAGCTTTCAGAGTGAATAATATCCAGGTTTTCTGGTGCTCAACACACTGCCTAGAGATAATGATAATGATGAATTTCCATGCAAACTCCCACAGATATTAGGAAAATGGTTTCCTTTAACTCATATTAAATACTTATCAGTCTGGCAGTCTTTGAAAAATACTCCTTAAGAGCCCAAAATATTACTTCCCTTAAATAACTGTAGGTGCCTTGCAAACAACACACCATGCCCAGAAATTACAAGTATAAAGTGAAATAAATTAATGTGCTCCTTGAAGGTCTGGGTTTATGTTAGGCAGGGAGACACTAACATGACTTAAACTAGAGCCGTATCTCAATTTTATGTGCACCTGATTTTGTAGCCACAATAAATTCTTTGAAAAATTTGTAACCACACTACCAACAAAAATATTCATAATTGAGTGCTTGCCAAAAAAAGTGGGAAGTTCAGAGTAAAGATGTTTTGAATAAAATAAGTTGCTTTTAGTACAATATAAAATAAAGACTAGTGAAGCAATTGCAATGTGATCACTGAATCTCAAAACTAGTAGCTCAGTTTGTTATTTTCCTCAGTGAGGTATGAGCCATAAAGAGATATTATAAGGATGCCAATTTCATTATGTAATTATGTCCTTTCTTTTCTATTCCCAATAAAGTGACCTTAGTTAAGATTCTTAACAATTTCACACTCAAAATACCACCACAATAATTATTCTTCTGGCCTCTCTATTCACATTCATCTTGTATGCTACTGTCAGATTTAAAGCCATACTACATTATTCATTTCATTTCTTTACCTATATACTCTTTTATTTAATATTTACCAAGTTTTGGGCATCATGTTCCACACACAGGATACAATAGTGAGAAAAAAAAATGGTTTTTCTACCTGTGAGGTCCTAACAGTCCCAACATGAGAAAACCTGATTTAAATAATGCATATTTTAAAAATTAATTTCTAAATTCTGCTACTTACGATTCATGAGACCTATTTATTTTAACATTGCTCTGTTACATGTTCCCATGAGGAAATATGAACTATAATGATTTTCCAGTAGGATTAGTTGGCAGAATATAAAGGTAATCAATGGAAGTTGCGTGGCAGGTAGAAGTCTCAAAATTCAGCAGCTGACTTCTCCTCTGTAAGTCTGCAGGTACAGTCAGAGGTTGTAGTTTTATTTTTGTACTTATAAAAGCCTTTATGTTATTTCTCGGTAGACCTGATGTCTAAATTAATTGTGGGAAACTCTGTACAGGGAATAAAATAATTATTTTGTCCTTCGTATTTTTTCTTTAGCATTTAAGATAATAAATCATTCTTAAAACCCAGACTATTTCCATCATAACCAAAGCAAAAGTCAAAATGTAAACAACAAAAAACATTTTTTTTAGAAATTCAAGGCCGTAGGCAACGTTTAGAGAGAAAATCACTTCATTATTGACCTAAACATATCTTTAAAAAGAGATACAAGGCAAAACCAAAATGGAAAATTCCAACAATAAGGAGCCTCAGGAAGCAAGTGCCAGATGCTTCAGTGCAGCAGGATCTGAACTTACTCATTAAATGCCAGCTCATTTCCTAGAACTCCAAAGCAGGCTTATAGATTAACTTACTATATTAGTCCCCACATACGACAAACCTGCTCCTGGAATACATATGAAGCATTAGGCAGAATTTAAAGCCAAAATCAGATATATGGGATAGATTTTTACTTTGTTGGGAGCTTGCAGTAGACTGAGAAATTTTACTGACAAAGAGAATTAAGATAACAGGTCTGTACTGTGAAAATCACAGAAAGCCACACAATGATGTTGAATTTAAAAAGCCTTTATGGAGGATAAATTGGCATCAGGAATATGTGAGACCCTAAATGTGTTCATAAATTAAACTAATAAAAGACTAATGTTATGGGTACATAGGGAACTGGAGATTAGGCTCTCCAGTCAGACTGTTTACGGACAAATTTAAAGTAAAAAGTGTGAGTTTCTAAAGACTCATAATAGGAGGGGAAAGTGATGAGCTTTGGGATGACTAGATGGTCACAGTGACATTCAGATTAACAGAAAATACATGGTTATGACCACATGCCAGATGGTGGGTTTGGCTTCATTTTATAAAACTGAGAACACCGAGTGTTCCTAGGATGTGGAGCAATTGAAATTTTTATATGTTGATGCTGAGATTATAAATAGAAACAATCACTTTGTAAAACTCTCAAATTCTTCAGTACAAATATAAGTACCCAATTTATATGATCCGGTAATTTCTCTCTCACATATAGTATATCCAATAGACTTACATATCAATGTACCCAAAGAGACTTAGACATGCAGTCAGTATCTAAGTAATTCTAAGATAATTTTTTAATGGCTATTAACTTACTGAGATTTTTGTCTTTCTTTTGAGTTAGTTTGATAGGTTTTAAAAACTCTATTTCATGTTATTTTGCCAATTTATTGACATGCACAAAATGGACACAGTAGCATTACTAATGTATCCTCTTGAATTATGTTATTTTTTAGTGAACTGTTTGTTAGCTTAATGCAAATTATTGTGGTTACTTTTATTTTATTCTTTCTTACTAGTATGTTAAACTCTATCTTTCTATGTGTATATACTATAATTTATATGTAAGTATATACCATATATACTACTATATATTTTATATATTATATGTTGTACTATATAGTATATAGTTTGCATATAATTTTTCACCTGTAATATATATTATAAACATAATATACAACTATGCATGTATATCTAATATAATAAAAGAGAAACATGCAAATTGACCGTACCTTTGCTGTGCCCCAAGCCACGCCCACCAGCCAATCAGAGTGACTATATACAAATTAACCCAACCAAGATGGCGGCCAGCACCCACGGAGCTGGAGCAAGCAGGAGGCTTGGTTGCCCCGGCGATGGAGGAAGCCAAGCTTCCCACCTGCCCTGGCTGGCTCTGGCCTCCGCTGAAGGCAACAAAGTTTCAATTACAAAAGATAAATAAACCCCAGATACCTGCCTCCACTAGGAGCTTGGGTGGCTGGGCACCATAGCCAGCCTGCAGACAGCCATCAGCCCCTTACCCAGACTGGCCAGGCACTCCAGCAGGACCCCCCACCCTGAAGGGCTGTGACCAGCCTGAAAACAGCCCTAGTCCCTCACCCAGGCTGGCCAGGCACCCCAGCGGGGACCCCCACACTTAAGGGGCTGTGGCCAGCCTGCAAACAGCCATCAGCCCCTCACCCAGGCTTTGCAGATATTGCCATATTGCTCTCCAAAGTGTCTGTGCCAATATTCATGGAGACATTTTATAGGTATTCTAGATTTAAAATTTATTTCAATTTAATGAAAGTTCTGTGTAACTGTCTTTTCTCTTTCCTTGCCAGGATAACTAGAGAGATTCAAAATCTCTTGTATTTCCTCATTATTATTGAGCTTCCTTTTCTGTGATATGCTTAATCATATATTTTGCCCAACTTTTTTGTTGGATTACTTTTTTATACATTTGTCTGACTATCTTATATATTCTTAATATTGATCCATGCCAATCATATATATTGTAAATATTTTTCCAAAGAGTAACAGCTTATCTTCTTATACTTTTAATATGTCTTTAGTGGAGAACACTTTAATTATCATTACTTTAATATTATCAACTTTGTTTTCAGAGCTACATTATTGCAACAGTACAAGTAGACCTATTTATAGTTTGCTAAGTGAATTACATAGTTTATTTAGAACTTATAAATCTTTTACAATTTTCTTTATAAATGTACCCACATTTTTATCAGCTTTATTAATTAATTTATATTTGTATTATTTGTAGAAATACTAGTATCTTAAATCATTTGATAATATAGGTATGTGCCTTTAATTTTATTACTCTTATAGTCACTAGTCACCTTACTAAACTTTTTTTAAAATTTAAAATTTCTAATACTGCATTTAAAGAACCTGTTGGGTCTTTTTCTATGAGGATGTCACATAGTACTACATATAAGTAGTGCAATCTATCAATTCAAATTAATTTAAAAAATATGTTATTAAGAAAATGAATCTTATGGAACCAATATAATGTAATGTCATAATATAATGTTTTACAACACATAAAAAATTTCATGTGGACAATCTGCATCATGGACATTAAAAACACATATAATTTCAAATCTTTATACCTCATATTGCTTAAACTTGTCTTACTTGAGGAATAGAACATAGACATACTTTTCTCATATTTTGTTTTAACAAAATTCTTCTATTATTTTACCATTGACTTTAATATTTGCTGCAGATTTTGATATTAAGAATATTTCTTCCTATAGTTCATTTGCTAAGTGCTTATAATAGGAAAGTCAGTTAAGGTTTATCAAAGACTATTTTTCTGTTAAGATGATCAGATAGATTATTCTCTGTAATGTAATATTGCATGGATTACATTAATAGATATTCAAAATTAAGCCATCATTATATTTTAAGATAACCTCACCTTGGTCCTTTTTAAATAAAAGATATGTGTTTTTCAAATATTACATTTGGAATGATTCCTAAGTAATATTGACTTAAAATATTAACTTTATACTGTCCTAATTTGTTTTAATATCAAAGTTATATGGGTCTCATAAGATGAATTGGGGAGTGCCATGTCTTTTTCTGTTCTCTCAAAAATATTTAGATAAGACTGGAATTATATTTTTCATAAAAGTTGAGCTGATATCATTAGTACAGTTATATGGGTTTGACAGAATAATTTTTGGTTGTATTTTTAAGTAATACCAAGGTAATTTTTAATGGCTATTAACTTACTGAGATTTTTGTCTTTCTTTTGAGTCATTTTGATATGTTTTAGTTCTTAAAAACTTTATTTTACATTACTTTGCTAATTTATTGGCATAACATTATTCAAAGTACAAGTATAATTATTTTAATATCTACACTAAATGTTTCACTCCATTTTTATCTTAATATTATGTATTTGTACCTTTTATTTTTTTCTTGATTAATGTCAGCAGTGGTTTGTTTATTTTTACTAACATTTTTATAAGTAAATCTCAGTTGGTTCTCTTCTATTTTTGTTTACATGAATTTAAATTTGATTATTTACCATATTTTACATATTGTGGTTTATTAAGTGAATTGAAATGTGAACATAGTACCTTGAAGGTGACAAGAGCTTTATAAGTTTAATTATGATTGCAACTCTAACTCCTGCCATCCTCGTATGCTGGCCAGCTCTATTGGCTTACATTTGGCTTCTTTCTATTCTCTGTGATTTCCTTTTAGCAAGGCAGGCACCATGTCTTAATGTACCCTTCTCTGTGTCCTCCATAGCATCTACCTCATATGATGTGTCAACGAGAGTACAACTCTCAAGACATCTTTAATTAACTGATTTGAAAAATTACACTCAAGGGTTCAGCTGAAACAAGGCAGTTTACAATATAAAAGGTCATTAGGTGAATTAGATTAGGTATTTTTAATTTAGTATGTGTACATTCACACTGCCTATAGGGTAGACTCTACATATCATATGAAGACTATTATCTTTTTAAATTAACCTTCTTTATGATATTACTTTCTATTCATATTTTCAATTCTGTTGACTGCTCTTTGAATTACTAGGCTGTCTTAGTCCATTCAGGCTTCTTATTTAAAACTACGAAGTCTGGGTGGCTTATAAACCACAACAAAATATTTGTCATAATTTTGAAGGCTAGGAAGTCCAAGATCAAGGTGACTACAGATTCAGTGTCTGGTGAGAGCACACTTCCTGGCTCATAGACAGCATTCTTCTGGCTGTGTCCTCACAAGACTAAGGGATGAGGGAGCTGCCTGGGGTCTCTTTTATAAGGACACAAATCTCATTCATGTGGCTCTGTCTTCATGACCTAATCACCTCCCATACGTGCCACCTACAAATACCATTACATTGGGGATTAGATTTCAGCATATGACCTTGGGGGGAACACAGCCATTTAGTCTAAAGTAAGAGCCTTATCACTAGTTCTCTCTTAATTTAAGCATTAATAGGTTGTTATGTGACACAAGATTACTGAATGGTTTTAAATAATATTTTTTAATGCAGGCTCTGACTGGTGGAGAGAGGGTTTGGTATTTTGAGTTAAATTCAGAGACATTGGAAATACCAAATAAATAACCACTGTTATTTTTCACAAATGTTGGGCTGACAGATTGTTTAATATAAACAGAATAATGCGTGTCCTGACATTTTAAAATTGTTCAGTAACTTTTAGAACTGAACACTTCATCATGCCTTTAGTTCTTCAGTATTCTGTTCCGAAAATTTTCTCTGCCTGAAAGAAGTGTATGACATTAGATTTTCCCTGGAGAAAACTACAAGCACATCTACCTTTAAAAGAAGCATTTATAGTGTTCAAATCAGATAGAAATTTCAGGCAGACCTGCAAATATACATTTATTCTTATAACAACTTAACGTTTATATGTATCAGATAATTGCTTTGATAAGGTGGGAAAGAAGGTTAACTAAATTTTGGAGATGATAGAAAAAAGTCTTATTTCTAACAACCATCTTGCTCTTTTCTAATGTTTAGTTTCACAAAACCATATGCATCAAATATAAGACCCCTATCTTAACAAAGTCAATAAATGATGCCTGGCCGGTGTGGCTCAGTGGTTGAGCGTCGACCTATGAATCAGGAGGTCAGGGTTCAATTGCTGGTCAGGGCACATGCCTGGGTTGCAGGCTCCATTCCCAGTAGGGGGTGTGCGGGAGGCAGCCAATCACTGATTCTCTCATCATTGGTGTTTCTTTCTCTCCCTCTCCTTTCTTCTCTGAAATCAATAAAAACATATTTAAAATAAAGAAAAGAAAGTAAATAAATGAGCATACTTTAAAAAAGGAAAAAAACAAGAGTAAAATTTTAAAAAATGAATAGTGTTTGGTTTACTGTTTTATAAAAGATTCAACACAAGCATTAGCATAGTAAATAGGAATTAAAATTGAGTGTCATTAAGTAAATACACACATACACATAAAGTCATTTTCAAATAATCATGTTTCATTCTGTCTGATAGTCTCTTATGGCTCCATCCATAGCACATGTAACAATCTGAGGTTTAATTTCTTACAAATTCAGTTACATTACATTAGTTGGACACCTGTTTAAGGATGATGAAAATATTCTTATTATTATCACAGGAATGGCTGAAATGTTTAATTTTTGTGAAATGTATAACTACCAGGTACTTGCTAAAATAGATGAACAGATCTTTATAATATTCAATTAATATATCAAATATCACTGTTAATGTTTCCTAAATTTTTAAATATTTATTTCTTTAGGCCAATGATATTCTTTTTTTCATTCATCTTAACACCATTTTTTTACTAAATACTTGGAATAAATTAGTATGATTATGTGAGTCATTTTGAAAGAACCAACATATAAAGATTACCTACAAATTTTGCCTTCAAGGATAATGAATCAACAAATATCTGCATTTGAAACAGGTGAACTGAAGTCCTAACTTTAAAATAATTTTCTACTTCTAAAGTAAAATACTTTGAGGAATCAAAAAGCGCACAAGCTAGAAGAAAACTCCACAAATTATTGTTAAATACGCAGTTACAAATTAGCCATTTTTGTAAATAATATTTTTGCTTTAAATACACAGCTTAGTCTCTAAAGGGAAAAAAAATGGCATATTTATAGAGACCCACCAACTAGCTAATTGAAATAGCAAATGTTTACCCTGGATCACCTCATGACAGTGCCACCGTTTAGCAGATTAAGATTTATAGAATGTCCCCACTAACGGCCCACAATGGGTGCAGCTGCACTATTTTGGTCGCCCAGGAAGTGTGCTTGGCTAGGGAAGCACCGCATCTGCATGCTCCATGTTAACACTCAGGCCTTTTATAGCCATAATAAAGTCGGCACTTTATGCGCAGACATGCCAGAAGCTAGAGCCAAGCACGACGAAATCACTGGGGTTGAGGGGCACAAATTCAAGCCGCCTGCCAAAAACATGGGCAGCTGTATTCCAAACAGGAAGTGGGTGCCAGGGACACACCTGCTCCAGATGCTTGGTTTGCAAAAATCTCTACTACTTTCCTCCAGTGGACACAGGCAACACTTGGCTCATTCTTGCTTATGCATGTCCAAGTGGAAGATTCGGAGTCAGGTTTGTGTTAATTATTCAAGTTATTCAACAAGAGAAGTGGCCCACTTAAAATTAAGTTATCCCCTCGCCCCCTATTTTTAAAGTACAGGAAGACATAATTGAGGTGTGCAACCTTTCTTTTGCTCAATCCTACCTCTTCAACAAAGCTGAGCTTGCTGGTGGCTTATCATCCTAAACAGGGTACTAGTAGACTCTTCTACCTTCAGTATCGGGATCACTCAGTGCTACTTCTGAACCTTTGGCCTTGTGCTGACTTGTGAGACGTTAGTCTGCTTTATTGTAGTCATATGTTCCCAGAAAAGGTCCCAGAGTTTCAGGATGAGAAATGCTCAAGTGCCAGAATTAAAGCCACCACATTAGATCCAAATAATTCAATCCAGTTTTGGTATTCACAAAATGTGATGGCTAAGGGAAGTATTTCTTTATAAGGAAAATGGTCTCCACCTGTGATTTCATCCCTTTCTTAGTCTAATATCAGGAAGAAGGAATGATATTGATTGGCTCTTTCTCAAACTGCAACAGTTGTTGAGTTTGGAGCAAGAATAGACATTAGAAACAGAACTGGGTGTTGTTCGAAATAGGTATTATGGGTTTGATTACATTTTCCTTTCCTATCATGAGCCTCCGATGTGAGGTGCATATGCCAGGGAACAACGTAGAGAAGGGAGTAACACAGGAAAGCCATTTCTTATTTTATTCAGATCAAAGTGGATCACTACTAAAGACATTGTGTATTCACTGTTCAGACCTGAGCAATGAAACCAGTCTACAATTTGGAATGACCTAGGAATTGTAATGAGAAGGTGTCATAGGAAACAATGAAGTCGGTCAGGGCTTCAGGCAGCAAAGTTGTTTCTCATGGGTCATGGTATATGATTTGTGCCAAGGTCAGCCTGGTGCCGAGTGAACGAAAGAGCTACATGAGGCTCTCATTAGGCTCAACATGCCAGAAAGTGCTTCACAATAAGCAATTCTACAAAGAAAATAAGTATGAGAAATCTAAGGTATCCTGAGATCTTGATTTCTAAGGATTTCAGATGGAGGTTTTTGCAATTTCTCCTATTGTTGAAGCTCCTGTAGCCAGTCATCTGCGTTCACAGTACAGTTATCCTTATTCTCCTGGAAATGTTTTGTTCTCTGTACATGATGAAACAGTCTTCTTTAGAACATGTATCACCATTAACGTAATATTTTAATTAATAAGTTAGCCTCTCTATGACTTCTGAACATTTGACAGGTGTCAAATGTTTGGATCAAATATACTAATACCCCAGATATCTCAATGTTATAAAATATATTCGGTGAAGGATATGTCACCCACTGAACTAGCTAATTCATTCCAGTGAAGGACCACCAGTTCTAGCTGAAAGGCAATAAAGAATGTTGCTCTGATGATATTGCTAATGCCTTCATGCACTTTGTTTTGAGTTGCTTCTATTCTGGTTATTTCTTTTCTAACTTTAATGAAGTTAGGTGTACATCCAAACAATAAACCACAACATTTTAGTTTTAGATTTAAAGATTGATATTAAAGATGAAAAATGTGGCTAATGGGTAATAAATATTAAAATAAAATTGTCAATTTTTTGCTAATATACCACATTGGGAATGACACCGACATCCTAAGATTAATTTCCTGGTTCCCAATATAAGTAAAATGTATATACTGTTTTCTTCCCTCTGAGCATGTATTGCATATTTATAATGTTGTTTTTCTGTTTCAAAGAAAACAGTCAAGCTGAAAAATGATACTTCACATTGGTTTGAATTTCTTTTATAAAATTTTATAACAAATTTCTTTGTAATTTATTAGAGTTTGAATTTTGTATGCTTGTAATACAGATGCAATAATTAGGTAGATATAAAAGATGTACAATTTTTAATTCAATGAATATGTTAGTTAAACCCACCTTTTATTATACTACTCAAGAGAACTTCCACTTCTGTATATTTTAACATATAACAGGCATCATATAGTAACTAGTTTCTTGTTTTTATTGTTATATTACGCTTAAGCTCATCTTTTACTTTAAAAACTTCATAAATTATTTATTATAAAAACAAAGATATATGAGAATAAAGAAAGATAGAAAAATAAAATCAATATATACAAAATATATCCTATAAAATTCTCAATGCATTAGTGTTTTTAATTTTTATGTACACAATTACATTATTACATAATAAAGAAAAGTTGCTCTAAAATATATGTAGATTAAAAATTATTATTTAAAATATATTTTGTTTTAAATCTCATTAAATAGACAAAGCTATAAAATTTCTTAAATAAACATAAGATAATAATTAGATGACCTTACAATCGGCAATGAGTTTTTTTTATTTTTTTAAAAAATTCACATTACATAATATTAACTATATTAAAGTGTACAGTTCAGTAGCACTTAGTACATGTTTAGTTAGTTCCAAAATATTTTCATTACCCCAAAAGGGAACCCTGTGCACATTAAGCTGTCACTCCCCATTCACCTGAAAACACTAATTTGCTTCCTGTTTCTATTGATATATTTATTCTGTATCTTTCATATAAATGTGACTTTTGTGTTCAGCTTTTTTCACTTAGCATGTTATCAAGAATCATATATGTTATAGCATGTATTAGTACCTCATTTACCTTTATTATTAATAACATTTTATTATAGGGATATGAAAGATTTTATTTATTCATTCATCTACTGGCAGATATTGTGAATATTGCTACCATGAACATTAGTGTACAAGTATTTGTTTCGGTACCTGTGTTCCATTCTTTTGGGTTTACACTTAGAAATGAAACTCGTAGGTCATATGACATTCTCTGGTTAAATTCTACTTTTCAAGGAATGGACAAAGCCTTCAGTGGCTGAACCATTTTACACTTATAAGTTTTTGAACATGATTATTATAGTCAGCTGGTACATACGTGGAATGGTGTCTCATTGTACAACAATAAATTTTTAGATAAAAGACAAAATCATGATCTATGAGAAAAAATACTGTTAAATTGGGCTTAAATACAATAAAAAAAATTTTAAAAAAACTTCTGTAAAGGCCCAGCCAGCTTTCCTCAGTGGTTGAGTGTCAACTTATGAACCAGGAGGTCATGGTTTGATATGCCTGGATTGCAGTCTCGATCAATGATTCCCAGTGTGGGGTGTGCAGGAGGCAGCCGATCAATGATTCTCTCATCATTGATGTTTCTATCTCTCTCTCCCTCTCCCTTCCTCTCTGAAATCAATAAAAATATATATTTTTAAAATTCTGTGAAAAAGACATTATTAAGAAAATAGAAAGACAGCTAAATGTAATGTGATCTGAATGAGCTCCTGGACAGAAAAAATGGATATTAAGTAAAAATAATGGAAACCTGAATAAAGTATAGATTTATTTAATAATTATATATCAATATTCATTCATTAATTGTAAAATATATAACATTTTAAAATAAACTTACATTTGTAAAAATCAGTAGAACTCTACACCTGTTTATAAAAGTGAATATATTAGCACCTCCCATTGACATATGACAGTTTTGCCTTTAACAGTTATAGATTCATTTCTATAAAGGACTAAGGAACCTTTACCTTTAGATTCTGGCTATTCCATTTTTCCCAAGAAAGAAGCCCACAAAGAAAAAAAAAAAAGCTCATCTTAAAAATATTTGCTATAAACCTACCCTGTCTTTTTCTTTGGAAACATGCATTTTAATGATTTTATTTTCTTGAGTTCAGAACATATAATTTTGAGTCTGTGTGAAATGGGTTTATTCAGTTTATTTCAAAACCCAAGAAGTATGGAATAATTTATGTTTTGAAATTATAATGTTGCTTGTGCTCTCTTTACTCCCTTACATAGATTCTGATTTTTAAAGCTAATTCAGATGAACATTGAATAAATAAAATCATATCTTTCAAAATAACTCATGTTTATCCCAACAAATACTGATAGTTTCCATTTACTAGTAAGTCCTTCTCTATTGTTTCTCTCTGTCTTCATATTTTCCAAGTTTGTTTTTTATTGATGAGTCCCATACCAGCACATCAGTAATTAGGTGGAGAACCATTCTTCTTTTGTGTATAATATATGTGGTGGCAGGAAAAGGTTGCAACAAAAGGAGGATATTATAAAATATCATGGATACAAACTTGTGCTCAACACAGTATATTTAATAAATTAAATTGCAGTTGCCTGAAATTGGAGATAATTAACCTCTCATTCAGTAAACAAAACAGAAAAGTCTATTTTTGTTAGAGAGACTGGCTACAGAATAATTTTTTTCTTTCGTTCTAATCTATCTAGACACAACTATGTAACACAACCACACACACTATTTTTTAATGATAAATGGTTCCAACACAAAAAAAAGGTGGGATAATTCTTTAAGGAATTGACTTGAGTTAAAATGTGTCTATTTCTTTTCTGAGACATAAAAGTAAAAGACTTACTCGTCTCAGTAATAAAAGTATGACTATGTCAGAATAAATGTTTGATGCTTTAAATCTGCTGAGAGAATAAATTAATCTTTCTGAAGATACAGAAGTAGAATAGATTAAGTGGCTTGAATATACCTACAGGATTAATGTAGTTCATAGTTTGATACCGACAAACTCTGATAAGAGCAATTGAAGCTATTCAAGCAGGCTTCTATTGTAATTCACCACATATTCACAGTGTATATTCAATGCATAATATTCGACATCTAAACACGCGTTATTGCTTTCATCCTGATACCGAGTGTTACTATTCTATGCTTGTCTCTGTAGTCTGGTTTTCTGACATATCATAGAATAGACTCTGGTGTGTGCACAGCCTCATGTGGGAATGTCCCGTCAGTCCTCTGAGTCTCCTCTCTCGGTGCTTTCTAGAGTGCGAGGATCAGATGCTTGCTGAGAAGATCAGTGTAGCATTGATGTCATCTGAAAGCATGGCAGTGAAAATGTGCATCATTGAAAAAGAAAATAAATAGAATTGCATACAAATCAAATTTTGCAAATAATTTAACACTCCTACCAGATCCTAACTGAATTCACACGTGTTCTTTACGTCCATTTTTCAGAGCCTCCATAGTTTTCTTCCTCCATAGACAAGGCAGAAAAAGTCTGCCTTCACTGCATATTCACTGGTTCTCAACCTTCTGGCCCTTTAAATACAGTTCCTCATGTTGTGATCCAACTATAAAATTATTTTCCTTGCTACTTCATAACTGTAATGTTGCTACTGTTATGAATCATAACGTAAATATCTGATATGCAGGATGGTCTTAGGCAACCCCTGTGAAAGGGTCGTTCAACCGCCAAAGGGGTCGCGACCCACAGGTTGAGAACCGCTGGCATATATTCAATATCCCTCAAGAGAGATGGATTTAAATAGGGACATGCTCACAGGAACAAAAATATATGAAATATATAGCTGTTGTTTTCATTTTAGCCTGGTGATCATTTTCATAACTAGTATAAACAGACCTAGCATCGATTTTTCAAAGTGATTGCAGGCCTTTTTCTAAGACCCTTAAGATATTGGAAGTTAATTGCTGCCATGCAAGAACTATGTTTAAGAATATCCTTCTTTGAATCTTTGCCAAAGTGTGAATGCTTTTATGCTAAAACATCATTATACTGTCACATGGAAATCATCAAATTTCACATTCAAAATGCTAAAAAATACTTATTGGAGAAAAATGCATATTAAAGACAGCATTTGGATAAACCCTAGTTTAAAGAAAAAAATAAATGTAATGGCATGTGTTTAAAATGTATGTTTTATTAAATTTCAACAACGTTGCAGAGTAAAAACAACACTCAAAAACATGCATTCCTAAAGTTCTGAACATATTCCATGTAATTGATAATCTAGATCTTTGAGAAAAGAAATAAGGAAAAAGAATGAGTTTTTTCCCTCCACTCTTCATTACCAAAGCTTTATTTGATGTGAAATACTTCACTTTTAAATATAATAATCTAAAGATGTTATGCTATTACTCATAAGCAATTGGTGTGATCATTTATTTGTTTTACACTGAGATTCAGACTTTAACTTTGGGTGAAGGGCAGACCTAATGATTGAGATAGAGGAAGTACAGCAAAAATGAAAAACCTGAACTTAAAAGGAGACTATTATGAGGCAGCAAATATCTGGGGCACCTGGTGCATAGGAAGTGAGGATGTCAGAAAGTGAACGAATAGAAAGAGGTAGGGTTAAATATAAAAACCTTATTTTGTGACTTTTGCAAATATAACTGAATCAGAGCCAGCCTTGGGGGTTATGGTGTATCCATATAAATAACAATTAAGATAATCCTAATATATAAAAACCCTGGGACAGTCACATCCACAACGACCTGAGGCTTGACCTAACGCCCAAGCTGCTTGTGCAGCAGGCTCTGATGGGTGGGGCCTTGTGTCAGCGGAGACAGGGACGGTGGAGGCAGGGCCAGCACTCACACTCACAACCACACACACGCACAGACACACACAGCGCCCACCAGCTCACAGCCTCTTCCCCCTTTCTTTCCCTCCTTCCCAGCTTGCTCTCAGATCCTCTCTCAGAATGAGGAAACAAAACAGACTGGGCCTGAAGAGGCCTAGATAGAAGGGAGGGTGGGCAGAAGGTGGAGCAGCCCCCACTGGCCCTGCCCCCTCCCAGCTGGCAAAGAGGAAGAGGGAGACAGGGAGGCCTGGAGGACTGCTGAGGAAAACAAAGTGGCGAGATCAGGCCAGCAGGGGAGGGCAGTTGGGGTCAACCAGGCCGGCAGGGGAGGGCAGTTAGGGGCAATCAGGCAGGCAGGCAGGTGAGCAGTTAGGAGCCAGTGGTGGAATTGGGCCTAAACTGGCAGTTGGACATCCCCCAAGGGTTCCCCAATTGGAGAGGGTGCAGGCTGAGCTGAGGGGGAACCCCCCCTTGCACGAATTTCATGCACCAGGCCACTAGTATATAATAAAATATCTGTATATAATACTTTACTAATATCCCATTTGTGTTCTAAAACATACATAAAAGTAAAAATTTAAATAGATGAGATAAATTAAAAATTATTTTCTCTCTACTCTCCAGTGTATCTTTTGTGCTCATGCTCTGATAAATAAATTTGAAATCTATTGGCTTAGGCACTGGTTAAGGAGCCAGAGAAGTAAAAATTTAAAATGTTATCTTTGACTATTTCTAGTGGTACATTTCTTACACAAAATATATAACCTCTTTAAACTTCAGTTGTTGTTTTTTTAAATGTCTTATAAAGTGGGGATAATACTATAAAACCTAGGTTACAGAATCTTGGAAAGGTTGTGAGATATCCCATATAAACTGCTTAGCTCATACGTTGCTTAATATAGGTTCTCAGTGAAGGCTACCTGTTAAGATTGTGTAGGTTGGCAGGAGTTCTGTGTGCCTCTGGGGCAACTTTGGAACATTGGTAATGGTTATAACTGTGCTTAAAAGAACACAGTTGCAGGGATAGAACTGACCTATACCTTTTCAAGTGAGACACATATACACCACCGTCACCACCACACAGCCCCCGAGATTCTAACAGAGAAAGCAAACAAAGCAGGTCCCGACAGGTTTCCTGTTCTTTTTTTCTAACTCATAATTGCTAGAGATGAAACCCATGTAATTTATCTGCATTGTTTTACTGCTTGACATTATGTTAATTTCCTTTTCTGTTCATTTATTGTTTGTTACTGGTTTCTGTGGAACCCTTAGGACACACTTCAAAATGAAATATTTTTCAGCCCTATTAAAATATTTTAATGAATCCGAATCCGGAAAGTGCTTGATGGTGGCCAGCAGCACTGTCTTATACAATGAAAAAGAGAAGTTGTAGGAGGACATAAGTTTGAGACAAAGAAGCAGCAGAAATGATACCCTGGGTCACACATTTTAAAGGAGATGATCATAACAGAGGGAACGATGACAAATAGTAAATTTCTATCTCTTTCCTTTTCAAAAAGACTCACATAGACCTATCTTTTGTTCATAAATGCTTTTATTTTGTCTTAAGGGTGAACATTGCACTTTCAGCATCTCTCTCTCTAGAGTCTGTTTTTAATTAACACCACATATTATGTTTGCTAAATTTATATTATGAACACAATCTTGTAATATAGAACTCCATAAAAAAGTAAAGGTTTTATAGAGAGCTTATATTATATTAAGTAATATTATATTACTATGTTACTACTCCCCCAAATAAAATATAGGAAATCTTCATAACTATTAAAGGCTTTTGTCCGAAGGTGGCCAAGAAATCAGGCCTTGCACGGGAAAGTGCAGACAGGAGAGAGCAAGGATGCCAGGCACATACATAAAGGAGATACCTAGTGTTCATTTCTAATTTCCCCAAATGAGGGAGCCTTCTTTCCCTTATGGACAAGTCTAATCTTTTCCACATGTTTATTCAGTTGTCTAATTGGCAAATTCAAGGAAAAACCAGGGTGTCCTGGGCTCAGCCTCACACTGTGCTCTTCAATTTAATTCCCTCCAGCAGTAGCCATGCCCACCTGGTCTTATCTAATTCTGAGTCTCCATGTTAGCAAGTTTAATAGTCTCCTCCCTAAACCCACAGTCTCCAATATCATCCACACGAAAGGTGGTATTCTGCCCTCTCTCTTATTTCCGAAATGTTTCAGAAATTAGGAAATCTATTAGCTTCAGTGAAGATCACAAAGATGGGCCAGGTATAGTGAGAGAGATGTGGCACTGGAGGCAGCAGAGGGCAGAGCTGGGCACCAGGTTATAGACTTAAGCCAACAGAGGTTCCCGCGGTTGCCTGCATCAGGAAAGTCACGGCAGACATCAGGAGTCCAGCCACACCACACACCCTAGAGCTCTTGCCAAGATCTTTTGTTCCTTGAAAGGCTGAGGAGTCAAGCTTAGAAGCAAACACAAGAAATAAAGCCAAGATACAAAAGAGAAGGTGGCAGAACCACACTGCGCAGTGGGAAGAAGCAACTACAGCACTGATTACTGGCATCAAGGAATTAGTGTATCACGTTGTAGTGGACTAGCAGAAAGGTCGACACATCATTAGCACCATGGCCATTTCAATGATGGCAGCCAGTACACCCACCAACAGTAATAACTACTGAACACTAGGTATGTGTCCAGGAGTAGGTCAAGAACTCTAATGTACTAATAGATTCAGTTCTCATAACCTCCCAAAGAGATAGGTAGTTGATACTTAGGCATTACCGATCAAGGGCTTCTTAAATTATCTCCAAGTCAGAGCAGAGCTGGCTGAGACTCTTGAATGGTGCTAAACGTACAGGTAGGATGTAAGTGGCCACAATTTTAAAGGTTAAAGATTTACAGAGGCGATTCATTATAGTTATAGGCCGGCGTGCACGACATAGTTAGAGGCCTTTGTGAATCGTGGGACCATACATCCTAAAGTGAGGAGAGACCGTGTGATCTTCTGACTTCCTCTCTGATCTTTTAACACTATCTCCACTTGGCAGAGAAAGAGTCTGAGGCACAGAGCGCTTAAGTGACTTATTGAAGATCAGACAGTGACAGTGGTGGAGACCTGCAAAATCATCCCTAATTAACTCTTTGAAACCTATTGATAACTCTTTGGGTAACAGCTGTTTCAAGAGCCAAATTAATCTTTCCTAGCATGCCCACGATTCAGAGTCTTTACCTTTCCCCACTGATGTTCAGACCCTTGGAGCTTGGTGCTTAAAACACCACCTGCTACCTTGTAACCTACACCCACCCTCTTCAGCATGATGACTGCTGGGCTCCAGGGCAGTCCAGGCTGTCCCGTGGGGAGCTCACTCCCGCAGCTTTCCACCCGAAGGCTCTTTATGAGCTGAAATCGCCATCCATACAATTTCCCTGCTTGTAAAGACAAGCAGCGAGGAGAGCACAAAAGAAGCCAATTTATCCATTTTTCTGTATCTGGGATACATGTGGAGTCAAAATTGGTGGTTTGCCTCGGCTCTCCCTGCTAGGATAATTTGGGGTAATGTTGTAACTAAACGTTATGTTTAACCATGCCAGTCACACTGTGCATTATAAAGACCACATTACAGAGTGCATTACCTTTCTAACATACCGGAGTGTATGAGTAAATTTCAAAGCAGAATAGCATCCATGAATACGAAATTTTGTCACCCTTAATTTGGCATTGCTATTCCAAGACAGAGAGAGAAGCCTTGTGTGTCTTGCTTTATTTCTATTTTGATATGCTTTTCACTGATAGGGAAGTTCAAATGCTCTGATTTGTTTTTAAAGTGCTTTGTTTGTCTTGTCTCTCTTGTGCTTATGTATAAACATACCAACATATTCTCTCTCTCAATCCCTAAAATGTATAGCTTGGATCATGTTTCTGAATTTCTCCCTTTCCTTTAAAATTAAATATAGTATCAAGTTCTTGGTTTCTCCCTCTATAGAGAGGTCTAGATTTTCTCCTGTTTTTTTTTTCTTTTTGCATTTTCTCAGCAAAATTACAAACCAAATCCAAACCTTGCTCCTTATCAGAATTATTGTAACAAGTCTATTGGCTCTCTATACCATCACTCTCCCTTCTCCCACTCCAGTTACCCAAAGCAAAAATGCCAGAGTTATCAAGCACTGAACATGCATTTACAGTAATGATTTATATTTTTCTCTGTGTTTTACGTGTTAAGTCCAAATCCATTAACCTAATAATTAATAATAGAGGACTCTCAGACTAGAGGATTCTTGTTTGACTAAATGGCCAGAAGTTTTTATGTTTGTGTGTTTGTTTTTCTCTGTTCCCAATAAATTCTACAGCTCTTAGCTGTTGGTTGTGCCATATCTCCCCTGATTTAGATAATGTCCCACTATGGTAGACATTACCATTCTCTCTGATATCCAGTTCCCTTTCCTCTTTACATACAAGTAGCTGTGCCTTTCTGCTTCTTAAAGTTAAATGAGACTATGTGACTATTCCTGGATGTAGATGTGGACCAAACTTTGGACTGTAGCTTTTAACAGCAGGTGCTAACTACATTCTGCAACTTTGTCATTTCCATTCCATGGAAGTCAAGGAAACATGATAGGATGAACCCTTCATCCATCTGAAACAGTAAGTTTCCAGTAGGTACATGCCAGACAGATAGTATAAGCTACAAATAAAGCTTTTTTCTTTTAAGCCATTCAATTTTGATTATTATTCTTAACAGTAGCATATCTAGCCTCTTCTGAATTATACACGTAACAATCATTTAAAAGATGCCACAGCTTGACCGGCAAAGACCTATGAACCAAGAGGTCACAATTTGATTCCTAGTCAGGACACATGCCTGGGTGGCAGGCTCATCCCTGGTAGAAGGCATGCAGAAGTCAGCCAATGGATGATTCTCATCATTGATGTTTCTATCTTCCCTCCCTTTCCCTTTCTCTCTGAAATCAATAAAAATATGTTGTTTTTTTAAAAAAAGGTGCCACAAAAATCAAAACCAGTAAGCGTTGCTTTGTTACTTCTGAATCTCTTCCTTTTCCCATGAGCACTTTATGTTTATCTTGCTCTTCAAAATTTGCATCAATTCATTTATTCAATTAATTCTGCAGTGAATGTTTACTGCATACTCTGCCCAGTATTAAACTATTCACCAAAAAAAGGTATATTAATTGAAAATGATTTAAAACAATCTCATGACTCTGGGAAATAACTAAATTTCAAATAAATTTAAGAATGTACATGTTTGTTCCAAATTTATATACATCTTGTGTGCTTATTTCATATTATATTTGGGGACTTCCTTGGATCAGATTTGCCCCTGCTTCACTTCTTCTGTCTTTTCTAAGTCCAAGAAGACCAAAAATCAAAAGGAAATTTCATATTTTTTTTCTTCCAAATACTTGCCATATGAAGACACCAAAAACTTTTACAGGAATTGAAAATTAATAATTTATTTTACTCTATTCAGAAGTTTTTGTTATACATTTTTTAAGAAATTCAAATACCAATGAAATGATCAGTTTTAATAACAGTATATGACAAGTCAATACAATGGAAGTGGCAAATAATGGAGAATTGTTTTCCGACTAAGCTTAACCATGCTGATAGTGTGTTTACCTCTGCAGTAAATCAATATTAGCATAAAACCAACAAATATGTGGCTAAGTCTGAAAACCCTTATTTAAATATTTATTAGTGATTACTAAGGTCAGTAAGAATGAGAACACTAACAAAATAAATATTTTCTAATTATGCCTCGTCCTGAGTTCTGCCCTACTGCAATACATTTTAATAATAGAAAATGTAGAGCTGAAATATTTAATTGCATAAGATTTTATGAAAAAAAAACCCTGAAAATTTGAATGAATATATAAATATATTTTAATGCTGTTATTAATGATAGTATGGTAAACCTCTCTTGGATGCCAAAATACGTTCATCTTAATAATTTTGGTTGATATCATTTAGTGCTAATGAGAGGGTTGGGTATAAAATACATTTGGTATGCTTCAGTCTTGGTCTAAGCTTTTGGTCAGCTTCTACAATAATAAATGTATTTATTTTAGTGCTTCCACTGTATTCTATATGAATATGCCAGTCTATAGCTATCTAGCTAACAATATAGAGACAAAGTATAAGCATATGCAATTAATGTTAAAAGATAAACTATGCTTAAAATGATAAAAGCTGAATAAAAATTTTAAAAACTTTTTTTTGCTAAGCTTTAGGTAAACTTGTTCTTAATTGATGCCTTGAATAAAAACCTAGATTGCCGTGACACTAGCACAATGAAATGATCAGCATTGTTCTCATTAACTCTCTTTTTAAAATAATACATTATATTTTTACTTTAAAATTAATATTTAAATCACTTTGGGTGAAGTTATGCTGACCTAAAAACATCCTTGGTGATTTCATTGCACTGAACAAGCAAGAAGACAATATGTTCTCTCTTGGGGAAAACAGACGCCAAAGATTTTGAAAGATAACTTTTAATAACTTCAAGTATCAGAGCATGTTCTGTGTCAGTGGCACAAATATACATAAGTCTTAGCAGATGTATACACACAGGCACACACAGCCTACCACTGCAACTAAATGCATGTACCATATGTGCATGTACAGTGAAGGTCACACAGAGGGACGAAGGCAATAGAGGAAAGTCTTCTACAGCCAGAGGTTTAGGACTCCAGTCTTAACTACAAAATTTAAAGATAGATCCTGACAAACTGCTCACACTTCACACTTCTAAGCCACGATTTATTAACCTGCAAAATAAGGGATGGAATGAGAACATGTTTGCTATTCTTTTTCACCAGAAGCTCTCTGATGACCCAAATATTTTCAACTTTTACCTTCCCTACTCCCTCCTACCTCCTAAAATAAGCAAAGTGAAACATGTCCATTGCACAGCTCTTAAAATGAATAGTTGTCTTCCACACGCAAATAGACGGGAGTAGTTTACGGCATATGATTGCTTTTGTCAAGGAAAAAAAAAGGACAAAATGGTAAAATATAGATAAAATAGAAATATTTATATATGTTTAAAGAAATCATAGCAAATGTAAGGGGCAATGATTTTGGAGTGAGAGAATCGTGAATGATGAAACCACATTTTAGAACCTGAAACCACATTTTTTTTCTGTAAGCATTCAGTGAGAGTCTGGGATTTGCCTGGACAGAGGGCCACTGCAAGGGGACATAGAAACTGCCGGAACTTTTGGTTGTCTTATAGACTAGCGCAAGGGATAGTAATTTTGTTGTTAAGGGCTAGAGGATAAACATTTTCATCTTTGCAACTATACACTTTCTGTGGCAACTACTTGGTTCTGGCATTGTAGCAAAAGTACCCTAGACAATATGTAAATGTATCATTGTGGCTCTTATACTAAATCTGTGAACCTTGAAAGTTTAATTTTTTTTGTAATTTAAAATAGTGTTCTTTTCATTTTTTTAAATCATTTAAAATCTAAATACTATTATCAGCTCATAGGTGGTAGAAAATGTCAGTGTGCTGGATGGGCCCACAGGCTACAGTGCGCTGACCCCTGGCCTAAATAGACAATGTTAGAGACTTGAATGGCTTCAAGCATACTGCCCATTTTTCCTTCAAGATGTTAGCCAAATTCCAAATCTATGTGGAATGGCAGGCACAGTTTTAACTAGAACACTGACAAACAGAAGAATTTTCCTGAAGTATTCTGGTACTTGTGAGATAGAGTCTAGATGTCACAGGGAACGGTCTTGGAGAATCCATTAAATTCTAAATTGAAAGTTTTTGGAATCTCTGCCCTAAGGATTACAGGGAGAAGTAGATGAGCCTCCCTATAACTGCACCCCTGTCTCTACTAGACTCTCTCCAACATGGAATTATTTGCTTGCCACTCTATTTACCTAGGAAAGGATGTGTTAGGTTGGCGAGTTTACTTTTCACTTATCTGGAGGCCACACTATAGAATCGTTGCTCCTGTGTAGAAAGAACATGGAGGTTGCGTAGTGCCTTCTAGAGGCAGACTGTTGTTTTGCTCTTTTCTGGTTGTTTGACAACAGGTATGAATTTGAATTCCTCTGCTTTGATTATATATATATATATATATAGTTTTATTGTATTACAAAGAGTATTACATATGTCTCCTTTTTTTTCCCCTTGACATTCCCCCGGCCTCCTCTACCCCCTAGTGCAGCCGTGGGCAAACTACGGCCCGCGGGCCGGATCCGGCCCGTTTGAAATGAATAAAACTAAAAAAAAAAAAGACCGTACCCTTTTATGTAATGATGTTTACTTTGAATTTATATTAGTTCACACAAACACTCCATCCATGCTTTTGTTCCGGCCCTCCGGTCCAGTTTAAGAACCCATTGTGGCCCTCGAGTCAAAAAGTTTGCCCACCCCTGCCTAGTGTCTTATGTCCATTGGTTATGCTTATATGCATGCATACAAGTCCTTTGGTTGATCTCTTACCACCCCCCTCCCGCCCCCCAACCCTCCCTGGCCTTCCCGCTGTAGTTTGACAATCCGAACAGATGCTACATGCTATCTTTTCTCAAAAGTTAGCATGATACACTATCTAACTGACAATTTTGCTGTTAGAAATAAAAAAGGATAAAACATTAAAAAATAATGAACACTGTGCTCAGTACAAAATAGATGCTGAAGAGGTTTTACCTATTTTTACTTCCATCGTTATCAGAATGATAATTTAGTTCAATATGTCATAGTAGCTATTACAAACACATTAAATCTAATACCAAGCTTTGACCCTCATTGTCAAACTCTAAAGAAACAATTGCTCTCTTTTCAAAGATTTAAATGTTGTCAGGAGAAATGACAAATAAATGTATCAGCCAACAAGGGTAGAAAAGACCATCCTTTACTGCTTATCGGCCTCAAATCACAGCAGTTTTCATTCAAATGCTGAGAGTTGAGGAACCATTCTATATCATAGTAATCAAACTGTCTGTGAATTTTAATTTGTACGCCAAACTAAATTCCATGGCACCCCTGGCATTTAGTGGTTCTAGAGGCAGATTTCAGCACATGCAGAATGACAGCCCACGTAGACTACACTGGGGGATATTGACTAACATGATAAAATAAGTGTCAGGAGACAATTCTCCATGAATCTCCAGTGTTTATTTACATTTTAGGAGAGAGGCACCAACTGCCCTTTGTCCCAGTGACCTTCTCAGAGAGATTTGCAGAGCAAGCAATCTTGAAAGGTAAAAAGAAGGTGTCTCTCCAGAGCAAAGGGCAGGTTTGCTTTTAATCTTGGGGAGTAGAGATGGCGCCTCCTCCTGGAACAAAGGGAAGGCATGTCTCGCTGTTAGGAAGCTTTGGGCACTTAATCTCATGGTTTCTCTCCTGTAGCACAACCTCCTACATGTCATCCAGCCCTCTTTGTTTTGGCTCCTGGAAGTCAGGGCTCAGGTAACTGGCACAAAATCGCTGCTACTCTAGCTCCTGCATTTGCTGTGAGTGATGGGCTGTCTGCAGCTCTGTCTTAGGAGTCTCCTGAGTCAGAAACTATTGCAGCCTAACTTATTAGCTTGTGAATGAAGTCGCACACCTTTCACAGTTCTTGAGCAGAATAAGCCAGGCATGTTTGGCAAACTTGCAAATGAAATATAGTCCTCAGCTTAAACTTGACAATAGAACCATTCTAACCAGGAATCACAGGAAAAAAAATAGAAAGGTAATATATTTTTAAAGGATATACACCATTAAAGTTCAGAATAAATCACCTTTAATTGAAGTGTATACCCATGGTTGGCAAACTGCGGCTCGAGAGCCACATGTGGCTCTTTGGCCCCTTGAGTGTGGCTCTTCCTAAGCCTTAGGAGTACCCTAATTAAGTTAATAACAATGTACCTACCTATATAGTTTAAGTTAAAAAAATTTGGCTCTCAAAAGAAATTTCAATCGTTGTACTGTTGATATTTGGCTCTGTTGACTAATGAGTTTGCCGACCACTGGTGTAGACAATATTAAAATAACAACCAAAAGAGCTATTAGAACAAGAAATAGAATTTGGGAAACTTTGATTCAAAGAAAGCTATAATATAATATTCATGCCAACTTCAGTAGGGAGTGGGGGATTAATTGTATGATATTTTACCAGCTGAGACCTCTTACTTTTGTCCATTTATTCAACAAGTATCTATTAATGGATCCACTCACTCAACCCTTTCTTGTTTCAGTGCATGAAAAATAGCAGGCATCAATTGGATCCTGTGACTAGATTATTTTGGCTGATATGTGGTATTGTATTAGCTTTTCTCAGGGAGAATAATTACTATCTAATGCTATGTGCAATGATGCAAAGATATCATCAGCTATCAGTAGCTCTAGATATACTGATATATCCAAATATACTCATAAACACATAATACAAACATAAATACAGATGTGCATACATGAATTAACATACAAATAAAATGTCAAAGAATGCAAAAAATCCAAAAATAAATAAATATCAATAACAACATTATTCACCCAAGTAACTCACTAAAGCTTTTGCTAGTAGTGACTCTGAAAAAGGAATAATCATTTTACAGTTGGTGAGAATAGTGGTAAAGTATACTAACAACAATCCATCAAATGATGCTTTTAAGCTTCTACTAAACACATTTGTGCAATGTAGCTTCTTATAAAATGCAATAAATCACATACTACAAGCATAATACATAGCTATACACTATAGATAAAAAACAAAAGTCGCTATTTTTATAAAATAATTGACTTGGTCTTATAGAGAAATGCTGAGGATGCTGTCATAAAATGTGTTCATTCTGCAGGAGTATTTGAGCCTCTACTATTTATAAAGAACCTTTTTTTCACTTTGGACGCTACAGTAAGGAATGAAAAAGATAAAATTTCTTCCCTCATAAACCTCCTAAACGAACTACATAAGTAAAGTGTATGTTAGATAAAATGTCAGAAAGTGATCAATGTTTAAAGGTGGGGGGAACATATGGGAAGTAATGGGATAGAGAAGGAAGTTTGGAGAGAGGGTGCTATATTATACCAGGAAGTTACAGTTCTGAAAAAGGGGGTACTTGAGGAGGCAACTGACCATCCAGAGGGAGCAGGCCATGTAAATACTAGGGAGAAGACTGTGCTACATGGAGTAAATTAACGTAAAATGATGTATACATAAGGCCACATAATGACTCTGATTTGATTTAGAGCTACGTGAAATGATGTATAATGAAAAAATGACATTTGATTGGCCTACATAGAAATAATTGTTGTCCATGACAAGAGATTTACATTGAGTTAAATGAAGGAAACTCCAGATGAGCCTATGAAATGCTTGGAAGTCTTCCATATACTGCTCATTAACTCTATATCACACTCTTTTAGATTATTTGACATCTCTCCCTTCCAGCAAATCTACCTACCTTGTCTGTTCTTTCCATTCAAGTGTTTGTCAGGATAGAACCCCTACATAACTCCAATAGCAAATTGGCCAGCTCACCTGCATATGAATCTACATACCTTACCTTCTTTTAGTTACAGTGGATAAGGTGTTTTGTGTTGCTATTTAGGACCAAATCCTTCACTTTTGCTCTGGATCCTCCCATATCTTTTCTTTATTTCCTTGCTATTCCATTATTCTCATCAATATTAAACACAGTATAAAGTCCCAACATGAAAATATGTTCCCATATGACAACATGTTCACGTAATCACAATTCTAGTCTCATTTATTTGCCCAACTATACCAGGTACAGAGTAATTCCTCAAAAGAGTTATCAATACTTTTTACTTTTCCTCTTAGTATCTTTTCCTCTGGTGCATCTACTTCTATGAGTATATTTTTTGTTAATATAATAGGAATACCAAAAGTGGAAAAAAATGGATAATTGTTCATATAAAGTATGTTTATAAATTTTTAGAGTAAAAGAAGAAATATTTTATTTAAAAAAACAAACTATAGTAATCAAGGGAAAAAAGGATCAGCTTTATGCAGAGATTTTTCTAATAATACTCTTCACCTATCTATTTTACATAGTGTTTTTTTTCCAAGCCAAGATTTTCAAAGTGGTGATGGTCTCATTTTTAATATGAACGGAGCACTCAGAATGCCAACCTGGATGTTCAATTGTCTTCCTTTGCTATTCCAATGCTTCTTTTTTTATCACCCTGAAATTAATGAACAATAAAGTAGACTAAATCAATAGGTGAGCTCTAAAGAATTTCAGTTTATGAGTTTGCATAATGACTATGATTGACGAATGAATATATTCACTCTTTGTTCTTTTTTTCTAAATGAAAGTGAAAAATTGGCATGTAAAGAATCTTTTAGAGAAGAAGGCAGGGAAAGGAATTTTTCTGGTTTAGACCTGTCCATCAAGTGGCTTCCTCCACAGAGGCTCCCGCTGAAAGGCCTGTTTTCCAGTAGGTCAAACTCTCTCTAAAGGCCACGTTTGACAGTGTGACTGCTAATGCCAAGCCAAGGCATGAAAATCAGCAGGGCTTTCTCTTCTTCTTGTAGACAGATGACCTTTTTGAAACCTAGTACAAAATAGGATGTATTGATGGAAGTTTGGGGATTGCTCAGTGTAACATGTATTTTGAGGCATTCGCATGCTTTATACAATAATCAAGGAAACACATTTTATAGATTTTTCATATATGCTCTGTGTAATGGGAGAGAAGTTTTTAATAAACTCTGAAAGACTAAATTAAATAGTACATTTTTATTTATGTACTTTTTAAAGTACATAAATTTGATTTGATTTTAACTTACCTAACAAAGCTTCCACTAAAATTAGAGGATTTTGTTTGCAGATATATGGGGTTTGCAGAGTACTTTTTCTTAAAATGCCATTCTGTTTATAAAATTTTATTTTTCTTTAGTAAGATCAAGAAGAACATAAATACTCATTGGAGTCCGTGAAAAAAGTTGTCTGTCTGCTATTGAAATATTTTAGGAAATATTTCAATTACATTTTGTCTAAAGTGAAACCAACATTTTGAATAAACAAAGAAATAAAATATGCTGGGTGAAAACGGTGAAGGGATAAGCAAAATAATATATAGACACAGACAACACCCTGGTGATTACCAGAGGGGGAAGGGGGTGGGGGGAGGTCAATGAGGTAAAAGGGGATAAATGGTGACAGAAGGAAACTTGAACACAATACAATATACAGATGAAGTATTATAGAATTGTACACCTGAAACCTATAAAATTTTATTAACCAATGTGACCCCAATAAATTTGATAAATATTAAAAACAAGAAACTGATATGGAAATAAGGATCTTAAAAAATAAGAAGAAGCAAACGCATAGTACTTCTTCAGCATGAGTCATGCACTTTCATGTGTGGTATATATGGGTGTATGTGTGCATATATAATTTATTCTTTTTATTGTTTCATGCAGCCTAGATGAACAGAGGTATTATTAGCGGTACAGGAATTATGGTGATTGAGTAAAAGCTATGCCAGGGCTGATCAGCAGACCCTGAGTGACAGATGAATGATTACTCTGACACAGGTTCGCTGTGAAAGAGAGGACTAAGGGACTGCTTGGCTAAAGGAACCAGACAGCCTCAATCGCCTGCCTCTATAGGCTTTTATTGTAACAGCAGTCTGAGATAAAGTTTATGTTTTAGATACAATCAGTAGGATAAGTAACCTGGGAGGTGGGGGGACACATGCATCTGCAGTGTCCTTTAAGCAAGAACACCTAAAGATTAAGCATAAAGATTGTGGTAAACACCTGAGGGTCTGCACTTGCACAAACTTGTTTGGAAAGGTCAAGGAAAAATTAGGGGCACCATCTTCGGCCAAACTCCCCTAAGTTGGATTTCCAATAAATAGGGCAGGCCACCTTCAGCCCACTATTTTTTTTTCAGAATTTTCCTCCTTACAAACTTTCCAACCAAGTCCAGTGCTTCCCCACAAAGTTGTATGAACCCTTTTTGAGGAAAGAAAACATAGGGAAAAATAAGGAAACATTTTCACTTCCATACTTTGACTTTTCCAAAAATTACATAAGCAGAATAATTTAAGTCAATTAAATCATTTAAAATTTAGAATTTAGTTTCTTAAATATGCTAACCATGTTTCAAGGGCTCCACAGTCCCAAGTAGCTACAACTACTCTATCTAACATTTATATCATGACAAAAATTTCCATTGGGTAGTGCTATTCTAGAAATTAAAAACAAACAAAAAAAGAAAACAAAACAAAAAAACCTTTGATGAAGTTTGGATCTATTTTTCCTTGCTATGGTAGCGGTATACAAATGTCTTATTTTTTTACCGAAATTATCACACATTCATAATATAAACTATTATGAGATTTATTATTAAGAAATCCAGGAATATATTTGTTTTTCCTGTTTCCTTATTATACTTTCAAAATATCTAAGGACTTTCCATGCTTTACATTGATAGTTTATGTCTTTTTCCTTATCTTTCTCAGTTGTCTACTTAGAAAACCACCTTCTCATTTCACAGATTTTCTTGTTTTTATTCCCTCAATTTTGTTGATATGTTCTCTTTATTATTTCATTGTTTCTGCTTTATTGGAGTTTAATTTGTTCTCCTATATTCTATTTCCTTAAAATGGAAGATTATCCTTTTGGGGGAAAACTTTTGAGGAAAAGATTTGACTTTAGGTAAAAGCTGAGGGAAAAAAAGTAAAAAAATAAAAGAGAGGTACTTCTCCATTATATTTTTCAGTTCATAGATATTCTTTTTCTGGATTCTTCTGGCCAGAAAAGTAGAATTTCAGTTGCAGTTTTATCTCATCGTTTTTCCCGGAGCTCTGTCAGGGTGCCTGCCCTCGGCTCAAAGCTACAATAAAATATTGGAGAAATAAAAATAAATGGACAACATATCTCTGTAAACATTGTCTCTTCAAGTTTAACCTTCCCTTTACAAATACCTGTTTATTGTTTCTTTGTCAGTCCTCAGATCGCTCTTCTGTTTTTGTGCAGAGATTTTAATCTGTAGGAAAGAAAGGCTCTAGCAGACTTACTCCAATTTATCTGGCATAGTAAGATTTCATTGTTTTCAAAGAAATCAAAATGAGAAGCTCTGACCAGCATTGCTCAGTGGTTAGAGCATTGCCCTGCTCACCAGAGTGTCACCGGTGCTATTTTCAGTCGAGGGCACATACCTGGGTTACAGGTTTGATCTCTGGCCCCAGTTGGGGTGAATGCAGGAAGCAACCAATCTATGTATCTCATATAGATCTATGTTCTCTCTTTCTTTCTCTCTTTCCTCTCTCTCCTCCTTCCCCCTCCTTTCCACCCTCTATAAAATTCAATTGGAAAAATATCTTCTGGAGAGGATTAACAAAAATAATCAAAATAAAAAAGATATTTTTAATGTATATTTTTATATCTACTATTAATTTCTTCATTTATATAATGATTATTATCCACCAGGCAGGACATCACAGTCACTATCACAAAGACTTTATGAGGCATGAGGCAGGTATACCTATTTTCTGTATTTTTAAATGTGAAGGAATTAAGGCAGCAACAGGCCTTCAGTTGGCAAATGACATAGTTAGAATTCACTTCCAGAAACATGACAGACACTGAAAAAATAATGAATGAATGAATCTACAAGTGATTTTATTAAGTAAAAATGTGCATGCTAGAAAGGAGATGAAAAAGGAATTAGGTTTGCATGAGGAACACAGGAAAGCCAGAAAGCAAGGCTGGTGGGGAAATGCACATTTTTATAATGAATGTGTAGATATATCTTTGAGATCTTTGTTGCAGAAGGGTGGGAAAGTGACTTAGTTTATGTGAAAACTTTGTAAAATTAGAGCAAAGATTTGAGAATGAAAAAGTCCAAAAATTGGAATTTCCATTATTTTAGTGGAAAGTGAAATCACTGAGGGTATTGTCACATAACTGCCAAGTGAAATTACATCTATATTTTTAATTTATTTTTAATTTTTCAATTAAAGTTGATATACAATATTACATTAGTTTCAGGTATACACATCAGTGGTTAGACATTATATGACTTACTATGTGATCATCCCGATAAATTGCATACCCATCTGACACCATACATGGTTATTACAATATTATTGACTATATTCCCTATGCTGTACTTTACATCCCTGCGGCTATTCTGTAACTACCATTTAGATTTGAGCTTCTAAATATCTTCATCTTTTTCTTGAAGGTAGGAAAAATAGCTATTGTTTTCATTAAGAATCATCCTACATAGAAAAGCATGTAATATTTGTTCCCTATGTATTTTCCCAAACATATAATTTTAGTGTTTCTTTTAAAGCAATAAAATCACATATAGGGTTTCTCTTTCAAACGTGATGTTCACTGGAAAACAAACACCAGATACAGGCCTAGGAAGTTAAATTGCTTTCACATAAAAAGGCTATGTTTCTGTTTTAATGAGAAATTTATGCAGCACCTTCTGCATTAGGATCATCTGCTCAGCTGTCAGGCTGCCAGATAAATATAATAGACTTCCTCCAGAAATTTGCTTCTACATAGAGTCACATTTCCCAAAGTTGGCAATGTGCATAAAATCTCCATCTTCCAGTTGTCTTATGTACAATTTAAAATAGCTGCATAGGAAGCATATGTGAAAGTAGCTTTTGTTTATCTAATTATTAATTTGGGTGTCAACCTGTTTGCTCATCTGGGACTTTAGAAATATAATATGAGTTTGCCATTTGAGTTGTTGAGAGAGTTAATATATAATCAAAATCCCATCAGTGAGCCATGCTAGGAAGTAAACCAAGCTGCCATGCAGCTCTCTCTATCTAAAGGAAATACTATAATGGAGATATTATAGGTAAGATTCAATATAATGTGCATCCATAGTTACATATTGGTTATAAAGTTGCAATGTGACTTAAATACAGTATCTCTGCCTATGTCATTTCTAAACCAATAATATTATGTAAGTCAGGAGTTGGCAAACTATCACCTGTGAGCCTAATTAATCTTGTTGTTTGTTCTTATAAATAAAGTTTTATTATAACACAGTTTACGTAATGTTTATGGTTGCTCAGTGCTAGAGTTGAGTAATGAAGACAGAGACTTCCTCATCCACAAAGCCTCAATATACTCTATAGTTTTTCACAGAAAAAGCTTGCCAACCTCCACTGTAACTACAGTTGACCCTTGAACATCACAGGTTTGAATTGCTCAGGTCCACTTATACTCAGATTTTTTCAAATAAGCACTATAAGTGCATTCCATCTTTCTTATGACTTTCTTTATAACACTTTCTTTACTCTAGCTTAATGTATTGTAAGAATACAGTATATAATGCATATAACATAAAAACATACAAAATATGTGTCTTAAGTTGCGTTTTAAGGGACAAATTGTTATTTGCCTGTTTCACAGGTTTGTGTATAGAAATTGCAAAATGCCTCTAAACTGGGATGATCCAGAGCTTTTCAGCATCAAAATAGTGAGTAATATAAAAATTACTCTCAAGAGTTATAGCTGTATCTCTTTGTCATTCAGACAAGGACTTCTGCTAGTGAAACACCATGCCAAAATCTACATTCAGTGGTTTCTTTTGGCTCTAGAACTTACCTTAAATTATACATGAATGCACTCTTGATAATATTAGCAAGCTTAATATTAATGCAGAGCAAGATTAGTCTTCAAAATTACTTCATTAATGACCTTCAGCATTCTGGGCGTGTTTTATTGCCAAGACAGGAGCTATTTTTTGCATTATTTGAAAAAAAGGAGGTTGAGTTAGTTTAAGAAAGCATTTTGTATATATAACTAGAGACACATTCTATCAGAAAAGGAAAAGAGAGTAACTATTTTTTAATTCTATGGGAAGTACCATGAAAATTAGGTAATCCATTACTACTCCTAAGTAATTAAATGATCTTGGAAATAATTAAATGTGTAATGAAAAGTTAATTGGAAATTAGAATATATTAAGCACAAAAACAATCCATCTAACTTATTATGTCAAATGGGTATTTTCTACAGAACCTATTTATTATATAGGTGATCTATATAATAAATTGCAAATAAAGTATATATTATGAAATTTTATTCATAATATTATGTATCTGATGTTATTTATAATATTCATAATGATATGAATATCCATAATTCATGAAAAGAAGCAATTCAAAATTACTTTTTTTGTCAGGAAAATTATTTGGTTATTCAAATCATTGTGGAATAGATACTATGTGGGGTTTTTTGCTGTGAAGAAGACATTGGGGGAAAACATTGTGCCTAGTTTTAGAAAAACATCATTTCAGTTTAGAAATCATGGCATCTATCCACATAAAGGCAACTAAGAAAAAATCCAGAACACACTAAATTCTCAAAGCAGTAACAGAAGATTTATTCTTTAATATTATTCTATGGAGCATAATATATGTTTTCATTAATATTTATTGAATACTTGCCATTTTTAGGCACTAGGCTGGGCACTTGAAGAAATTCCTCATAATACAAATGGGACATCTTGATCCTTAGGTTTAGTATCCCTGTGTGCAGTGTAGGCTGCTCAAAACCAGTCAACATCGCAGTCAAACGTTGGAAATAATAATGGATTGAGGATCAGGCAATTATGCTGATGTCTTAGTCTCCTATTCTTCCTTATTTAATTACCAAGACAACTTTTGTGAACATTAATTTTTATGAACTCTTTTCAACTCTACTGAAGAGGTGAATAATGACATAGAAGAACCTTTATGTATTTTCTTATTATAACTAATGAAAGATCATGTTTTGTTTTATTGACTAAGGAGTTATTTTCCGTTCATCTATAAAAAGTCCCTCTGATGGTACATGCAGACCCAGGGAAAATCCTTGAGACTGAAAATCTGCCTCTGTAAGCAGAGGACAGGGAAAGACCGAGAAAAGAGGCTGACTGTACCAATCTGGCATATAATAGAGTTTATTGAGGGAACACCTTATGAGGTACATCTTGGATGGAGGCAAAACAAAGTGGATATCCTCAGCACCACGTGGGAGGCTCTAAAGAATTATATAGAACAGGGTAGGATGGCTAGGGGTGCTGGTGCTTGACTGGCCACCTTACATGCTTGCCCAGGACAGGGTAAAGGCCTCTCCCGGAACCCTGCCTTGGGGGACAGAGAAGGGGCTGCTCAGGTAGGCTCTGAGGGGATTTATGGGAAGCAATCTCTGTTCTGGGTGGGGCCTAGCTGATGGTCCTTTATGATGTGCTATATAAATAGTGGACTATTTGAAAACTTTTCCAAAACTGCAATTGTTGATTATTTATATTAAATACATTCATTTGTAAGTTAAAACAACTAAAATGACTGTTAAAAATGCCTCATTGTCATTTACAAACTCTTACAAATTCCTTTAAAAGGCTAACTTAAATATTTAAAGGACTAACAGTAGCTTATGCGTCTTTTTTTTTAATCATTAAAGGCAGTCAAAAAAAGAAAATACTATGGAATGTTTCATATATAGATAGTAAGGTATCTTACAACTTTAAAATGTGAAAAACTACAAGTATTTACTACTATTTCACAATTAACTGAGAATTGCAACAGTCACTTCAAAATCTGTCATTTTCTTTTCTTTTCTCATGTAGTAGAAGGAAAAACAAAATAATGAGAAAGAAATGGAGACTTTAAATGTGGGGTTGAGAAGATATGGGACTTGTGGATGAAGTATTGAGAGAGCCCCTTCTCTACCTAACATCATAACCCCATCTCGGACATTCTGATAACAGTTACCATGGATTTCTTTCATAATTATGGGAAAAGAGGTGCAAAGAAACAAGAAATCAAGTGTTTTAATTGCATGGGGAAATGTAAGGAAGCATGGAACTATCCTCTAATGTAAATGCATATGTAGTTGATGACATTTAATGAGTAAAAAAAAGCATTCACTAACTAGAAATGTGACCGTTGCAATTAGCAAGCATTTTACTTAAACCAATGCGAAGAACCCAGGTGTGCTTACATTTCATAGGCATTTGGCAATTTGTTACACCATAGACCCTAGCATGTGTGGTTGGGACCCATACGTTATATATCAGAAAGCAATGGTAAACCACTGCTTCATTTTCTTTCTCAATCTTTATTTTTCTTATCTCCTTTCCTTGAAAATCTTATGATGAGACTATTCACTCATTTATAGGGTCCCCAGGAGTCCAGCCAACTGGAGAGCATATAACAACAACCATCTGTAAAAAATTAAAAGAATGATAAAAAGTAGATAAAATTTTCATTCAACGTAAGTACCAATGGTTTGCTTTATAAAAATATTTAAAAGAATTGTTAACTCTAGATGAGTTATGAGACGTAAATACACCAGTACTGAGTGTTTTTAATATTTATTATTGATCTAATATATTTTAATATATTTGCTTATATAGCTTTTATATTTAATTTAACTGGAATAAATCTATGTTCAATACATAAAGCAACTATTTTAGTGCTACATATGATAAAACACCTATGTGTTTATCATATGTAGTTATCAATTCAGAGACTTTATACATATACATATTTGCATAGGAAACACCTATGCAAATAAGGTGTTTTCTAGAATCGCACCTAGATACATCGATCATCCATGCAGACAACAGTAGCATTTCACTTTAACTAGACCTTTAAATAATTGATCATCCTCTCTCAGGTCCTATGGTATTTAAACAAATTGCATTAGTTTAAGTAGTCAGTGGATGTCAGCATTGTTTCACTGAAATCTGTTTGTAGGTATAATTTTTGACTAGCAAGTTTACAATTCTTAATTATTATCAAAATTACTTTCCTACATTGTTTTAATCTTAGAGGCAAAGAAAAAATGTATGTGGTAAAAGATGAAGACCACTTAGATAGAGAATGCATGAGAAATTGTCTTTAAATAGTAAAATTTCTATTAGGTATAGATCTCACCATTTGAGGCAAAATAAAAACCTAGTAATAAAGAACTAATTCTTTAAAGATGCCATAAAAAGCCCACAGATTGACCAAAATAGGTCTCCTCATAGAAAAAGCGAGAGCAAAGGGTCTTATTTTTTCTTCTTCCCTTTCTTCCTCCCTTTCTTTCTTCCTCTCTTTCTTTCTTCCTCTCTTTCTTTCTTTCAGAAGTGTGGACATAGTTTTACTTTTAGCATATTCAGTGATATTTACGTAAAATTTTAATTGTAGTTTACTACAATCTTTCTTTTGCAATGTAAACACATTTTAAACTGTTGCTCTGAGTTCATAGTTTTACTCATATAAACTACATGATGATCACCATGAAGTGATTCCACAGTGACACCTGTAGTCATTTTTATTAGACATGACTAACGAGTGCACAGGAAGTACAATAGCATCCATGTCTCACTATACGTTCACCTATTGAATGAGACATTTGTCTTCATTTCACTGTATTATGCACAAAATCTTCCCAACAAAAGGAAACAGTCCAGTGTACCACATGCCCTCCCATATACAACTCTCCCCACTCCTCTTTTTTTGGCTGCAGTTGGTGGAAAAATGCTGAGAGAAAAATTGCCTGAGAGCAGCTAGAACATGCTCAAAGCAGAGAGCCTACCTGAGGAGAGAGAGAGAGATTCAGCAGAAGCTCACAACACAGCCAGCTACTGACAGAGCCTGTGAATTGGGCTTCTTGACAGCCACATAATTCAAATATGAGGTCTGAAGGTGGTACCTTGATGAAATACTAGCCAAAAAGCAAACATCCAGAAATAATTACCCTGAAGGATAAAAATAGTATGGATCAGGATGATATTCCACCCATGGATCAGAGTGGGCCTATATGAGGATTCACTTGAGGAAGCAATGCTTTGTTTGACTTCTAAATATTGGAGCTCAAATTGCAGTACTTCTTAGATGCTGTAACTAACACATACTCCATAGTAGTTTTGGCAGAACAAGATGATGCATTAATAACAAGGTTTTAAAAAGAGTGGTAGAAATAGAAATATTGGTGACATCTTTCTTTGAGAGATAAGATATTTATTCTAAAACTAGAATGCATCAGTGGTATAGATATTTAGTAAATAGGAAACCCAGCCATGACTGCTCAGGTAGCTAGGGTACAGCAAAATCTGCACTTAACCGAGTTTTAATTGAACATGCTAATTGAGAACCTCCAGAGTTACTGAAGTGGAGAGCTGTGATAAAATTCAAATAGCTCAGACTCCCTGGAGGATGACAGGATATTGGAGTCTTTCATTAGAGAAGTGATGCATGTGGGTGTATTGATACCTTCAAACTCTGCATATAATAGGCCTGTCTGGAAAGTAAAGTCAACAGCTGATAGGCCTTGGTGACTCTCAATGCTGAGGGAAGTCATTCTCACTCACTTCCCTGTCACAGTCACTGCCGGAGAGGAAATGCAGCAAGCTAGAGGAAAGTTAAGCTACTTTACCTCCCTAATACTTTCTTTTCTATCCAAAGAGGGTGTAACTTGCCCAAGCTCTCCTGGCTAGCAAAAGGTGAAGCTGGGGTAATTGTGCGTCATGATGGAAGCAGGAAGCAGATTCATCAGTCAACCAGGTCCCATATTCCAAATACCAGTGTTTCTATTCTGCTTCTGCATTTTACCAGAAACTCCAAGCAACCTGGATCTATATAGTCAACACCTTTCTTCTCATAAAAATTCAACTTTTCCTGTATATACTTTCACCTGATTTATTAGACAAACCAATGACATCAAGTCATGCACCACCTCATCCAATTAAGAGTGAACTCTTCCTTAGAAATTGGCTTTTACTAATCTTATAATTAATTTTAGCTCTGGTAGTAACTGTGCAGTCAATTTTTTCTTCATGCACTAAAATGTGATATAAAGAATGTTTCAGAAGGCAACAGGCTTGAAATCTATTGCTAGACTGTTCCATACTTAAAAAACTTTCTTTTCCTTGATAAGATGCATCTGTAAAATAAGGATCACAATAATATCTCCTTCACAACTTTGTTGAGATGATTAAATAGAACAATACATGTAAAGGGCTTAACTGTAATATCTATTAAGCATTCATTGTATGCTGGCTATTGTTATTAGATATATGATCATGAGCAAATCCCTTCCATTCTCTGAACCTCACATTTATTTTTTGCAAAACAAGAATGACAGTGAAGATCATTTCTAAGTTACTTTTACTATTTCCAAAACTTTTTTATGATTTTAATCTTTAGGTAATTTTTTTATCTTATGGGGTGGTTATTGCTATGGAGCTCAAAATGATATATCAGAAACTACAGGTGAGAAAGGAATGTTGTGATGCCTCAAATATTTTTTTTTCCTTAGAAACAGCTTGGAGGAGTCTGAGGGTTGGAGGGTACCATGTTGACTATATTATAAAATATAATACATGATAACGTAGTTATATATTTAGAGGTTTTCTGAACTGAATATTGCTCTGATGATATATTTAGAGGCTCATTCTGAAATTGGCTAATTGAGCAAAAAATAAAATAAAAATACTAAGCAGAAATGTTGGATTTTAGAGAAACATAAAATTTTCTGACGTGTATAACTAAATCTCAATGTTGTACTCTATTGTAGTGTTTTAGTAAAACTAAAAATGCCAGCTGGTAAGGCTTTACTGAATAAATTTATACCATATTTAGCTAATGGCTAATGAACTGTCCCTTACCAATTAATTGGGAAGCAGGATTTTTCTAAGTACTAACTGTACCTCCTCTTTACGATATTTTATGCTAATCTCTAATGCAAATCCACTGTCATACTGTTTATCATTACAACCCAGCTTCAGCAGAGTAAGAGATTAAGGAAGGATTTGTGATGTCAGAGAAGCTTCCAAAACTAATAAAATTCTTGTTCTTATAAGAACTCATCATAGGCTTTTCATGTGAACTTTCTTCAAAAGTTCAAGTAAAATCAGCCAATCACAGAAAGACAAGTACCATTTGATTTCACTCATATGTGGGATCTAATGAACAAAATTAACAAACACAATAGAAACAGACTCATAGATAAAGAACAGACAGCTGTCAGAGGGGCTGTCTGAAAAAAAAGCGAAGGAATAAGGGTGGGGAACCTTTTATCTCCCAAGGGCCATTTGGATACTTATAACATCATTTGCATGCCATACAAAATTATCAACTTAAAAATTAGCCTACTATATTTGGTTAAACATTTAATTAACTCACCCCAAATGCCTTGGCAGGGTCAGACTAAATGTTTTCTTGGGCCTTACACAGCCCGCAAGCCAGACATTCCCCACCCCTGGATTAAGCAAGAGAAAAAAAACATACAAAAACCTCATAGACACAGACAGCAGCATGGTGAATACCAGAGAGGAAAGGGGATTAAGGGAGGTAGAAAAGACTATAGGGGAGATAAATGGTGATGAAAGGAAACTGGATTTAGCTAGTAAGATACAAGTCAGGCAGACGCAATTTCACTAACATGGAAAGTTCCTCTATTAAATCACACAATATGATAGTGGAATTCTAGACCTGAATACTATCTATTACACATTAATTTATCATAAACTTATTATACTGTGCATAGCCAATAATAATTCTAATCAAACACTGCAAGTAACTTGTCTATAACCATGTATAACACTATTTCTTTACCTCTTTCAGCTATTCATTAATTAGGTCCTTTTCACAATTTATTGAAGTATACTGAACCCCAAATTTCAAACAATTTCTTCCACCAGCAGGCTTTGCATCAAAACCGTTAAGATGTTTTGGGAGGGAGAAATCAAATCATAACTCGCTCAAGCTACTGAATCTTGGGGTCAGGATTTTGACGTTGCTTGTTTAACAGCAGCTTAGCTTCTATCCTAATTAGTACAAACACACAGTTGTAAACTGTTTTTAAGTGTTCGAAAGACCAGAACACAGTGCTCAAGGGCAGATAGCAGGTGGCAGCTACTTACGCAGGTGGGAGCTACTCTGAGAAAGTGCAATTAAGCTGGCATTTGAAGAATAGGAGTTAGCGGCCCAGGGGTGGGCAAACTTTTTGACTCGAGGGGCAGAGTGCATGCAGCAGAAAGACGTGGAGGCATTTGAGGAATCCCTGGAAGTACGAAGCAGCTAAAACATGAAAATAAAGTGCCAGGGAGGTGAGGGACAAGGCTAGAGCGAAACCAGGCATTTACTCCAAGTGTCATGGCAAGCAGAGGAATGGCGTGATCATGTTGCCATTTTATTAAATAAAGAGATCTCTATATAAAGGGGTCTGTGATTTTATTTATTTACTTATTTTACTATAGAATGTGCATATTGACTATAGAATGTGAATATCTTCAACCAGAGTGAAAGTGAGGAGACCTGTTAGGAGAGTGTTCCAATCTAGGTCAGAGATGATGATGCCTTAAAAAAAAAAAGTATACCAATGTTGTATAAAAAGTCCACATTTGGAAGTCTTGAACCTTTTGAAATACTAGGAAATATATTGAAAGACTCCTCAAAAAACGATCTTCCTTCTCTTTTGATCCCTGGTGAATGCTACAGTCACCTCCATGCTGGCACATGACTTGCCCTTGGTACTTACCCGATGTTACCAACATTATAATATTGCCATTCTGATTTATATTGAGTTTCTGGTTTCCAAATTGAATCACTCTTCAAAGCATCAGGCACTGATTCTGTTAAACTTTCACTATGGACTGTAGCCAACATGCACTAAGACTGGAAGTGCGTGTACAGGTCCAGTCTCATAACTATCCAAAGGGGTGGGAGCTCATTTATCTTTTAGTTATGTGATAGTTTTCCTTATTGTTTCCCAATCTAAACCACATAGTAGAAAGGATTCTAGTAAGATATGTCTGAAATTTTTAGACCGAGAGTTCCAGTGATATTATACTTCATTTAAAAGAATTCCTAGGAATGGTACCTAGCTCCTTAAAGAGCTCCATGGGTGAGAATATTTTAATCTATAATAGATTCCATTTTACATTAGCTCCTGTGACTCTGAAAATGGCCCTCGCAGCACACTGATTGTCTAGAGGTCCCAAACTGTCAAATGCAGAGTGCACATTAAATCTAAGGACACTTTCTGCAGTTCACCAATCTAATTAGCATGATCAGTCAGCTGAGCAAACCTTCACACTAGCAAGTCAATTGTTAGGGTCATTTCAGATATTTTTAGATTAATGTCTTTAATAACACACAAAAAGTGATGCTGATCTTTAGGGAAAAGTGAGAAAGAATTGTAACTGAAGAAGAATAGCCCTGTCAGTTTCCTCTCTGCACTCCAAACATGATAAATTTAGAGTGCGAGCAAATTAATTCATGGGACTTTGGTTTCTCAATACCCAGGCTAAGCAGGATTTTTCCATAAATTTTTTAGAGAAGTATGTTACAAGCATTATAAAACTATTTTTGTAAATATTCTTCAGAGGTTTAAGTATGTCAGATGTGCGAAAAATCCAAATGGACGTTGAACAGTACTAATTGATATAGTTTAATTTTTCAAAATCTGAACTATCATTTCATCATTTCCTATCAGCTCTATGGTGAATGCATGCAATGGTTACTATTTCTCCACCTCCTGAAGTGGATTAGGTGAGTGAGAATTATTAGGGGGATATTCAAGGGGTTGGAATGCAAGTTTTGAGGTATACTAAGCAAAGCAAACCTGACTGTGCATAAGTCGCAAAATCTGGGTATGTAGAGAATCTTAATTGACTAATGTTAGAACTTGACTGTTTTCCTCCATTTCTTTCAATCAAACCTAATATGTCATTTTGAAAAAAGTCTCTATTTTCTGTCACTATCGCGGAAGTTAGTTCCTATATTGGCCACACTGTTACTATGTATATACTTTATTTTATAAAGACAGAATCTTGGCTCTCTAGAGCAGTGATGGCGAACCTTTTGAGCTCGGCGTGTCAGCATTTTGAAAAACCCTAACTTAACTCTGGTGCTGTGTCACGTGTAGAAATTTTTTGATATTTGCAACCATAGTAAAACAAAGATTTATATTTTTGATATTTATTTTATATATTTAAATGCCATTTAACAAAGAAAAATCAACCAAAAAAAATGAGTTCGCGTGTCACCTCTGACACGCGTGTCATTGGTTCGCCATCACTGCTCTAGAGCCAGTTTGGCTGCTTATCCAAACTTGGCCTTCCTTGAATACTGTGAGGTCCCAATATTCATCTAACAGTTTATATTTGTGCTTAGTCCAGATATTATTTTCTGCTTTGTGAAAGCAAATTCAATATCTTTCAATACATAATCAGAATTTGTAAGTTATAACAGAAGCACAATCATCAAAAGTCTTAAGTAGGAACAAAATAAACCAGATGTGCGGGCACTGATTTTACCTTGTAGCTTTATATTATACTAGAGACCCGATGCACGAAATTTGTGCAAGGGGCTCGGCCCTCACAGCTGCGACAGCTGCCTCGGCCCTCAGCCCGGCTTCGTCCAGGAGGATGTCCAAAAGGTCATTATGCTGTCTGGGCCTAATTAGCATATTACGCTTTTATTATTATAGATACTAGAGGCCCAGTACATGAATTCGTGCATAGGTGGGGTCCCTCAGGGTGGCCTGCGGGGATCAGGCCGAAACCTGCAGTCCAATGCTGCTGCAACTCTACTGCACTCCCACTCATTCTCAGCCCCACGCCTGCCACAGGCAGGCTCGTGCCCAATCAGTCCCAATCTGGAGAGGCTCACGCTGTTGCAGCAGCACTCACCAGTCATGAGCCCTGCATCTGGCGCCCTCCCGAGGGGAGTGGCCTGCAGGATCAGGCAGAAACCAGCTCTTCAACATCCCCTGAGGGGTCCTGGATTGCTCGAGGGCACAGGCCAGGCCGAGGGACCCCACCGGTGCACAATCAGGGCCAGGGAGAGATCACTGGAGGGCTCCAGGGCTTGTCTGGCCCATCTTGCTCAGTCCTGATCGGCTGTATCCCAGCAGCAAGCTAACCTACTGGTTGGAGCGTCTGCCCCCTGGTGGTCAGTGCACGTCATAGTGAGCGGTTGAGTGGCCTTAGCATATCATTAGCACATTACATTTTGATTAGTTAAATAGTTGACCAGTCACCAAACGACCGGACACTTAGCATATTGGGCTTTTTTTTTATAGGAGGATATACTCTGAGTGGCCAGATTTTTATGACCACCTAATGTTTGTAGGCAAATTAGCTATAATTTCCTGCTGAAGTTGCTAGAGGGCCAGATCATTATAAACGTCTGAATAGCACAACATACCTAAGTATCATTACTGATTAGGTTCATCCTATCATGTTGATGGTGTATCCCAATGGAGATGGCTTCTTCCAACAAGACAATGCGCCATGCCACGGTGCTCATATTGTGCAGGAGTGGTTTCAAGAACATGAGGGAGACTTTACCTTGCTTAGGTGGCCCCCACAATCACCAGATCTCAATCCAATTGAGCATTTGTGGGACTAAGTGAAAAGAGCCATCAGGCAGCTGGTTCCATAACCATCAAATCTCACAGAACTGGACAGTGCTAGTCATCAGGCATGGTGTCAGATTCCTCGCATCACCTTTCAACATCTCGTGGAGTCAATGCCAAGAAGAATTGCCACAATTTTGAAGGCAAAAGGTGGCCCAACGAAGTACTGATGGGGTGGTCATAATAATCTGGCCAGTCATAATAATCTGGCCACTCAGTGTATATTTATCATTTTATAATATGTATATTAATGTCATGAGACCTGCATATAGTTTATAAAAAGATACAAATAGAGGATATGATTATATTTGAAATAAATGTATGAAATAAAATATGATCTGTTCATGGTATGGAGAAGAAGAAATAATACCATGGGAAGGCCATGGCAATGTAAATTAAGAAGAAGCATTCTCTCCTCTGATATCCTCTTACAACTGTTGACTGTTTCCCTCATTTAGGATTTTTCTCTGAATTTCCTAATATTTTCCTTTATATTTTATGTTTGTAACTCTTGATCCCTAATAATATTATATTCCTTTTGAGAACAAAATATTTAATCTATACTTCTCAGCCTAAGATCTAAACATTTATGTGTTGGTACCACCATGTAGTAACTGAGTGTAAGTCAGAATAGTCTGTTATTCTGCAGAAAAAATGCCCTAAAAATCATAGTAGCTCACAACAACAGAGGTTTATTTTTGGCACCCACTATACGGTTATTGTGGATGAGGTGTGAATTTGTTCTATAAAAAATTTGCAAAAATTGAAGGCGTATATGGGAAACCTTCTGCAGACTTTTAAACATTTTGTTCATAAGTGATATTGTTATTGACCCCCACATTTCATTAGACTAATTAAGGCATATGGCCGAATGTGATGTCAATGTGGCTAAGAAGTACAATCCATGTACAGCCAGGAACATAAAAGGGAAGACAACACAATTTGACCAAAAGGCAGTAAGACATACCACAAATTTAATCTAGTGACTTAATTCCTCCAATTTGCCATAAATGATGTAAATACAAGCAGTGATGAGTATGAAAATATCCAACACAATACCATAGGAAGGGTAGGTGCAGGGAGTAGGGGGTCAATGGAAAAAAAAAAAAACACAACAAAAAACAATAACAGCCGAAATCAGTTTGGCTTAGTGGATGGAGCGTCAGCCTGCGGACTGAAGGGTCCCAGGTTCGATTCCGGTCAAGGGCATGTACCTGGGTTGCGGGCACATCCCCAGTAGGAGATGTGCAGGAGGCAGCTGATCGATGTTTCTAACTTTCTATCTCTCTCCCTTGGTCAATGGAAAAAAAACAACAACAACAAAAACAATAACAAAAAAGCAAAGGTGACATCTGTAATACTTTCAACAATAAAGTTTTTTTAAAGATTGTTTATAGCAGCTTTATTGCTAATAATAATAAAAAGGAAACAGCCCCATCATCCATCAGTGGGTGAATGAGTAAAGAAACTTGGTATATTCATAGAATGGGATAACTACTTGTCAATAAAAAGAAAAAGCTACCTCTAATAAAACAACACAGATGAATGTAAAAAAAAATAGTGAGCTCAGTAAAATAATTTCTGCACAAAAGATTACATCTTCTGTGATTTCATTAGCCTGACGTTCCTGAACTGGCAAAACTCTTCTGTGCAAAAACAAATCAGAGCAATCTTGGACTCTGGCATTGGGCTGTCAAAAACTAATTAAGTAAGGCATTATGGAACTTTCTGAAATGATGATAGTGTTTTGTATCTTGATAGAGATTTGAATTACACAGGTGAATATACATGGATACCTGGTTTCACTGCACTTCACTTTATTGTGCTTGCAGATACTGCCTTTTTAACAAATGTGAGGGTTTGGGGCAGCCCTGTATCAAGCAAGTCTAACACTGCCTCATCATTTTAAAAATTGTTTCTATTGTGTATGGAATCTTTATTATAGATTTCTAATTATTATTAATAGTTTTTATTTTCACATGTATAGGAACTTATTTTTATGTAAATCTCATATCCATCTAATATACTTTTATTAATTCTACCCAGTAGTCGTTATATTCTCTTCAGAGTCTACATAGACATTTAATTATAATTTATACTCATCTTGACAATTTCTATCTGATATAGATTATTTTCTTATTATCCTGCTTAGAATTTTTGTGCAATGTTAAATAGAAGTGGAACAGCAGACATCTTATTTTCTGACTTTTAAAGCAAAATACCTAATATTATCTATGTCACAGGTTGGAAAAGAAAACGTTTGTTATTTTAAGAAATACTATTCATTTTTTCTAAGTTTTCACAGATGGATACTGAATTGCATCCAAAGTGTTATCTGTATTTATAGAGATGATTACAGGTTTCTCTTTTCTCTTAAGGTGTTGAGTTTAAGAGAAAGGTATTTAATTTAAATATATTTGCCTGCCTATATGTTAATCTTTTTTGATTAACATATACTTTACACATTGCTTAATTTAGCCATTATTTGATTTGTAAATTTTGCAAACATTTATATTAGATTGGCCTTGGATCTCCTTTGCACTTTTTATTTTGAATTTTGCTATGAAGTTCATTAAAAGCCTCTTAAAGTGCTTAGGAAGATGAGTATGTGTTTTTAATTGTCTGGAAAAAATGTATAAGTGAGAGACTGAAGTTTCCTTGGAATTGCGTCAAATTTGACTGAAGATTCTCAGAACCTGGTTAATTTATTTTGTGTAGTATTTTTCTAATTTGATGTCCTTAATGAACATTTACCTCAGCTTTAATTTCTTCTTGAGACAACTTTAGCAAAATTTGTTTTTCTTTGCCTCTTTTGTCTCCTAACCCTAGGCACCTTGGTTTCCCTGTTACTGCCTTTGGATATTCAAATTGTCCTGCAGTTTCCTCCCTATCAACTCTCCCACATTGATGAGGGTGTTTCCCATGCCACTCTCCTCCTCCCCAGTGGTCTCTGCTCGGTTTTTGTTGTTGTTAATCCTCATCCGAGGATATTTTTCCATTGGTTTTTAGGTAGAGTGTAAGAGAGAGGGAAAGTCAGAGAGAAACATGGATTGGTTGTCTCCTGCATGATTCCTGACCATGGCTCCGGGCTGGGGAGGAGTCTGCAACCAAGACAGGTATCAAATCCGCGACCCTTTGGTCTGCAGGCCTATACTCTATCCACTGAGTCAAACCTGCTAGGGCCTCCCCAGTGGTCTCTGGATTCTCTTTGTGTTTGGATTTTATTTGAGTGAATTCCTTTCTTCCGGCAGCCCATTGGGAAAGATGTTTGGATGTTTGTGGGATAATGTCATAGTGCCAAGTGGCAGTTGGCTGATAGAATATGCTTGTTATCATCATTAATCCTTTTGCATCTTGCCATAAGCTATCTAATAAATCTCTTGGACTCTTCTTGTAAAATTGTCTATTTCAACAAAGTTTTAAAGTATACTTACATATATTTATTTAGAATATCCTGTTATGATATTCTAATCTCTATTGTGTATGGACATATGTTTCATTTTTTTTAAAAAATTATTATTTACAAGTCAAGTTTTTCTTTTCTTTTTTAAAATTCCCACCCAAGGATATGTCTTATCTATACATATAAAAGCCAAGGGACCAGAACAACTAGAATGACCAGTTGTTTGAAGTGCACTGCAGCTCTTATTGGCTCCCCACCTCAATCGGGGGCAGGGCTGGCTGGCCGACCTCCTGTGGCCCCTCTCCCCAGCTGGCCAGACCCCAATTGACCCCAATCAGAGTGGGCCAGTCAGACCACACCCTTGCATGAATTCTTGCACCGGGCCTCTAGTCCTATATAATAAAACCCCAATATGCAAATCGACCGAACAGCAGAACGACCAGTCTCTATGACACACACTGACCACCAGGGGGCAAATGCTCAATGCAGGAGCTGCCCCCTGGTGGTCAGTGTGCTCCTACAGGGCTCGCTGCTCCTTAGCGCTGCCTCAAAGGTGGAAGAGGCTCCCGCCACCGCCACTGGACTTGCCAGCCATGAGCCTAGCTTGCTGGTGAGTGCAGTGGTGGTGGCGAGATCCTTTCCCACCTCCACAGCACCGCTAAAAACCCCTTGGGGGTTCCAGACTGTGAGAGGGCGCAGGCCAGGCTGAGGGACCCCCCACCCCCGGCCCCTCCAGTGCACAAATGTCATGCACTGGGCCTCTAGCTGATTATAAAAAGAAAGGAAGGGAGAATGGATCTGCACTCTGGGTAAGTGCCCTGACTAGAAATCGAACTCTTGACCTTTCAGTGTATGGGATGAGGCTCCAACCAACTTAGCCACACCAGCCAGGGCTACAAGTCATGTTTTTCTTCATCACAGTCTTTTTGAATGACTTAAAGTTTTGGTCAATCCTCAATGTTTCTTTTTTTTTTTCTCATTGCATCAATTTCTATTTTTAAACTTTTATTTCTGTAAATTTTTAGATTAACTGTGGCATTTGCCTTCTTAATTTGTTTTTGCTTGATTATATATTTAAGGTTATTTTATTGTTTTTATATTACATGCTTTTTAAGTCAGAAAATAATCTAACTATTTCTTAGTAAAATCAAAAGATCTATATGAAATGTTTTTTCTTGTCTTTAACTTCTACATATTTTATAAATTCCATTATACTTTTATCTTTGACACATCAATTATTCAGAAGTCTTTTCTCAGTTTTCCCATGTTGTGATGGATGCTTATCTAAGAGGTATTTTTCTATGAAGTAATTTATAATCGCTTTTATTTTTGTTGTTGTGTATGTAAATGTATGAATTTCAAATAAGAGAAACACTCCTTGTTCACCAGGTAGCAGTAAGATATATCCTATCTTTGCCCATTATCATGCAGATAAAATAGTTTTATCTTGAATTACAAATATCAATTAAGCTAAGAAATAAAGGAAGAGTACTATAAATTCCTCAACAATATGACAGATTCATTGAACTTAATGGCAACACATTTTTCCAGCCATTTGCCAATGGATTCAAATATATACTTTTTTAAATAAAGGATTTTCTATTAAGACAGTATTCTCAAGTACTATATATAAATATGTAAATAAGACCTACTTAGGACCATTTTTTCCTGAAGGGATAATAATAATACCTACCTTATTAAATTATTATGCACATTGAATAAATATCTGGAAGAATGTACAAGTTTCTGGCCTATAGTAAGCAACAAATAAAAAGCATATTGTTATGTATAAAATATTTAGCACCTGTTCTGCAAAAACCTTGCAGTACAGACAAGTCAATTATTTTTTGTTATTAAAAATAAAACTAAGCATAATAAAATGATTCTTTAAAAATTTTGCATATAAAATAGATATTGTGCTTATTTCATAGAAAGCAGGGTTTAAAGTAATTTCTGAACCCCAGGAAATATATAACTACCATGAAAACAGACAAACATGAGAAAAACCCGCATAAAATGTGTTCTTCTATTGATTGTAGTCAATCATGAGTCTTTGTGGAAGGTTTCTAAGCCTACCTACCTACATATCCAAGCCACAGAAATGAAACTGGGAATTCACAGGAGGTGGAGAATGTTATATCTGCCGTTGAGACTAATCTCAAAGTGTCGCACAACAGTCCTGGGACTCCTTTGTGGCTTCTTTCTGCCTTTTCTTTGAACTCTCATTCACGCCTTTGGACACTGAGAGAATCATCTGATAATAGAATATCTGAATACAAAATGGTTGACGAAAGGACCAAACTCAGAATTGGAGAATCACAAATCAGAATTTGATAAACATTAAGGAAACAAAAATACTGAGAGATAACTGCGACTAGGAAAGCCAAATGGTTTTTTAACTCCCAAACATGTGAAAATATTCTAATGAGCCCTGGCCAGTTTGGCTTAGTGGATAGAGCATCAGCCTGCGGACTCAAGGGTCCCAGGTTCGATTCCAGTCAAGGGCATGTGCCTTGGTTGCGGGCACATCCCCAGTGGGGAGTGTGCAGGAGGCAGCTGATCGATGTTTCTCTCTCATCGATGTTTCTAACTCTCTATCCCTCTCCCTTCCTCTCTGTAGAAAATCAATAAAATATATTTAAAAAAAGAAAAGAAAAGAAAATATTCTAATGAAACTGTTTAAACCACAGCTATAAACTTAACCGAAAAGCACAACTCTAAGATGATTGCTTCTGGGACAATAGGAATAATTATCTTTAAATAACTCTAAACAATGTTTACTAAACCTAAGTATGATGTTTATGACCCATGTGACATAGGACACATTATTGAATCTGTCCAGATGCAGTTCCCTCACCTATAAAAATAAGTTCAATCTAAATGATCACTGTGATGCCTCGGTGACCCAAATTTCTGAGTCCATTAATTATGTGAAAAATAATCTATCCAATATTGATTAAATTCTATATTCAGTTAGGTTTTTCAGAATCCTATTGAAATACAATTTTTTTCTTGAATGATGCTATCAATTTATTCTTTATTATATATTTTTATTTAAAGAGTGAAAGTAAAGTTTCAACAGGTTTTAACTTACATAATTATTTCAAGATTTATATCATGCTACTTGAAAAGTAAGGTTAGCTGGGTATATGTGATTTTAATTTTAGCCTAAAGACAAATAAACGTGGGTTAAATATACACATTTAGCTTTGAAACTAAATTCAAAATAACAGAACCCATGCTTTTTTAAATGTACCATCTTGTTATCAAGGAAATTGAGGTAACCCTTTCCCCATGGAGTGCTGGGGGTGGAGTCCTTACGATATCTCAAGAAAAAGAACTTTTTGACACTCGCACCAGAGGATGAGTGATTTTTATTTGTGTGGAATTACATCTCTGGGTTTCCAAAGTCCCATTCCCCTTAGTCCAGTTATAGAAGAAGTGTAGTTGGGGTTTTAGTAAAGCGAAAAGGAAAGCCCGTGTCCAGAGTTTCCATTCCATGTCCCAGCAGGGTCCAGTTCAGCATCAGGCTAGTTGCAGTCATTAATCCATTGTGTGTGGGGTCCACATGGCCATGGACTCTGTGGGCGAATGCAGGGAAGCAAGTCTGAGAAAGCCCTGCAAGCTAGCAGTTAAATGCAATAGGCAAAGAGCAACCAAGAGCAACAAAAGAGCAAGTTCTTTTATTCGGTGGATTAAATATCCCAAATTTTGTATCCTTACCGTGGCCAGGCCTATTTTGTCCAATGACCTGTTCCCATGTGTGACTGACAGCCTTGTACCTTCCCTATGTCACCCCAACTTTACTGGGCATGCATCTATCTCCCCTCCGTTGTACCTGTGAGGAGTGTAAAGCTGTAGCCTCCTGGTGAAGCAGCCCAAATAGCATGCCTATAACATTTGGCCTTCCCTTTGCTCCTTTCCTGTTATTAACAACTAGGTTAATTACAATGGTATTAATCTTATCCACTTTTCCTTATATAAACAGAATGGGTGCTATAAAGCCACCAATTATATCCATATCTGGGTTGTAGGAAAGATACAGAACTGAGGGCAAAGTGGATATGTGTACCAAAGAAGCCTGTCTTGTCTGAAGGTAATCCATATGGTCTTCTTTTATATCTTTATGGTCTGAATCCTGCCACTTGAGCACACTTAACTATAGTGTGCCCTGAGAAAATATAATATTTCAGTTGTTTTTTATTAATAAGGATGAAGAGAATGGATATCCATAACAAACATTCCCTGCACCTTAATTTTCATTTACTTCAAATTCCCCAAAATAATAATATGCCTATGATGGTTTGTTCTTCATTTCAGTTTGGCTAGGTTAAACTCCATTTATTCAATCAAATGCTATATAGGTGTTATTGTGAAGGGATTTTTGTATATATGACTAAAGTCCATAATCAGTTGGCTTCAAGGGAGATTATCCTAGGTCTGTGGTTGGCAAACCGTGGCTCGCTAGCCACATGCGGCTCTTTGGCCCCTTGAGTGTGGCTCTTCCATAAAATACCACGTGCAGGCGCACATGTACAGTGCAATTGAAACTTCACGGCCCATGCGCAGAAGTTGGTATTTTGTGGAAGAGCCGATATTTTGTGGAAGAGCCACACTCAAGGGGCCAAAGAGCCGCATGTGGCTCGCAAGCCGCGGTTTTCCGCGCTGCAGTTTGCCGACCACTGTCTAGGTAATCAGAGGGCCCATGATTCAGTCAATTGAAAGTCATTAAGACCAGAGATGAAGCTTCCCTGGGGAAACATACTGCCTGTGGTTGCAACTTCAGCTTGTGCCCCAAGGTTCCAGTGACTTACAACCACTCATCTGTTGGGGGTGAGAGAGGAATTGCCTATAAATAGTAACACAAGGGAACTTTGGGCATGATGGAAATTTTCTGTTTCCCAACTGTGATCCAAGAACTCTGAATTTTCTAAAACAAACAGAACTGTATACCACAGATTGAATTTTATAGTATGTAAATTTTAAAAAGTAAATAACAAGAAAGAGAAAATGATTAAAAGTGAAATACAACTGTAACAAAGAAACCTACTTCTAATGATTAATATAATCATACCAGAGGCCCAGTGCACAAAATTCATGCACGGGGGGGGGGGGGGGCCTGGGGGTGGGGTTTCCCTTAGGCCAGGCTGGACCCTCTTCAATCCAGGACCCCTTGGGGAATGTCTGACTGCTGGTTTAGGGATCGGGCCTAAACCAGCAGTCAGACATCTCTCTCGCAATACAGGACCACTGGCTCCTAACCACTAACCTTCCTGCCTGCCTAAAGCCCCCAACTACCCTCCCCTGTGGGCCTGGTTACCCCCAACAGCCCTCCCTGCTGGCCTGATCACCCCAACTCCCCTCCCCTGCATGTCTGGTCGCCCCAACTGCCCTCTCCTGCCAGCCTGATCTCACCCCTAACTGCTCTCCCCTGCTGGCCTGATCACCCCTAACTGCCTCTGCCTCAGTCCCCGCACTTCCTTCATCCAGAAGGAAGTCAGACATCCGGAAGATGGCTGGTCGATCCAGCCTAATTAGCATATTACCCTTTTAGTAGTATAGATAGATTATATAGGATAGGATTGCTTAAATGGGGGGGGGAGCCTTTTTCAGCAGGAGGAGATGCTCCTGGCAGACAAAAATACATAACCCCTATATCTGGACTGATAGCCAGCCATATGCACTATACTGCCAAACTTGTTATTACAAATTGAACCGCTTTCTTACGCCCTACACAAAACAGCTGTTGCCCTTAAAACCCCTCCTCAACCCCCACCTTAGGTTCTGCCCTTGCAGTTCACCCAGATTTGGTTCTGACTGGTCGGTTTCTATGCCAGTCAGCTTCAAAATCTCCACCTCCTAGGCAGCCCTTGGCTCCTTTGGTAAATCTAGAACGGCCCCACCTTCACATTGGCACCAGCCCTTCAGTCATGCCCCCAGTCTGCTACCGGATGTATCTCTGGCCACTCTGAGAAGTGGCACCTCAGGTCTGTGCTGGTGGCAATTTTGAATTCTCATCCCTGACCTAACCTTCTTACAGTTCAAGCTCTGTGAAGGCAAGCATCTGTCTTGTTCATTCTTAGTTCACTCATAGACTTTACCTGTGTCTATGCATCTATGCTAGCACTGCATGGTGACCAGTCTAATGGTCGTTTCAGTTGTCACGGTCACTGCCTTTTTATATATATAGATTGAAGGGGTAGGGTAAGAGAAGAACTAACCTAAGTAAATTTGAAAAACAATATTTTGCCTGCATATCATAAAGCAAAAGACAAAAGAAATATACACAATTACTGTACTTTAATTAGCATTTTTAACTTCCTGTCCATATAGATTAATAATTCTAAAAGTACTTTAAGTGAATACTGTGGTTGAAGAAATAAGTAACAGTATTGCACATAATGAAAGCATTATCTCTTAGTGTAAGAGAAAGAAATTAGAGCTAAGGAAAGTAGGAAGCTAGGATGTATTTTGTGGTGTTTGAAATTGAGGTATTGGTATGAACACACACACACATATCCTATATAATAAAGAGCTAATATGCTAATTAGACCGAACAGCAGAACGACTGTCTGGATGACCTTCCGGATGACCCTGTGGCTGAGACTGTGAGGGGCTGCGAGGGCTGAGCCCCTTGCACAAATTTTGTGCATCAGGCTTCTAATATATATATATATATATATATATATATATATATATATATATATAGAGAGAGAGAGAGAGAGAGAGAGAGAGATACACACACACACATACATACAGTTGAATAGATGCAGAAATAAATATAGATATGTGCATACATGGATTATTATGCATACAATATTTCCTAACTCTGTCTGCTGCAGGGACTAGAAGCAGTTGCACTACTCCTCACACTATTCTAGCTATACTGTCCATCTTTCAATCACTTGAAATTGTCTCTTATTTCTCTCACCCATGAGCCTTGGAATTTAGTATTCTTTCTTCCTGATATGTTCTTCCCTCTCATACTAGTTGTTCATTAGTCAAATTTACTTTAATTATGCAAGGAAACCTTTCTTAACCTCCTTGATGATATCAAGTATCTGTGTAATATACTTCCTAAGTATCTCTCAGAGGCAAGTACCTACTTAGCTTACCAAATTCTGCCTTTGGCTAATAGGGCCCTCCCTAGGACATTTTGTTGACAGGGTAGTAGATTCCGTGTCATAGGCCATTCTACTTTATGCACATCTCTTCCTGTAATCATCCCCCTCAGCCAGAGATAGAGGCATGGCAGGCAGGTGGAGATTCACGGTCCATCCTTTATATTTGAAATATTAAGTTTTGGCCTTGACACTATAACTAGCCAACTGTAAGACCTTAGCAGGTTATGCCACTTCTCTGAAGTTTCATAGTCTCCTCTGTTAGAAGAGGTGGTTGGTTTACAGTCTCGCAGATCTTCTTCACTATAATAGTCTGTGCCAGATGCTAATGAGCTGTAAGGAATTGTTAGTAAGTTATTTGTCCCTCAAAACATTATAATTAGAGTGCTATATCATTGGCAGTAAAACATTTGGGGCTTTATAAAGATGAAGTATTCCAGTAATGCCAAATAGTTCTGTGCTTGTAAAAATTTTATTATCATTATAAAGTGAAAGTGCTGCTTTATAGAGTATTGGTATATATCCTGATGTTCAAACAAAACTGAATTTTGGAATAAAATTATTATAATGGTATTAAATTTATTACTTGTTTACTTATGCTATCACAGGTAGCTCTCATTTTCCCATGGTTACAACATTATTCCCTAACTACAAAGATAGAGCCTACTCTTTGCCAGGTACTATGACAGATACTGGGAATTCAAAAATAAATGAGATTCCCTTCTCCTCCCCGCCCTGCACTCAGAGCTAACTCACAAGCTAATACACATAAAATATATTACATATGCTGATTCATGTAAACAGAATCTTCTGAAAGCATGCAAGAGCAGAAAACAGCACAACCTCAGGAAAAATTGGTTAAGTTTAAGAAAAGCTTTTAGCAAGAAGTGATATAAACTTGAATCCAGAATAATATGCCAGCTTCTGATCCATAGTTTTTTTCTGTTTCCCAGATCTACTTGTTTACCACATCTATTTTGGGAAAAATTACATTTATAAGGGAGAATTTCCAATTCAATTGGAAATAATTACTATGACAATAACTCTAGAGTGTGGCCAATAATTACTGTGACAATAACTCATTGAAGTCACAGATAGTGCGGAGGGAGGGTTGGAATGTGAAATAAAGGAAAGTAGAGCCTGTCAGGAATGAGATTAGATAACCAAGTCAATGGTTTTCATTGTATATGAACAGTCCTTATGCTACTAGTTGATTTTGATGATTATTGGAGATGTTTTAAGCCATGTTGGATAAAACAAAAAAAGATTCTGAATTGATGTAAATTCATGGATAATAGAGAGAAAAGGGAATATATGTGTAAATGCCCCTCCCATAGTAAAATGATGTCATGTTACATAGTATAAATTACTATGAATTGATAACCCAGATTATTTTAATACACAAAAAAGTGTAAAATGTCTCAATAATTCATTAGTCCGGGGGGGCGGGGGAGAGTGGGGGGTGGGAAGAGACCACTAAATGGGAACCAAAAAATGGTTTCATTCTCTATGGCATCTCAAAAGGCATAGCATTATCATCCTCATGGATAGAAAGGAAGAACTGGTATCAATGTTTAAATCATATCTCTGTGGCTTCTTATTTTCTTGGCATTTGATTCTGGCTGTAAGGGATGCATATATTTTTAAAAGTAATTACTCAGATTTAACTATTAGTTATTTGCTTGGAAAAAAAATTCTTATGTTTGTTTTTTCATTATTTCATGTATTTAGTTAATAATTTGAACTTCTATGTATAAAAACTGGTATAAGAAACATGAAAATAACTCAGAAACTTAAAAAATATTGATAATAATAATAATAATAGTGAAATGGTGCCCATGTACTCTACCCTTTATCCCACCCCCACTTTTGTGCGTAAAGAAAGGATAGATAATTAATCATGGCACTACTATTTGAGCCCTGATAGTTTCTAAAATTCTCCAGCATATCACTAAGCCACCAGTTGATAATAATTTGTACAAAAGATCGAATTAATTTGCTATTCTTGGTCAAGTTGTAGCTAAATAGCATATGCTAGAGATGAAATTTCTCCCTTGCACTGTAATTTTCCCCAATGACTCCAGTTTAATTAATGTAGTACAAATACTTCCCAGGTGCCTTGTAATAGTTCTAATACTAGGCTTAGCCCTGGAGTTTGCAGAACACTCAAAACATGTGCATCTAGTTAGAGAGAGAAGAGAACTTTCATGTAGCAAATAGAAAGAACTAAGTGGTACAATGTGTGGTACAGATTACTAAATATGTATTTAAAAGGAGTGATCAGTTGGGCTAAATGGATCCAGAAAGGTATCAGGAAAACAGAGGAATCTGAGATATTTGTGAACATGTTAAAACAAAGCCATATCCCCAAAATAAAAGCATTCTGAGAAATACTTTCACTACATAGGTGGCAAAAACTGGTCTTAGCAGCTTTCTGAGATTGCTACTCAAGTTGCTACTCATTCCCTCTCATTCCAGACACATTTGTAGAACCACAAAGGAATGAGTCTCAATGATTGAGTTAGAGATGTAAATCAAATATAAAAGAAAAAAAGAGATGAAAAAAATCTCATGGACAGGGACAACAATATGGTGATTCTGAGGAAAAAGGGTATGGGGGAGGTAGAGGGTATAGTGGGGTAAATGGTGATGAAAAAAGATGACTTGTGGTATTGAACACACAATACAGTGCACAGGTGATGTGTTGTAGAATTGTGCACCTGAAACCTGTGTAATTTTGTTAACCAGTGTCACCCTAATAAATTATATATTTTTTCATGTTTAGGAAGTGTCTCCATAAAGGCTGTATTGAATATTTTCAAAATATATTAAATTTCTATTTTTTTGTAAAAAAGAACACTAGCATTATCCATTTTCTAAAATAGAGAGGAAGCATCTCAAGATCAAATTAATCAGACAGATTGTTTATTGTTAAGGGAATGTATTTGTACAATGACCTCATCATATAGAATACGTGAGGCTTTGTTTTGAGAACAGAAAAGAAAAATAAATAGCCAGCCCAAATAACAAACAACTTATTACTTTGGCCTCCTAAAAGGCCTGAAGAGAATAAAGAAAAAGGGGAAAAACCTACGATGTGCCTGGCATCTTGTGTCAGGCAAGAAAGGGAAAAAGACTCACTGTATGCCACATATACTGTGTGCCTGACACTTTTAATGTATAATATTTTTTAATTCTAAATTATAGGTTTAGTAAGTGAAATTGAAAGTCCACAATGTTCTTCATTATATAAAATCCATGATTCTTTTGTGTTATATTTTAGATGAGGTATTTACAAATTTAGCACCTCACAAAGTTTTGAACAAGATATGACTCATGGGTGAAGCACCTCCTCGGCCACTAGCAAAGAGTAATTATGATCAAGGTTGTCAACACCAGCATATGGGTAATACCTGGCAGAGGGAAGCTGCAAAGAGATCTAGGAAATTTGTCATAAACAGGTAGCAGCTTTGGAAAGGAGTAAAGCTTGCTGATCATGGATCTATTGGAAGGTTACATGATATCCCTGAAAAGTAGGAGTCTTTGACATTAGCCATCCCTAATATTGTCTGCTAACTTTGTCATATACTAGTTGTTTTCATTGGTCAAGTTAATTAGCTTCTCTAAACCTTAATATCCTTATTCATAAAATGCATAATGTAAAAATAGTTAGCAGCAGCCTCAGAGAGTGAGGGTGAGAATTAAAGGAGATAACTTTCGTAAAACTAATACAGTGTTGGACATGTAAGTTGCTCACTCATTAGGTATTCTTCCTTCTTTTCACGTGGTATACTGAAGTTAAAGTAATGTAACAAAAACATAATTACATTTTTAAAGTTAGATACCTGATTCTTGTTCAGGTTCAAACACTGATTTTCTGTGTATCCAGTTTCACACTGCATAAAATGTGAATACTAGTATTGCCCATCTGTATTTCCAGGGATCATTATGGGGACTAAAAATATAAAACATCTAGTAGCTAACTGTTTTGAAAGTAGAAACAGCTACATTGATATAAAGGGCTAAAAGTAAGTAATATTTGATTTTATAATTCCACTAGAGGCCCGGTGCACGAAAATCGTGCACGGGGGCAGGGGAGGTGTGTGTGTGTGGGAGGGTTCCTGAGCCTGGCCTTCACCCTCTCACAGTCCGGGACTCCTCAGGGGATGTCCACCTGCCAGCTTAGGCTGTCAGGTGGAGATCCCTCTTGCAGTTTGGGGCTCTCGCAGTTCAGGACCCCTCACTTCTTACCACCCGCCTACAGCGGAAGCAGGAGATGCTCCCACCACTGCCACTGTGCACTCACCAGCTGTGAATCTGGCTTTGGCTGAGTGGCACTCCCCCTGTGGGAGTGCACTGTCACCAGGGGGCAGCTCCTGCATAGAACGCCTGCCCCCTGGTGATCAGTGTGTGTCATAGTGACCAGTCAACCAGTAGTTCCACTGTTAGGTCGATTTGCATATTAGGGTTTTATTATATAGGATTTTGTGAGTTTTCCAGATTAACTTCCTCATAACAAAATAGGTTAATTCTCCTAAAATTATACAGGTTTCAGGTATACAAATCTGTAATTCATCTTTCTGTTTCCTAATCCCCAAGAACACTTCCACATTATATATAGGTGAATCGTTTATTCAGTTTTTGGCCAAGGCAAATATTTCAGATAAAAATGCAAATAGACAAAATAATGTTTAAGAAGCATTGGAATTTCTTATAATTTGCTAACATTCAAGACCAAAGGCCATCTCCCCCAAGCAGATCACCTAGCTATAATCCCACCTGATGATCCCATATAATGCCACAGAGCCAGAGTTATTTGACCTATTAACTGCCTTGTCTCTCTCCTGCACCCTGGTAGACATAAGCAGTTCATCATAGCACTCTTGCAGAGTGTGAATGCAGTCTCAGAAGGCTTCCTGTGATGCACTGTTGGCAGCTATCCAGCAATCGCAATTTACACAGAAGTTTCAGCTTTATTTTCTAGACCGTTGCTGGAGTCACTGGAGGGCTTGATAGAATCTTAAGCATGGCCGTTTAGGAGAGGGGATATCAAAGGAAAATAATAGAAGAATCGATCAACACTTTGCCTCACCTTTTTCCCTAGTCAACGCTACAGATTCATCTACATACTCTGTACCACCTTTGGAAATACTGTTCAGGGAGAAATATCTGATTAGCAATTTGAAAGAAGTTTTGCCTAAATGATGTTGCTCCTAGAGAAGAGACAAATAAATTATACCGGGTGTCATTACAAATGAAACTGACAATGAAATATTGTAAGGGTCCCACATCATCTGTCTTCCAACCTTTAAAAAAGATAGCTCAGAAATGTTCTTCTCATTGTAGTTTAGCCTAAAAATGTTTTTACAGGATGCTATCTTTTTCTGCGCTCTATCCCTCCAGCACCTCGAAAAATAGACTTTTGCAGAGCCAACATTTTGCTGAAAAGGGGAAATATTGGGCACAAAATATAGGCCTCCCTTAAATGCAAACACCTCCAAGAAAAACATTGCCAAGAACAATCAGCCATATACAAGTATGATTAAGGGACATAAGCAGGGTTTTCCAGGGTAGGTGGGGAAGCAGGAGATCTGGATGCAGATGGAAGGCAGCAGTGGAGATTTACGGATTAGACATGGAAAGGACATAGGGCATGTTATAAGTGATAAATGTGTGAAAGAACATCACCCAATTTGATATGTTGTCCATGGATAAAATTCCCATAATTTGTAATATCTATGAAGGACATTTTATCAAACATATATGATAGTGATCATAACAAATCATGATTTTGTCACAAATTATTTATTTATTTATTTATTTGTTTGATTATTTACTGTCATTAAGATATGTTTTTTATTGAATTTATTGGGGTGACATTGGTTAATAAAATAAATCAGGTTTGCCCTAACCAGTTTGGCTCACTGGATAGAGCGTCGGCCTGGGAACTGAAGGGTCCCAGGTTCGATTCTGGTCAAGGGCATGTACCTTGGTTGCAGGCACATCCCCAGTAGGGAGTGTGCAGGAGGCAGCTGATCGATGCATCTCTCTCATCGATGTTTCTAACTCTCTATCCCTCTCCCTTCCTGTCTGTAAAAAATCAATAAAATATATTAAAAAAAGTAATACAGGTTTCAGGTATACAAATCTATAATTCATCATCAGTATATTGTACTGTGTGTTTACCACACAAAGTCAAGTTTCCTTCCATCACTGTTTATTTCTGCTTTACCTTCTTCTACCTCTCCCAACCTTGTTCCCTCTGGCAATCACCATACTGTTGTCTAGGCCCATGAGACTTTCTTTCTTTTTTTTTTCTTTGCTTAATTCCTTCACCCTTCTCACCCAACCCCCAAGCTCCTCATCTCTGACAGCTGTCAGTTTGTTTTCTATCTCTATGAGTCTCCCTCCACTATCTTTGTTAGTTTTATTTTGTTCATTAGATTCCACATATAAAATTCCACTTCTGGGAATATATCCAAAAATATGTCACAAATTTTAATCAGGGGTAAAGTAATTACACAAGGGTTATTTGCATCCGCCACTGATGGGATTTTATATAACATTTAGGGAAAAGTGATATCATGTATAGTCTATTTTTATTCTTTCTTCTTTAATTAACCAATGCTAATAAACACATGCTGCTGGTATGAACCTCTATCATTAAAGTAAAAGTCAGTAAGCAGCAATATCATAAATTTCATTTCTGCACTGCTAATGAAATTGGTTAACATTGAACTTAAAAACATTGCCCTGACAAAGAGCCTGGAAAGTAGCTCAGAAAATCTATTTGTATGTGGGTAACTCCTCTATATTTTGTCATGTAAGCAGTTAAGGAATTACTTCCCTCTGATGCATCTTCCACCTCTAGGAGTGAGAGCAAGGGAGAGATCTGGTTGCTAGTCATAAAGGCAGAGGAATATTCAATGGGAAAACAATTTAGTAAATGTTCCAAGAAATGACTAGACATGGGAAATGCCACATAGCTTATCAGAAGAATATTTAAGAAGCCTCAGACAGCAAGATCATTTATAATCTCATGTTTGGAATGAGAAAAGTATGCATCAAAATAATTAATAGTGCAGAATAAAATTAGGGTCCTTTTGTTAATATTTTATTCATATGGAACAACAAGGCAAGAGCTGAACATACAATGTAAGGGTGTTTTATTACACATCCTTGTTAAGCTAATTTTATCATTGACTTATCCCAGAGAATGCATAGGCAATGTGTGCACAGTGATTAATGAAATTTCATTTTTGAACTTTATCCTCTAAGCCCAGCCTTTTGTGCATTGATTTGAAAACTAAATATTTAGAGCGCAATGAATACATTTTTATTTTGCATGCAGTAACTTACCACCTCCTCTTCTACCTTTTAGCATTGAAAACAGGAGAAAATATGGTTATATTCTAAAATGAGTCTCAGTTTGATACCATATACTCCTTGTTATAAGAATATACTTTTGCTTCAGAATTTGTATCGCCACAGCAATACCTCCCATTCCTCTTAGCATCTGCTCCTCTGCTAGGGGTTAACCAGCAGACCCTGAGCGACGGATGAATGATTATTCTGACACAGGTTCGCTGTGAAAGAGAGGGCTAAGGGACTGCCTGTCTAAAGGAACCAGACAGCCTCCATCACCTGCCTCATCAGGCTTTTATTGTAGCAGCAGTTTGAGATAAAGTTTATCTTTTAGATACAATCAGTAGGGTAAGTAATCTTGGGGGGACACATGTGTCTGCAATATTTTATTAATAAAATTAATAAGTCATTTTGGGAACTTATATTTATTAGAATCTATAATTAAACTTTTTAATTAGACATTGATTACAAAGCACAAAGTAAAACATTGCTAACAATGATTAATATGCTTAAAAATAAAGACATTAGGATCATAAAAGATACCAAATGAAATGAAGGAAAATAAAATGAGGATGAAAAGGCAAGTCATGAATTGAGGATTATAGCTATAATGTATATTACTGGCCATTAATTATACCCAGAAAATGATGAAGAATTCTGATATTTCTATATTAAAAAGCAGTAACAGTGGGAAAAAGAAATAAACAGGAATAATATCACATTTTGGCAAGAATACTAAGCACCTGAAACATTCACTCATTGTAGGCATTCAGAAAATGAACAATAATAGAAAATAATGTTCAAAATTCAACCCTCATGGAAAACACTTACTGTAGTATCTAGTAAATCTCATTATCTGCCTAAACTTTGTTCTAACACCCCTCTCCTATAAAATGCTCTATTGAAAATCTTGAACAAAAGCACCAGAAAACTTATAAAAGACTATTTATGGAAACATTTTCACATAAACTGAAAATAATACAAATGCACAAATGCACTGGTTGGCTAAGTTCTGATGCATTCAAACAATGGAATATTATGCAGCCATGATAATGGATAAACTACAGCTACATATATTAACATGGATGAATTCCAAATTTAATGTGAATTTAAAACATCATATTGAGAATAAATACTGAATATTACAATAATTTGAATTTCAAAAGCAGGAAACTGTAAATTGTTTATAGATATGTCAATTAGATTTAAAGAGTAAAACAGGGCAATTATTAAGAAAAATGTAAATTGGTGTTGGAAGACAATTTCTTTGGGTCTTGCTTGTTTGTGCATATTTTCTGAGTAGAAGCTTTGAGAGCTTTGTTCTGGAATATGTTTCAAGGATGTTTGTGGAGCAATCAGCCTTAAAACTTAGAGATGGGATCTCCCTCTGGGGCAGAGGACAAATTTGCTTGATACCAAGAGTAATAAAGATAAGTCTCCCACTGTGACAACGATTAGAAAGGTTTCTAGCAATCCCCTCAAAAATATTATAATTTCCTAAACTCCAAGGTATTCAATTGAAAGACAAACCCACTGTTCATGCAAGTTCTCTCTGCATCCACATCACCTCTGTGGGACTTGGGAAGCAAGCTGAGGTGATGGGGACATGAAGCTCATGTTGCCTGCTCTAAGTATGACAGTTCTTTTCTCTGTCCTAAGAATCTTTTGTCTTCAAGGATTCATAAAACTGTGTCAAGCTGTTAGTTTGCGAGTGGAGTAACATCTCTGAACCCTCACATGGTAATATCTGGTAGGAAAGAGAAGAATGCAATTGCGAATCTCATATATGGGGCTTCAGATTGGGGGGGTGGGGATACACACAAATGTAATATGTATGTATTTAAAAATACAAACATGAAGAAAGACAAATAAATAGAAGTTGAAATCACTAGTAACTCAACTCCATTGGCACCATCACCACAAATGTTTTAAAGCCAAATATTTTCTTTTCTTCCATGAAATAAAAAAGTATTATTTACATATTTATGTATGCTTATATATGTAGTTAAGTTAGTATTATACTTCCATATTGCTTTTAAACAGTATTTTTGAAATTAATCCTATAACTTCCTATCTTTAAATGTATAGTGTTTTGCATTGTACATTGCTGCATCCTAAGGATTTACCATAGTTTATTTAACTAATTTCCTATTGTTGGATACATTCTATTGTCACTTTCATTAACAGCTTCCAATTCATCCAGTGACATCTATGCTAAACTTGCCTACACTATGTGCAGCTGTAGAGGCTCATGCCAGTTCTGGAGCTATATTAACACCTAACATTAAATATAGCTCAGTGGTGACTCATATTACAATAATAAAGTTCAGAGAAGGTTTGCTGCCAAAGAGCTTAAAAATAACTGCCACAACAACAGCCCTTAGGGCAGACACAATTTATTTAGGAAGAATTTCATAATGGTATGAATATATATTATTTTATTCCTGAGAAGATGATGATTGATGCTTATGACAAATATGATATCTGCACACATCATTCATAGTTTTATCTACCACTTCCTTTGGCACATGGAATACCCATGTGACCAAAATAGCAAGAGCAAGACAAATCATCATGGAGAGATGGAATGTAGTTTCAACTTTTCTGAGTACGCAATTACCCTTTGGACTTTATCCTGACATATTAGAAAAGAAGAAAGAGGATTTTGTTTTATGGGAAGCTTAACAAGCATCTTGCAGATGTTCTAGGTGCTACTGACTCTGAAGAGGCAACTTTAAACTAGTTGTGATCAAAGAATAGTGTGAATACAGACAACATTTGGTGTTTTAATAAATTTACACACATGTAATTGAGTCCCCTATTGTTCAAAACATGTGACTTTTGGGAGGCATGAAAAATTGGACTAAAAGCACATGAAATTCTTCTTATTTTAATGACACTTGTTATTTCTCTAATTTAATCTTACACAGTTTAGTTATCATGGTATGATTTTCTGTGGAGGTCCCGAATGCTTTATCCAAAATACGTAGGGCAAGGTATATTGCAAGGAATCAGAATTCTTCAGATTTTTGAAAGGTAAATGATGCATATACTGTGCATTATATAGTATCCCCAATAGCCTCTACAATAATATTCCATAATCAAAGCCCATGATATTGCTGCAATGAAACATATGAAGAGCTGCACTAAGGACTAACAAAGAAACTCACAACTTTTATTGAAAGTTTGTCATCAAATGAACTGGCTGCATAATTATGTATAAAATTTTGGTTGGTGGGGCTTTTTGAATTTTTGAATTATAAATAAAACAGTGTAGATCAGTGTGCTATGACAGCAACATAGTACAGCACAGAAAAGTATGAGGTAACATATATACCAAATAATAAATGTTAGGTGCAATAGGAGGATAAATGGTGGTGAATGGAGATTTGCCCTGATGTGGTGAATACACTATGCAGTGTACAGGTGAAATTGTACCCTGAAACCTGTATAATTTTGTTAACCAACAGCACCCCAATAAATTCAGTAGAAAGGAAAAAAATCGTTGGGTAGCACTAGGAACTTATTTTTCTACATATTATACAAGACACATTATAAAATGTCAAATAAATGAGTTTGTATGCTATTAAAATGAAATTGACCATGCTTTTAATTTAATTATATATATTTAATAATATATTTTAATATATAACAGTGCAAAGAATATCTTTATTTCAAGCTTTACAAAAATAAAACATAATTTTACCACCCATATCAATTTTAGTTTTTTTCATTTTATTTCATTTTTAAGCCTTTTAAAATTAAATTTATTGGGGCAACATTAGTTCATAAAATTATTTGTGTTTCAAGTGTACAATTCTATGGTACATACATGATTCTTCAAATTGATCATTTTACTTCAATTTCTGGCTTACCATGGCATTTCACGTGTGTTCATAACAAAGCTAAGGAAAAATTCAAATTGTTCTTATAATCTCTTTTTAGTCCTATTTACACCAACAAAAGGAAAAACTTAAAAAGAGGTAATTATTAGAGGTATTCAGAATGAATATTCAAGCAGGTTAAGGGACTTCCATTTCTAAAGTAATAAAACAGTAGGAAAGAAAAAGAGAGAGCTATCAATTTCACTGGGTAAATTAGACCTTCCATATGATGTATATATATAAAAGCCTAAGTGACCATCCCACCATTTGACCGTTCAGCCAGTAGCTATGATGTTCAATGACCACCAGGGGGCAGACACTCAACACACAGGCATGGAAACATGGAACGGATTGACGAATCTCAGAGGGAAAGGGGGATGGGGGAGGGAGGGAAGAGATTAACCAAAGATTGTATATGCATACTAGAGGCCCGGTGCACAAATCCGTGGGGTCCCTCAGCCTGGCCTACAGGGATCGGGCCAAAACCAGCAGTCTGACATCCCACAAGGGGTCCCAGATTGCAAGAGGGTGCAGGCCAGGCCAAGGGTCACCACTGGTGCTTGAATCTGTCCACCAGGCCTCTAGTTAAGGTAATAAATGGGGATTGTGAAATAAACAGTCTTGGCAGATAAAAAATGAAAATCTTTCAAGATAGAAGTAATTTAAGATGAGATATCAAGAAGAAAGAATAGAAACCACGGGACTTCAAAATGTGTGCTCTTCCTCTGTTAACTAATCCATGTGATACTTCAGCAGGTAGGTAAGCATTAGTCTCCCCAATTTGTAATTAAGAAAACTGTGTGATGCTGTGAAATCAAGTCATTTTTATAAACCCCCAGCTTAAGTTGTTGAAAAGCCAGAATCTCTAGGCAAATACTACAAGCCCATGCAATGACTAAATTCATCCTTTGTGTGCACAGAAAATACAGATTGAATATTCTCAGGGATTGAAATAAGTAACAGAATTTTGCACACAAAACCTAATTTCAGAATATCTCACTGGGTACTTCTATCAGCACTGAATATATTTTTAAAAATAATTTGTGTCACTGACCTTTCACTGGTAAAAAATATATATATTTAGGTGGAAAATAATAAAATGACTTGAGTAGCAAGCTCCTAATTAGCAGCAGAACTGAGAACACAGTTCTTGTTCCCTGTCCAGAACTCTTCCCATTTGTTTTCATCTGGAGTGTATGTCCTAGTTCTTCTCAATTCAGTCACCGCATCTTCATCTTGTAAATATTATTTACAGATATAAGTGAATCCATTATTTAGCAGTAAAATATTTCCCAAAAATGTAAGCACAATTCTCAATGCCTTAATATGTTTTGTTAGTTTAGAAGAAATTTCCCATTATTTCTTAGTTGTTTTAGGGGAAAAAGTACAATACAATAACTATTTTTTAATGTTTCTGAAGAAAGATAAAAGAAAGGAAACCCTAACAGTACATGTATTTGCTAAAGATTTGAAAGTCTCTTAATGATGTGAAGTCTAAGATGACAATAAAATTATTTAGATTCATAAGAAGTATGAAATGCATTGATAAATAAATAATGGAGAACAAAAGAGAGATCTAAATACCAAGAAAATTTTAATTTAGGAAGTAAGATGATAAGTGTCTATCAATGCAATGAATACATTAAGACTCCCTTTCCTGCTGTTAAGGATGGTAAAGTCAGCAGTTATGGGGTTATGTTGTTAAATTATCTAGTTATAGATAAGGCTATTCCCTTCAGACTTGGTCGGTAGACAATATTTGGCTATGATAATTCACTTTATTAGACTTAGGCAGTTAATAATAAACTCAATACTCAAGATTATCTGGTGTCAGGATACAGAATTTACCATGGCTTTCTCTGAAAGATCTCTTAGCTTTCAAACTTTAAAAGAACCACAAAAATGGAGTTGGAAAAATAACTACTTCCAATATAATCACATATCTGGTTTGCAGGGGTAAAATACAATTTGAGGCTGTGCCTACACTTTATTTGAGAGAAGTTTATGATTTTCTTCAAGTAATTTGAAAATTCAGGTAATAAACGTTGAAAATGTTAGCATTTTTTTTCCTCCCCACTTACCTTCATGACCTAATTTAAATTCAAAAGTTACTGAGGCAAGCAAGAGGAGCCATTATTTTGCATACGGGACTAGGAAATGGGATCAAAGTATCTCTGTTGTATGATAAAATGAGGTAAATCCAAGTTGCTATACATTTATAAAGTAGCAATGAGCTAAAAACTCTCACAGCAGATTCACACAGAGACATTTCCACAGCAAATCTGAAACCACACTATTTAGTAAGAAGTCACTTTGAGAAACCTCTCTCTCCCTCATGTATGTATGTGTATATATATATATATATATAAACACAAATGATCTATTGACATTTTAATCTTCCACTGGTAATAGCAGGAGTGTGAATAAGTATCAGCCAAGACTTAAATCTCATGTTCCTTTACACATTTAAAAAATAATAATATGTTAGACAGAAAAAGTCAAGAACCATGATTTCACTCACACATGGGATATAAAACTGAAAGCAATAAATGAACAAACAAGAAAAACAGGCAAACAAAAGCTCATAGACACAGGCAGCAGTATGGTGGTTACCAGAGAGAAGAGGGTTGCGTGGTTAGTAAAGGATCAAGTGGGTCAAACATATGGTGATGGAAGAAGATTTGACTTTGGGTGGTGGACACACAATGCAATACATAGATGATGTATCATAGAATTGTACACTTAAAACCCATCTATAATAATAAAAGTGTAATATGTTAATTAGACCAGACAGCTGAACAACCTCCCGGACGTCCTTCCGGACGACCTTCTTGGACGAAGCTGGGGCTGCGAGGGCTGAGCCCTTGCATGAATTTTGTGCATAGGGCCTCTAGTATAATTTTATAAAGCAAAGTCACCCTATAAATTAAATTTAAAATATATCAGTGGTTGTTTTAGAAGGAGAGTGTAATTGTTGCATTGGAATTTAGCAGAGATATTTTCTATTAAAAGCATTTTAACACTGAACAAAATATGGAGTTTGAAAGTCAAACAGCTTATATCCAAATGATGGCATGAGACAGTTTCCTGGACCAAATTTACCCTTGGTTTATTAGAGAAAACAAAAGTAGTTTATCAGTCTGATTTTTTAATGCACATTTTCAGCAAATTGAAAAACAACACAACTAGAAACAGCCAACAAACCATGTTTTCTGGATATGCAGTCATGAGGGTATATGTACACCCACAGGACACTACGTTCATCAGCTTTGCAACCCTAGAGAAGTCTTGGAAGGTATCAGAGCATGCGCTTGACATATACTCTCTTTTCCAAGACCTTGCTAAACCTCTACTCACTCCGATCATTTCCTTGAAGGATTTAAGCATTCCCCAGGAGCAGCAATATCCATAAATTAACGTGATAACTTTTCTGTGTAAACACACCACTACTAAACCAACATAATGTCTTGTGTCACTATTCATAGTTGGGTTCAACAGCTCTTAATCTCTTATCCAGATTTCTTTCTGATTAAAAGCATACATGTTTGAGACAATATATAGATTCATATACAACATAATGAATATTATACTTCATATATTATAACATACAAAATATACATATATGAGAAAATAATTTCATGATTTACAGATATGAAACAGAATGGAACTCATGGAGAAGTCACTCTCCAATATTAATTTTATTTTCATAATGTTGAAAGGAGGAGAAGTAGGAAAATGCATGCAATGTTACTGAGCACTCTGTTAATTCATATTCTAATACTACTTTTTCTCCTACATAGTCTCCAAATTTTGCTGTCATGTCTGTAGGGAAGGCAAATATTTACCTCTACCCTCTTAGGGTGTTTTCGCCAGGTTTGAGAATTAAACTGACTGAACACCTATTAATAAGAAAAACAAACAAAACTCAACCCTATGAAGTACCACACAGAACTAATTACTCTAGTCATACACACAGATGTCTGCATGCACACACATGAACTTCATTTCCTCTGTATTTCCATGGCTATTACATTGGTTTGGGCTTTTAGTCAATAAGCTCCTAGATGATAGCTGGCCTTGAGACTTTCTCCAGCTAGTCCTTCCTCTATATAGCTCTACTAAAGTTAGCTTCCTAGAAGATGGCATCTAATAAAATGTTGTAATGATTCTTCTTTGGATATAAGTCCTCAACTCCCTAACAGATAAGGCACACAATAAGCTTTGTAACTAGACTCCAGATTCTCTGTTCAACATCTCCTGCTTCTTCTTTTCCATCCATATCCAATTTTCTCCAAATGCAGCAAACTGTTTACTACTCCCCTTAAATGTCCAGTTATTTCAGACCTGTAAGGTTTAGCAGAGATGATGCATTCCCCCTAGAAAGAGTTTCCAATGAAAAATCTCATTTGGTAATACTTTTCCAAATGAGACATTTGGGGTTTATTTCTGAGATCTCACATGGAGTTAAGTTGCCCCTATAAGACTTAATATATTTGTTTTCGACTTTGTAGCATTTTTCATATATGTTTTGACCAAACGCATAATTGAGACTTCTGTCAAAAAATGGACTTATGGAGGAGACACTTCATTGTCCAACCACAGCTGCAGTGACTCTTAATTTCTGGTCTGGGTGCACAACATCTGTTGTAAACAGAATAAAAGATACTTTTCTTTATTCCTATTTTCATATATTTATTCTAACACTGACAAGAGGAGTTTTTTCTTCTTGTTCAAATTCTCAATGCTTTCAGTTTTCAGTGACTTCCTGAGCAGGGTTTTGGCAAAAGATCAAATTGAAAATGAGGCTTCACAAAGAATTCAGCTTTGAATTTTTTTCTAAATCTTTAATAAGACTCTTAAGGTTGTTCAAAATGACCTTAGGGTCATATAAAAAAAAGTATCAGGTTTTTAAAACTAAATTTCATGGGTGGGGACTGGTTGGCTAGATCTTGGAAGAGAGATAAGTAGTTCCTGTTAAATTCTCTTTTGTGTAGTACCTGGAGCTGGAAGAGAACCCTGTGGGCATTTAATAAGTATAATTTCAAGATGATGAATATATAAAGAAGCACTGTGGCAGGCAAGATTTGGAATCCTACCATGTATTCATTCTAAGTCACAGTTAGGGCTTTCTGAACAGCACACTGAAACTGCGGCTTGATTGCAATACTGGTGAAAGTGCATCCAAGCATGATTTACCTGTCAGTTTTCAATTAATAAATGAAGTTTAATTAACTTCTCTATGGCTCATCTTTTCAAGTCCACTTGCTAGAATGGTCATTGTTTAATGACTAAGGTGCTTTTCAGGTCCTTGCTGCTCAAAGCCTGGTCCATGTCTGGCAGCTTTACCAGCATCACTTGAGAGTTGATCAGAAATGCAGTTTCAGGTCCCGCCCAGATCCACTGAATGAGAATCTGCATTTTAAAAGGACCTTCAGTTGATTGAAATGCACAGTAACGTTTGAGAGGCATTGATGTAAGCCATCACCAAGCATAATTGTCTGGATTCTATTAGTTTGAAAGTATCTGAGACCATGAGACCTAATATGTAAAACTAAAATATTAAATTATTGGGTTATAATACACTAAGAGAAAGAGGGTTTGCTGCCTAATCCTGGAGTATTTTTGACCACCAAATTGTAATTAGCTTATTAGTCTTCTCTTATGAGGTGAGTAATTTTATCTGTAGCTGTCTTTTGATCACATATTCTACTTTAAATGTTAGTTATCTATGTACAAGCCTCATTTGCTAAACAGTGCTTTGAAGTAGTTGAATACAGAAACTTATTTTATACTTCATAGGACCTGGAAAACCATAAATTCTCAGAATTAGTAATTCTCAGAATTTATAATTATTCAATATCATAGATTCATGATTTATTGGAAAGATAAATATTAGTTTGTTATCTTGGGATATTGACTTTAAATATATAACATTTAATAACATATTCCCATGTTATTTATAGTATAAGTGCTCAGGAATATATATTATAGATATCATATACAGGTTTAGTAATTCCATTCATGCATCTATTTGAAAATATTTGTTAATTATCTACTCTATGCCAAGTTATATTTTATGTGCTTGAGAAACCAGTAAACAAGGCAGCCAAAACCTTCCTTTTTTATGGAGCTTACATTTTAGTGGGTAAAACAAAAAAAAATAAAAAACTATATAGTAAGTCATATGGCAATATTTGCTCTAGAGAAAAAAAAAGCAGCAAAGACAATGGGGGATGCAGAGAAAGTAGAAAATGGTGTGGAGTAAATACTGTCCCACTGACCTTTCTAGGGACTAGTATCCAGGAATTAAGATTAATCTCAGATACTTAAGATTTTTAAGGTGAATGATCTAAATGGGGATAATGGACATAAAGTGATAAACCCTGATGGTCTTGATGCAGATACTGGTGGCAACCCTACAAATATTTCAGGGTTAGGATAGAGTGTAAGATTTTGCCAAGATGACATAGAGTTCTGGCTCTCAGTTTTCACCTTTGACAATAGTGCCGGGGAGTCTGAGAATGGGTTGGCTTATCTGGAGCATACATATTTCTTGGGTCCCAACTTGAATCATAGTTATAAAAGCATTTTTTCGCTATATCTTATTTGAACCTCACTTAAAAATATAATTCAGTTTTGTTTTGTTTTTTCAATGAGTGGGAGGGAGAGAGAGATAAAAACATCAATGATGAAAGAGAGTCATTGATCAGCTGCCTCCTGCACACCCCACACTGGGGATGGAGCTTGCAACCTGGGCATGTGCCCTGATTGGGAATCGAACCGTGACCTCTTGGTTCATAGGTCGACACTCAACCACTGAGCTACACCAGCCAGGCCAGATATTATTATTATTAATTTATATTGAAGAAGCCAAAGACCAAGAGTTTAACTTACCTTTAGTTGGTGACTCATGTTTGCTAACACCAAGGCAAGCTTCAGACCACAACTACACTGAAATGAAATCTGTGTCACCCATGTAGATAGAATGGCTCCCAACCTACCACTAATTTATACCAGTAAAGAATAGACAATGTAAGAAAGGGAGACATCCTTTCTGCTGCTGCAGTCCTTGAACCAAAACTTTTCCAGCACTGCCCTCCAGGTTTTGCAAGCCCATTAGTTAGAAAACCATAATGATTTATCATTCTCTCTCAGAAGTCTTTCTGAGTTCGTGGAACCAAACTCCATTTTAATAAGCAGGAATATAAGTCAAAAGGAAAATGATGAATTACACAGAAATCCATTGTCAGGAGGGAAGTTTAAGTTATCTGGAGTATCCACAATGTCAAACACCATATGTGTCCACACTATAAACACGTCATGGCTTTTTCCACTTGTTCAGCTTCAAGGCAGTCAGGCCAAGTGAGATGCTGAGCAGAAGTGACAGGAAGGCTACCGTGTCACAAAGAAAGCTTCTCACCTGTCATTTCCAAATAGAGCCCTCATCCCTGAGAACGCCAGCTTCTCAACCAGAGGTGGAAGGAACCTCTGCCTCCTCCTACTTCTGCTGGCATATCAGATGTTTAAAATAGCCTCTAGTGATGAAAGCCCCAGAAAATTCTTGAAACTGAGCATTTACTAGATGGTAAATCTTGGCTTTTCAAATTCCCCAGGTAAAGTGTTCTGTCTCTGCCCTTTTTAGCACTGCATTGTGCGAGCTATTCTCAATATTATCTTGTGTAATGTGTCTGATATCTCAGGAACAATGGGTACCTGCCTTGCCTACAAAATAGTTTCACTCCACAAATGCGAAAGGGAATGAAGATTGTCAGTACTGGACATCGCTGAACAGCAACTGATTATCTTACTCTCCAGCTCCCAGGCCTATTGAAATCACCCTCCTCTGGGGAGCCATGTGATTACCAGTCCACTGAGGCCTTTATTATTATTCTATGACTGCCATGTAAGTGCCAGGCTTAAGTTAAATATCAATTTAGCTTTCCTATTTATTCCTAGTTTTTTCATTTATATTTTAATTCATTATAGTCCCTTGTACCCCACCTTTTATTTCATTGGATGATACTTGTGGGGATCCAAGAAGGAAAAAAATCATGGTCCGTGTAAAATTACTTTATTAACAATATAGTTGTATAAACTGAAAACAAATAAGATTTAAAAATGGACACATGAAACAGTTTGACTTCAGAGCAAGATTACTTATCTACAGTATCATCTGTCTATCATCATCATCATTATCATTTAGCTTTATGATAGGATTGATAAAGAAAGAAAAGGAACTAAAATTACAGAGGAAATATTAAATATCAGGCATTTTGCCTGCAAAAATGTATTATGAATGTATTCAGCAATCTTATGTAGGAAAATTAACCCCAATTTCATGAAGGAAGTTGTTTCAGATTAGTTGTCTGACAAACACCAGGACACTCATTTAAATTTAGGAGTTTCTAACTGGGAAGTTTATGTCCTTGCCGCCATCTGATACTGCCTCAGAGCCAGAAATTTGAGAGAAATCTAGACTTAGATCAGGAAGTAGTTTTATTTTTCACTCCAGAGTCTCTCCAGGCAGAGGTTATCACTTCTTATCATTCTACCTTCAGACTTCAGGAGGATTAATAGATTATAACAGAATTAGTTTGACAGATTGCTGGCTATGGTCTGATGGCATCTGAGTGGTCTGATGCACTCATATTGGCCCTCCATGTCTTTCCCCTTGGTTTTAGAGGCCATGTTGTTTTCTATGATCTTGCAGAATCCATGACATGTATTGTTGTTTGCTCTACCTTCTCATTTCTTCATAATAGTGTATGGAATAAGAATTATTTTATTTTGCTTGAATTATTTCAAAGACAGATTTCACTCTGACGGTTTAAGCTATGGGACATAAACCTACAATCAAAATGGTGCCTTTAGATCTTGGAGTGTTTCTTATTTTTCCCTAACTTCACTGAGGGTATGATTGACAAATAAAGACTGTATCAATTTAGGTAGTTCAACATGATTTTTTTTAAGTATGTAAAAAGCAATGATTTAATATGTGTATGTGTATATTGTGAAATAATTATCATAATCAAGTTAATTAACATATCAGTCAACTCACATAATTACCATTGTGTGTGTGTGTGTGTGTGAATGTGTGTGGATTTGTGTGTCTGTGTGTGGTGAGAACACTTATCATTTACTCTCTTTCAAGTATACAGTGCAATATTGTTAGCTACAATCACCATGATATACTTTAAACCCCCGGAAGTTATTCATTTTATAAAGAAATTCTGTTCCTTTTGACCAACATCTCCCTATTTCCCTCACCTCCCACCCTACCCCAGCCCCTGGCAACTACTATTTTTGCAATTATTTTTGTTCAGCCTCTGGTATCACAGTCAATTCCACAACTTTTTCTTTTCATAATTAACAATTTGAAGATCAATGCTGCCTTTTCCAAAAGGATAAAAAATAAATGTAAAAAAAGTGCTTGTTCATTATAGTTATTGCCAATAAATTTTTGCTAAAATTCCAGTTTGAGAGATTACTATCTTTCTTTTAAAATTAGAGTCATTGACAAAGGATGGTAGCACAATGCAGCCATGAATACATATTAAAATGCTGATTAATAGATCCACAAATTAAACCATATATTGTAAGATTCGGAAAATGAAGGAGGCATTTAGATTATATAATCCATTATTTTCTTAAAAGGAAGTTAAGACCCAGGTCATTTATGTGATTAACACAACCACAAGTCGACAATTTATACAAGAAAGTAACTTCTAGTCCACAGTTTCTGACTTCCTCTCCAACATCTCTCAAAGCTGATTTTCTTCCTTTTGCCCTCATCCCATCTTCTATTATATTTCAAGATATAGTGAAAAGTACATTTAAAATTTGCTTTTATTTCTTATTATTGATGATCTAAAAATAGGTTGAGGTGACAAGGTGACTTACAGTTGATTTGTTCAACTAGGATATGTGCCTTGACTTTCAATGAATTGGGAAGACATCCTGCAGTCAGACACCTGCAGACAGTCAACCATATGCCTTCCCTGCGGTACCTCAGGGCCACAGTTCTGGCACGCACATCAAAGTAGCAGCCATCCACTGTGGCGGGCAGTAGAGAGAGGCCCTCAGCAGGAGGAGTGACAAACTCAGGAGGGTCTGGGCAAGGAAGAGCTCTCAACTGAGCCCTGTCAGATAAGGTGTCTTCATCAGGACCAGGAAGCTGATGCTCAGTCATCCTCCTGATCTTTGGCAGCTGACTCAGACGAATCCATCCTCGACACAAAGCGTGATCTGTCTGGTACTGAAGCATTGACCAATGTAACCTTTATGTTAGAGGAAGCTTTTGAAAATGCATTCACCTTTTGAATCTATTAGATTTTCTACGAATGTATTGTCTTAGGTAAAAAGACAAAATATGTATATTTTTTTTTGAAATTTTAGCTAGATGTACCAAATGCAGTAATCCTGAAATACAATGACTTCTTTTATCCTGGTGCCAAATTTTGTTTGGCTATTTTTATCATACATAATTGACATATAAGTGTTAACAGGTAGTACAGTTTTAAAAATACAATGGCCCTAACCCAGCCGTGGGCAAACTACGGCCTGCGGGCTGGATCCGGCCCGTTTGAAATTAATAAAACTAAAAAAAAAAAGACTGTACCCTTTTATGTAATGATGTTTACTTTGAATTTATATTAGTTCACACAAACACTCCAGCCATGCTTTTGTTCCGGCCCTCCGGTCCAGTTTAAGAACCCATTGTGGCCCTCGAGTCAAAAAGTTTGCCCACCCCAGCACCGGTATGAATCAGTGGATAGAGCATCAGCCTGCAGACCAAAGGGTCCCAGATTCAGTTCCAGTCAAGGGCACATACCTTGGTTGCAGGCTTCTCCCTGGCCTGGGCCTTGGTCAGAGCTCATGCAGGAGGCAACTAATTGATGTGTCTCTCTCATATTGATATTTCTCTCTGTCTTTCCCTCTCTCTTCCACTCTCTCTAAAAATTAATGAAAAAATATCCTCAGGTAAGGATAAATAAATAAATAAATAAATAAATACCATAATTCCCAGAGATCAGAACTGGTATTATTTTTATTTTTTGCCTTTCAATAGAAAAATATTTTTAAAAATAAATGCATGTGCAATGCAGAGATAATATAAACATAAAAACATGCATATGGAAATCTATAGGTATACAAGTCACACATAATGGCTTTGAAAATATTTGTATGCAACCCTGGCCAGTGGCTCAGTGGGTAGAAGTGTGTGTGTGTGTGTGTGTGTGTGTGTGTGTGTGTGTGTGTGTCCTTAAAAAAACATAGAAACATCATGTACAAAACCTTTTTTTTCTTATTTAGGACTTCATAGTGATTATTTCCTCACATCTTAAACTATTCTTTTATAGCATTTTAAATAGTATTTTATAGAGTGTTTTATTAAAGTGCAAAATTTTATTTTAACAATTTCCTATTGTTGGACATTTAGAGTTTTTCTAATTTTCACTATTAGAGATAATGCTTGTTGCATAGTACAACTTTGTATAGCTCAGAATAAATTACTAGGACTGAGTGGTAGGTCAAAGGGTATGCTCACTTTTAATTTCAACAATTTCATTCCAATTTATGTTTTAACTACTCTAGAGCTCTTGTCTATTTTGTTCATTTAATAATGTTTAATGGATGTCAACTCTGTGCCAGGCACGTGCTGAGCCCCAGAGCAAACGGGTGAGGAAAATAGATACAGTGTGGAAGGAAACAGAGTCAGAGAAGAGGAGGGTGATTAATGAAATAAGCACACCATAGTACATGCTATGAAAACAGAGTCAGACTATATGAGAACATTTAGCAGAGAGAATTTACCTAGAGGATGGAGTCATTTAAGTGAGAAAGGGCCACAGAACAGAGTTCTAGGCGAAGGGAGCACGCACACTTTTGCCAAGACTTAAAACAGTTTACATTAGAAAAAAGTGATAATATTGTTCATTGTAAAGTTACCATTTTCCCACCAGCCAGAGGATTGGAGGATTGAGAACAAAATTAAATAAGCTATAAAGAAAAAAGAAGTGGCTTTTCTTTGTATTATGCGTATATAATTAACCCTGCTGTAGTGCACATAGTTTTTTGTATGTTTCTTAGGTTGCTGGTGAAACTTAGTCATTTGTAAATTATCTTGGAATGCTCTATGCTCGTATGCTATCAATACATATTGATATGTGAATTATATAAGTATATTTACCATTTGTCATATTTTATAAATATTTCCTCTATATTACAAGGCAAAATTATGTTCTCTTTGACATACAGAAGTTTGGTTTTATGTAATCAAACCTTTAATACTTTTTCTTTATGCTTTATGACTTTAGGTGCCATACTTAGCCTTAGAAAAACAATTTTAGCCTTTGTTAAATTTACTGCTGGGAGTACTTTTTTTGACCAGTTAAAAGGAATTTATACTTCGCAGAGATTTAATCTTTAGTTATATATACTTAGGCATTATTAACCACATGGCCTTATATTTTATATGGCTAACCTTTTATAATACATCTATATTATTGAGAAAGTTATAATCAAGTGGAAAATGATTATTTTGAAACGTTCACCATTTTTCCACTATACAAGTGGAAAATGATTTTAAAGCTAACATTACTTTGTAAATACATACCAATACCAATAGCTGAGGATTGCGCTTCATACCATGTTTTGGCACATATGTCCATGTAGACATCCACACTCAATCTTGGTGGAGGATTTGCATGAAGAGCCTATTGTGTTTTTTTTTAAAAAATGGAAAAGACAAAACAAAAAAAACCCCTACGTTTCTTGCCAAGGATCTTAGGTTCTGTCTCAAGTCTAGCATCAACATAGTGAAATTTTGGGTGTGATTTTGACATCTGAGCTTCTAATTAAAGAACAATTAAAATCATTCCTCATCTATTACAAGGATTATATTAATTAATTCAACAGTCATTCAATGATTATTTTGGCGTTTACTATACCAGTCTCCTAAGAATGCGCATACAAAAATCATACACTGGGAAACATGGTGAAGGTTTTAAAATAATCATTTTCATCAAAGTTTGATGAGAGCTGTAAGAGAGATACACTCTGGATGCTGGGAGCACAGATACATGAGGGTGCCTGGAGCAGATAGTGAGAGGTAAGGAGACCTTTCCAAAGGCTGAAGCCTTGACTGCGTGCTCCCAAAAGAGCTAGAGACAGACCCTTGAAGAGTAATGGGAAGCAGGTTTCTAGCCAATGTCCTGTTGTGAGACTTATCATACTGTTTTCGAACTGCAAACAGATCTCTATGGGTAGAGAAGGGTGCACAGTGAATGAAGAGGTGGAGAGTTTCAGAGGCCTTTACATGATAGGTGAGGTAGTTTGTACTTCAAATGCTATGGAGGGTCATTAACGATCTTTAGCCGCCAAGTCACATCATCTGAAGGACAGAGAAAAAGGTACTTTCACACGTAGAACCAGCACACAGCTATAAGATGTTAATGTCTTTAGTCACCCAATTGGGAAATGAAAAGCATCCAGGAAAATGAAACCCTGACTTTAGAATAAGAAAAACCACAAAATAAATAGCAATTGTTAACAATTAGATTTAAACAGAAAGTTGGCTTCTAAAATTGTCATGCAAATTATAAAGTACTTATAAAAATAAACAAGTAAGAATATTTAGGGAAGCCTTTAAAAATAAATCACACTAATTAAAACTGTATTATATAGAAGCATG
>NW_005871054.1:9004470-9041476 GCF_000147115.1 Myotis lucifugus | reverse complement strand
GAATTTGTTCACAAGAAAAAGGCAATATCTCCAATGTGTGAAGTTAATATGGACTTGTGGATAAGTGATTTGGGGTCATTTGGTTTAGAGCAGTGGTTCTCAACCTTCTGGCCCTTTAAGTACTGTTCCTCATGTGGTGACCCAACCATAAAATGATTTTTGTTGCTACTTCATAACTGTAATGTTGCTACTGTTATGAATCATAATGTAAATATCTGATATGCAGGATGGTCTTAGGCGACCCCTGTGAAAGGGTCGTTCGACCGCCAAAGGGGTTGCAACCCACAGGTTGAGAACTGCTGGTTTAGAGCATTTAGATCCATATCTCTAGACATATGTAAACTCCAAATTTAATAAACGTTTCAGTGTAAAATATAAAACCATACATGTGCTTGGGGAAACTGAGTTAATCATTTTATAACCTTACAGTAGGCAGGATTTTTAAATTATGACTCAAAGCCTAGAAACTATAAAATTATAAGCTAACATAATCAACCATAAGTGCATATTTAAAAAAAATAATAAAAACTTTGGTAAAATTTTATGTCACAAAATGATTAATATCTCTATAGGTAGAAATCCTCAAAAATTCGATAAAAGACAAATAATTTATTAGATAAATGAATAAAGTATGTACATAGTTCACAAAAAAAGAGATACAAATGGTCTTTCAAGAGATAAAAAGATGTTTAAATTCACTCCACATAAGAGAAATGCAAAAATCCAAAAGTTGGACCGCATAGTCTATTGAGAGGGCAATCAAAAATTTACTCTCATAACTGCTGCCAAGAATGTAAAGAAAACTAAAATTTAGAGTGCTACTACACATCAAAATATTATGCAGAATTTTTAAAAATGAGGAAACTCTCTCTGTCCTGATAGTAAATGAGCTCTACAATACAAGTGAAACAAAAGTAGGTTTACAGAAAATAATAAACTGATTAATACATAATGATACATGAATAAACTGTTCTGTGTATTCACAACTGTAAACCTACTTTTGCCCATCCTGTATATTCTTAAGTGAGGGAAAAGGTTTTAGGACAGTAAGTTACAAAGGGGAAGAAAATGTATAATAATATTAATTAGAAGTTGCAAAAAGAAACACTGGGAAACTACACAAGAAACTAAAAATGGTTACATAGAGAGTAGGCGTGATAGAACAAGCCTGTTACAGAACTTACCAGGCGAGGAAGACACACAACTAGGCACTTGGAAGATTCAGAAAAGGCACTTTCTTGCAGGAGCACTGGTGCTGAATGGCCCAGGGAAATCGGTTACCAAAACTGAGAGCTGAATGCAGCTGGTGTTTCTCTTATAAAGGGTACCAAGTTCTTTGTCTGCTTTTTCTTTTTTCTTTAATGATTAAGGTGTCCTTATCCCCCCATTGCCCCTCCACCCCCCCCCACTCATGACCTCATGCCCCTGGTGACTGTGTCCATTGGTTATGCTTATATGCATGCATGCAAGTCCTTTGTTTGATCTCTCCCCCTTACCCCCACCCTTCCCTACCTTCCCTCTGAGGTTTGACAGTCTGATCGACGCTTCTCTGTCTCTGGATCTGTTTTTGTTCACCAGTTTATGTTGTTCATTATATTCCACAAATGAGTGAGATCATGTGATATTTATCTTTCTCTGACTGGCTTCTTTCGCTTAGCACAATGCTCTCCAGTTCCATCCATGCTGTTGCAAATGGTAAGAATTCCTTCTTTTTTTTACCGCAGCATAGTATTCCATTGTGTGGATGTACCACAGGTTTTTAATCCACTCATCTGCTGATGGGCACTTAGGCTGTTTCCAAATCTTAGCTATGGTAAATTGTGCTGCTATGAACATAGGGGTGCATATATCCTTTCTAATTGGTGTTTCTAGTTTCTTGGGATATATTCCTAGAAGTGGGATCACTGGATCAAGTGGGAGTTCCATTTTCAGTTTTTTGAGGAAACTCCATACTGTTCTCCACAGTGGCTGCATCAGTCTGCATTCCCACCAGCAGTGCAGGAGGGTTCCTTTTTCTACACATCCTGGCCAGCACTTGTTATTTGTTGATTTGTTGATGATAGCCACCCTGACAGGTGTGAGATGGTACTGCATTGTCGTTTTGATTTGCATCTCTCAGATGATTAGTGACTTTGAGCATGTTTTTATATGTCTCTTCACCTTCCTTATGTCTTCTTTGTCTGCTTTTTTCAAGGGCTTTTGCAGCCCCTATGACAGTTGTAAGGGAGAGGTGAGATTAAGACCAAGGCCCCCACTGGCGCCAGCAGTTAATCTCCTGTGGGGGCTGTGCATGGATTTTGGTCCCAGTAAGATAAGCATTCAGGGAAATAGGTTTGGCAAGGCCAGGACACAAGTGGGAAGGGGGCTGAGGCTTAATTATAGGTTAGCATATTTGTCAGAATGCAGGTTGAGGGGGCAGGACTCCAAGCTTCCAGCCCTTGTTGCCTTCACAAGACAAAGATTAGAATAAGATTTCTTGTATACCTTTTATATTGCTTTTGATTTTTACAAGAATGATATATTCAAAATATAAAATTAATTTAAAATAATAAAATAAGGCCTAAATAAAAATACTAATTCACACTTGGAGTGCGGGTGAATTTCCCGCCAAAATATAAGATGGCTCTGTCTTTTGGTTTTGTTCCATCCACCAAAAGGGTGGATTACAAACAAATATTTGGTAATATGCAGTTACAATCGGCCCGAGTTTACACGTTTCCCGCACTCCACCGCAAATCTATATGAACCTTTTACAAGAATGATATATTCAAAATATAAAATTAATTTAAAATAATAAAATCGTTTCCCGCAATCCAAGTGTTCATATAAATATAATGTTTCCAGAATCTATAGACAACTGAATTAAATAAACAGTATATAAAGTGGAAAACAGATCCATAATTTTTAAATGTGTTTATTTTCATGTTTTATGATAAAAAAAATTTAGACATTCACTATAATTATAAAATAATAGACATTGGTGCTTTCTATACTACCTGTCTCTTGGGTACAGTTGGGTGGTAAAGCATAATATATGTCATAACAAATATAAAAGAATACTTTTGTATGGAATATAAAATGAAAATACCTGTTCCTCTCTGCATATCACTAATTTGAGGTTCTAAGAAGTTTAACCCATTTGTGTATTATTAACATAGTAGAGACGGAAAGTGTTAGTGACTGTGTGGTTTATTAAAAACTAACTACTGTTTAATTTTTGTTGTTACTCTCAGAAGTTTATTTTGGTTTTTGAGTACTGTAAAGTTCCATACTTGGAAAACCTACCCAGGCTAAAATCAATAGCATCATCAGTCACTTGCTGCCTCTCAGGCCCGTGTGTTCTGCCGTAGCATTCAAAGTGTGTGTGTGTGAGAAGAGGGCTTACCCTTGGAAGTTAGAGCTATTGAATGCTAAAATGGATTTGACTACTTTAGAAGAAGTCATTCAATAGCCTTCAGGATTCTTCTTGTAACAAAACAATTTACTCCTACAAGGCCTAAATTATCAATTGAATGTAAATGAAAGACTTGGACAGATACCTTGAAGAATATGTACAATCAGAAGGGCCAGCCATGAAGTGAAGACAACCACAAAGTAACAGACAAGAAAGCAACCATGAGGGGTGATGGATAATTAATACGAAGAAGCCCATCCTGCTTAATATTACCTCGGCTTATTAGTATAGAAAGCAGTGAATGCTCAAAACAAGAAAATAGAAGAGATTTAAAAATTTCAAATTAGCAAAAGATGACAAAAGAAGGAAGGAGGAGGTGGGCATATTATATTGTAAATCAGAAGACACCTTAATCAATAAGCCTGTTCATTTTCGCTAGCACTAGCGGGCCCAGAGGAACTCTTGCTTCTCAAATTTTGGGGCCCAATATGGTGGAAATCTATCCTATTTATATGTTTTTCAGCTCTTTGTTTTCCAAATTTGGAATGAGACTTTGGACCTTCTGAGAAAAAGTCCTGTGTGCTGGAACAGGGCTGTGAGACCATATCTCAAGACCTGGCCTGGCGCCAGCACTGACAACTCTGTCTGGGGCATAGCCTATGGCCTCTCTGGAATGGGGAGTAGTCTTATTTTCCCTATTATTTAAGCCAGCAAGTGTTTACAGAAGCCAGAATAGCAGCGTTAAAATTTTAAACAGCAGTTTTTACCCAAGATGGAGGTTACTATGCTTCAGGAACAGTAATTATTTGGTACATAAATGTTTCATTGAGCATTCCAGCTCAGAAAGAACTAATTGAGTGTAGAAGGGGGTCCAAGTTATAATCCAATAGCCTTGTTGCCTTTCATTTGGCCTTCACATCTGTGTTGCTTTTAAATAAATCTTTGAAAAAGGATGCGTTCCTGATAATAAAGAACTTGGCAAAGAAGATCAGTGATTTAGAACTTGATTTACCAGCAAATAATGGACCAGCAGAGGGATTCTGTAAAACCAACTGCAGGTTGCCATCCGCTCCAGTGGTAGGGGGTTCTGATCAGCAATTAGGCTTGTCAGTATCACTTCCATGCCCTAGCTTTGTTATTGTTTGTCTTGCTTGCTTTCCAAGTAAAGAGTCAAACAGAAGAATTCCTTGGAAAACATAAATAAATTACTAGTCTCAAACCATTACTTCTAACATTTTCTTTTAATTTTAAGTGTTATTAGTCAGCTCATAGAAGATTTTGGAAGGCAGCTATGCTCACCACTATACCACCAACGCAGCTCATAGAAGATTTTGGCATGTAGTCATCATGTGAGGATTTAAAATGAAATAGATGACACTCTAAAGTGACAGATGGAACTTCAATCATTTACAGTGAAAGAAGGCTGAGGATTCTTCTGGGTGCACTGAATTTTAATTTAGTGGTTATAAAAAATAAGAATTTAAAAAGCTGGATTGAAAAGTGCTCATTTCTTTTTATGAAGATGAATGATTACAAAACTACATAGCTTAGGTGAATTTTGAGAATTTAAGACATTTCTAATTCGCATTGAATAGAGAGAAAATAAATTGATCTCGGCACAGAGTAACTTTAAATAAAACCTTCGCTATATAAATTACAATACATTCCACCACAACTGTCATTTCTCTTTGTTATTAAGCTCTGATTTTGTGAGCCTATATCATGTATTAGAATTAGTTTTGTAGATTTATTTATGTGTTTACCTGTTCATTGTGTCTTCCTCCCTGTAGACTGAAAGCTGCGTGATGGCAAGGATCACCTATGATCTCTTTACGACTGAGGATTCGGCATAGGGTAAGTGCTCAGTAAACATTTGTTGAACTGAATGTATTAATCAAACAACACAACAATCAAACATAAAGCTTTAATCTCCTATTTGGAACCAAGGTCTGAGATCACATAGTTGATACTTTGAAGGCAGCATCCCAAGAAGTTCTGGCCATTAATTTTTTTTTTAATTTCTGTGTTGCTTGACAGTTTTATGCACATGTTCTGCATTTATGGATTTTCACAGTAATGCATGTACTTGCCTGGCAAATGGAAGAGGGTATGGTACACCACACCTAAGGAGTCCTTTTAGGATCTTCAATATTTTTTCTGATCTTATTATTTCCCTATTTCTAAACTTATTATGGGTCAGTTAATCTCTGTCCAAAACATATGGTGAACAAAGCTTACTTTCCTAGCCACTACCTTACTGCCATGTATACTCAGACAGTATCTTACTTTTGAATCTGAAATAGGTAAAGGTATTGGGCTCAGGAGCTATATTGAACCCAGGGTTTTAATAGGTATGAGTGATGGTTTGGCCTCATTTTGTAAGAAATGAAGAGAGCAATGGCCATTGGTAGGTATTTGGCTGGAAGAAAGTTGAGGGGGGGGATGGGGAAAGATGATTCATTTCTATCTTTATGTCCTTCCCCATTATGTTTCTAACCTTAGTGAAATTTCTACCTAGAAGAGTAATCTTGATTCAAATTGAGCAGGAGTGAGCCTTGGTGTCCTTTGACCAAAAATATGACATGTGGACCTGGGGAAGTAATAGCCTCATTAAGTCTAATTTTAATGAAATACCAAGACACATGCTCTCTAACAAGGACCTTGGCCATCCTTTCAATTAGTTCTTAAGTTACTTAATGTTGGTTAACTACTACCTCCATGAGAGGATGTTTTACACAGGAAATCATTGCTGAATTCTTCAACCTAAATGTAGGAGACTCCATTTGTGTCATGTGACTCTCTGCTGGCATGTTTCATTTGGGATTCATATAATCATCCATTATGGAGCACCCACTGCATGCAAAGAATTGAGTCTCTTAGCCCAAAGATACAAAGACCTTAGCCCAAAGATACAAAGACCAATAGGTAATTCTTAAATGGTTTTTAACTATTGTTTAATAGGAAACATAATTCATTTCCAGGGTAATAATTTGAATACTACAAAGGACTCCTCTCCTCCCCCAAATAAAAAATTTCTCTATCTTACTATTCTTGCCACAGTGCTATTTTCTGAAGTACAGTTAAAAATGATCTCAATTTCCCTCTCTTAAAAATGCTTTTGCCTGTAAGTGCTCTCTCTCTCTCTCTCTCTCTCTCTATATATATATATATATATGTATATATATATGTGTGTATATATATTAAACTTATATATAATAATAAACTTATTTTATGTACATAAGACATTCTATAATATCATTCTGCAATTTTTCTCACTTCATGTAATAACATTACATCTTGAAATACTCCCAAACAGTACAGAGTGATTAAAATAAAATGGAATAACCCAATTTATTCATGTATCAAAATCACTTAATGAGTTTCTACTGAAAAATATTTAGGTCTTTACTGAAAGACTGCAGTGAATATTTATATCTATATCCTTGTACTTTCATACAAAAATACCTGCATAATGAATTTTTGTTGGTGGAATTGCTTGGTCAAAGAATATTCAAGTTTTAACTCAAATAGTTATTATTATTACAAAGATTCTTTCACCTATTCTAATCCTCAAGCCAACATGAGACAGATTAACAAAAAAAATCAAATTCATTTTTTATTTATGGGAGCACCACATATATGAGAGTCAGAGTCCCCACATTCCTACTATTGGTGTAGCCATATTATTGAAAGAGTTAATATACATGATTCAAATGGTATAGGTTAGGCACCCAATAAATGTTAATTGAATTTGTGAACAAAGATACACATACCATATTTTAAAAGCCTTCATATTTATCATAAAATCCTATTTGTCTCTGAAGTAGTTCAAAATAATATTTAAGTGCATTTATCAAATGCAGTTATATGAGACAGAGTGTCACTATGTATGATTAAATATGTGCAACATACATGCCACTAAAGACCAACACCAATATATAATTTCCCTGTGCTTTGATTGCAATCTTATATTCTTAGTGAGTAAAAGCTAGTCCAATAGACTCTACTGTAAACTCTTCATCTATGAGATTCAGTACCCATATCGCAATGTTCTCTGCCAAGTGCTTTACCACAATATTCTGTTTGAGTGTGTACCTGATGTGTGTGTAGCTTTTTCTATTGTAAGCTCTCATTCTGCCATGTATTGAGTATCCTAGGAAAGTCTTTGACCCATTAATACTGACAAAATACTTTAGAAAAGCCTGAGGAGAATATCATTCTATATTTTCAAATATAATGTTTATAGCAAGTTTAGGTGGAGAATAAAGAAGGTACAGTTAGGAGCTAAGCAGGAACTGTTGGAAGATATTTGACATTAAAAGGCAGCTAAAACTTCTCTCGAACCTGAGAGGAATGCCCAATCACAACCCATTAATTTACTTTGGCTGTTTCCTCAAAATAATGTTTAAAATGAAAGAGAAATTGCCCATATATGAGGTCAGAAACACAGCTCCATAGGAGCCATGTATACCTCCAGTTCAGTTCGTGCCTTCACTAATGTAGCTCTTTTCAGTTTCCTAAGCATGGTCTATGTCAAATCAATGGTCCTAACACAACACAACACCTGAAATGTAGAGGCCATTATTCATGAACTATAAATTTAGGCATCTGCATCTTGGACTTTTGTTGAGCAATATATAGTTCTTTCACGATTTATATCCCCCCATGTTAATTATATATATATATCACATACCACATTGCTCTTTTTTCTATTAGAAATGTTTTTACATCAAGCAATGCAATAGAAACTTAAGTATACAAGTTGTGCGCTGGATTATCCATATGCTAATGAGCAGAAAGGTAACCGCCAATGTGCTTAAGTAGTAAGATATATTGATAAGGGAATAAGCGAGGCAGAACCTGGGAAAGGGGTACAGGAGCACTTACAACAATAAAATTTAAACTAATACCAGAAAACAGAGATTCCAAGAGCATTAAGGGAAAAAAAAGAGTAGAGAAATGAGCAGGGTTTTTTTGAAGAGGTGAGACAATGAGCTAATTTTTTAAAGCCCATGATTCACAGGAAACAAGAAGAAAATAAAAACTGGATAGACAATATAACATCCTAAGAAGGCAATGCTGGCAAAGAAAATGAAGTTCATAGAATTGGAAAGAAATAAAAAGAATAACTACTGACTAAAACTCGTCGGGGAATACTTTTTAAAAAATGCGAACGTACATAAACCAGCAGGACCAAATGAAATAGATCCCTGGGCGTTGAGGGACTTGACTAATGAACTTCCCAACACAGTCGCAATTGTAGCTGGAAAGTCGTGGAGTACTGCAGAGAGCGAGAAAATTGGAAAACAACAAGAAATGTGGCATCATTTACTAAAGAAGGGAAGCATCGTTCTATCATGTACCTTCCAATAAGCTGAGTGCCGACACTTTAAAAAACAAAAGAGACTATTAGAGCTGCCCTACTTGAGTTCCTCCAGGGCAAGCACTTTAGCGTGTATAGTGTATGGCTCAATTTTCAGGGCAAGGGGAAGCTCCATAAATAATATTTGCTGAAGAGCGTAACTGAGTCACTATTGACACAACCCACTTGGCAAATTCAGTTGTTTCTCCGACGAAAATCTTATATAGAATAGACAACAGAAATTGAAAACCTCATAGTTAAACGTTCTTGACATTCACAGCATACAATAACTTACAAATTATTTTGTTAATTTGTAACAACACGGGATAGAGGCGACGAGCTGTATTTTATTGCAGCACAGAGCTCCCATGGGCTTTGGTGTCAGCGGGGCTGGATTTGAGCCCCCGCTCCCTCAACTAATTTTTCGACTAGAGAAATTTATTGAATCTTTCTGAGTCATAACCTTTCATATACAAAGTGTCTCACAATAGGAATTATATATTTATTTATGTGTGATGTTTTTCATAAACGAAATAGGGCAGTTACCCGTGAAAATTAAATAGGTAACATGAGAAAACAAGCTGATTACATAAACAGCACCTGGAAAAATAGCAGGGGGTCCATACAATGTCGTTCCATTCCCTGTCTCCATCTCTACCACAACATCCTTCAGTTCTCTTTAACACAGCAGCTAAGTTTTAAAATAATTAGATGGAAGATCCCTAGTTTTCTATATTCATATTAATTAGATTGAAATAGGAGATCTCTAAAGGAAAATAAAAGTTCAGCCTCTTGATAAAATATTGCACAAACTTCAAATAAGTGATTTGTTCATTACAAAGTGAACTAAATTCCTAATTGTGGTTTTGGGCTTCCTGTGTACGGTTGGACTTAGGAGTATTAATAAACAAAGAGGGCATATTCAAGTGGAAGATGAAAAATATTGTGATCAGTTCATTACTGCAGATATGATTAAAATTAATATGTTTAACTTTTTTCTCTATAAAAGGGCAGCTACTTTAATTTGCTTTTGAAATTAATTTAAAACTATTGCAGTTAACTCATAGCATGGGAAAACTATATACAGATCATTGAAACTTGACTATTTCCTGCACTCCTACACTGATTTGTTTACTATCTTCCTATCTATACCACTACACTGCTCTGTTGCTTTTATCATTTACTATGTCAGACAGTGGAGACAGAGAAGGCTGAATTCCCAATTATTTTCAAGATGTGTTTTTTTACTGTTATGATTGAAGATGAAAAGCTTCTATTCTCCTACAGAAATACTTATTATTATATTGATTAAGTATTATTATATCAATGAAATTAAACTTCCAAAACTGATTTTAAAACCCTCCATTCAACCAATGAGGTTTTCAGCTGTTCCACATTCTGAAGGTCAACCAATTTATGGCAGCCAAAATCCTGTAACTAAAGCCGAAGGTCACCCAGCACTTAAACACTGCTTCTAATAGCCCACTAATTTCTGGTAGACACATTCCCCAAAACCCATATCTAAAATCAGCAATGTGCTTTGTTCAGAGATACAGCATCTTAAAATACAACTCTTCATTGCTGAGCAAGAAATAAAACAGTTTTATTTCAAATATTGAGTGGCAATTTCTTCCTCAACAGACAACAATCAGAAAGTTGAAATTACATTTCAAGTCATTTGTAAACAATTTCAATATCTTCTGAATCATATTTTGTTATATTCTATTCACATTAATAACTTCAGTGACTGAATCAAAGAAGAATAACTCTCCTGGGATATATAGGCAATTACTTCTGCATCTCTTGCTTAAACCACAAGTAAATGATATTTTTATAGACTCTGAATCAGCATTTACTTAAATTCAAAGGAGAATCTATAACCCAAGAATTGAACTTTTTACTATGTTAAAAGCGTTTCTGAAATGAAATCTTCAAGAAAAGAAACAGGAAAAATATTTATTTAGAATGGAGTTATATGTGGTGATGGTGCCTTCAGGGTTCTGTGTCCTAACTTGATGTTGTATAAAGGCAAATACTAGCACTAATCTCATCATCAAAAGCTTGTATATGCTCAATAGTATCTTGCCCTGATTCCAGACAAGTTAGTTCCTCCCTTAATGTCCCAGGTTCCTTTGAAGCTGCTGCTCCAATGCTGGAGCTCAGAGGGAGTGAGTCTGAGTAAGGCCATGTGTGGGCCCTTTAAGAGGAACTGCCTGGGACTTCCAGAGCTTTCATGTCACAGCCACAGATTTTTTAAGATGAGAAGGTACATAATTTTCTAATATTCTTTTGAGGGATATATGATCAAAAACTTTAAATGTAGCTGCCCTTAAATATCATTCATTGATTTTTCCTGCCCAATACAAGCAGATGGAATTAAATGTGGGTGACTATTTTCTATTTTACATTAGAAAAATACGAATTTGAAATAAGGGACAAATAAAAAAAAAACATATACAAATATCCCTTTTGTAAGCCATTATTTGAAAATTATTAGTACTTGAGTTTTATGTTTCAATAACATTTATGAAAAGATTATTATTGGGAATAACCATACATATAACAATTTCTGCCTTTAATTAATGAGTCAAAGTGATGAGAAAATTAAGCTTTAACAGAAAATTGACTACAAGGCATTAGAAATTCTCTGTGGATCCCTTCTACAGCTAAGGGGCAAGAATTTCTGGTGAAGTCCTTACATTTGCATTCGCTAGGGAATATTGGTTCAGAGATGATTTTTTACTTGTCAGTAGTCTCTGGTGTTCTAGTTCCCTTCTATGTTTGGTTGATTTATTATGAAATACTTGAAATACACAAAACATGCAGAGTAACATAATAAATTCCCAAGTGCCTGTCACCCAGATTTAAGAAATGTTAACACCATACTGCATTTGTAGTTTATTCTTACAGAAATAATGATTTACCAACACAACTAATAACCACTGTGTCTCTCTTCCCAAATATTCTCTTCCCTTTATCTTCAGAGAGTCAGTGCCAATTTATACATTACTTTTACTACATATGTATCTATGTATAAACATATAAAATATAGACTGTTTTAGAGACTTTTAGGCTCTACATAAATTACATCATACTATGAATTACATTTTCTTCTTCCTCTTAAACAATATACATTCAAGCAGTGTTGCTTTAGAATTGATGTAGCTCTAGTTCAGTCATTTCATCTATTGAGATTTATTCCATTTTCTGAATTAATAAACCATGAGTTTATTTTTCCATTCTTCTTCTTCATAGATACTTAAGTATTTCCCCCATCTTTATCTTTGCTTGCTTATTATTTACTCGTAGTCTTACAAAATGTATTGCAGTAAACACGTCAGTCAAAGGAAAACAAAGCCAGACTTTTCAGGAGAGGCTTTATTCAGAAGAAAAGCAATGGCCATAGGAAGAAGACTCCAATCTCCAAAATATGCATGCATATCAGAATCAAACAAACAAATAAAAACAACTTTTCATTTTATGGGTAAACAAGGAGAAAGCAGGGATAAACAAAATCGTTTATGGAGAAGAAGGACACCCAAGGAACAATAACCAGTAGGATCTAACAAGAAAAGGGTCTTACTGTGGTCAGTCAAATGCCCGGAAAAGCATTTGATAAGGGGGCAGATTTCACTCTTTCAGGGCTTACTTGTGCTTGTGGCACACAGAGCTTAGGGGCGAAGGAATGAGAAAAACCTGACTACACACTGAGCAAGACAAAGTAGAAGGTAAGAAATGGGTACATGTGAACACCTGACAGTCTTTCCTGCTATTTATGAGACAAAGTCTGTCCTTGGACACGATTAGGGATAGAATGAAACTCATTGAGGTTATTAGGATATGAGTAAATACCCTTCCTAATAACATCAGCCTATTTCTTATTGGCCTGTTTTATAAGGCCACATCTGTCTGCAAGGAAGCTTAATAAATATAGATATTGATCAAGGCATATCACTTTCAAATACATTCTTATTTGTATTTAATAAAGAAATGCAACCAGTTTCTCATTTTAGGTGTTTGTTTTGCCTTTTGGAGCACATCTTTGATGTCAGGTATAAAAATGGGAGCCTAGTGAATAAGAGTTGGCCCAGACTTTATAAAGAACTGTATTTATTTAACTCAAGTTTATACATGTCTAGGGGACAATTTATCTTATTTTAAAATAGAACCATTTTTTATTTATTTGGCTTTACTCATTACTGCATTTGACATGGAGTCTGAGAAAACTGAAACTGACTTAATGATTTTTCAAAAGCTACTGGTCTTCCCCAAATAATGATGATCAAAAATCACTAAGCCTAAAACATGAAGGGGGTTTCAGATCCTGAGGATTTTGCATAAAATGCTTGAACTAAGACGATCAGCACTTGTAAACTGCTCTTCAAATATATTTGGACTGAGAGAACATGTAAGGTTTCCAGGGAATCCTAATTCAGGGCATGGAAAGGGCACTATGTGTATCTGTTTTCCTCACTAAGAAGGCTGTTTAGGATTTAATTGGATCATCTCCTAAAGCCATCTCGTTTGTTCATTTACACAATTTCTGCATGGAGACAATTCATTTTCTGGATGTGAAAGCCCTTCATTCTTATCTAGTTTAACAATGTGTATGCTGCTCAGTGTCAGAATGAGCGCCCCTCTAGTCTTTTCAAGGCCAGTCTTATCTTTACAAACATTTCTTGACCTGCTTTATCATCCTACCCTGGAGAAGATGGATTTGATATATTTTGTTTAGTTAAACGTCGTGCTTGGTTTGAAATGGCACACTAGGATAATGCTATAGTGTTTAATCCTCTGCTACCTTTCCGTTCTTTCCTTTCTTTGGGTCCTTTCTCATTTTAATTTTGTATTGTTACATTTTCTGTCCTATGCCTGCCATATATTTCTTTATCAAAGATATTTATTTTTTATAATTTAGGTATCAGTGGTTGAGCAATATGTTTTGGACTAATTTTTAAAAATGATTTAATAATTGTCAGCAACTTTTGTTTTCTTTCAGCAATTATATCTGTTTCATTTTATGGTTTTGCAGGGAAGCTTATTTCTTTTATTTCCTAATATTTTAAACCATTCCATATCTCTCTGTCACCTATAGCCTATTTAAATTACTGTTTTAACTTAAAATGTACTATCCACAAAGGGCAGTAAAAAGAGTTAGTTTTTATCCGTATTCTGTTAAGGCTGAAAAACCCCTCCTCTGGTCGATTTATGAACTAGAAAAACATAAATGCAGAACATTGATCTGCATAATTTAATATGTCCATGCTCTTGTTCTGTCTTGATTACTCAATTTCCTTCATCTTCTATAGAAGTCATGCTATATAATGACTGTAGAATGTCTTGGTGATATTTCTAGGATTTCATACTTCCATTAGCAATCTATTCCATCAAGGACTGCAAAAACAGAAACTGCAACTTTCAAACTACCAACTAAAATTAAAAAGAAAAAAAATGTGTTATTATAATCTCCCCAACAGACTTGGTTTCTACAGGATGCCATCAAACAATAGAGTATTAATTTATTTAAGTGTGACCATTTTAATAGATATGTAGCGCTTGTTTAAATTTGTAATTCACTAATGATATTCTGATGACAAATATATATTGTATGATAAATGTTGAGTATTTCTTTGTATTCTTTCTTTCCATTTGTATATATTCTTTGGTGAGGTATCTGTTCAGATCATTTGCTCATTTAAAAAATTGTTTTTTTTTAATTTATTGTTGAGTTTTAAGAATCCTTTTCATATTTTGGATACAGATCCTTTATTTTGGAAACATTTTCTTTCAGTCTATTGTTTGTCCTTTAATTTTCTTAATAGCAACTTTTATAATCTTGAATTTTACATTTAGGCTTATGATTCATTTTCAGTTAATTTTTGTAAAAAGTGTAAGATGTGTCTAGATTCGTGTGTGTTTTTTTTTACATATGAATGTATATCTTTTATTTCCTTCTATTGTCTTACTAGGGGCCCAATGCACAAAATTTGTGCAGGGGGCTTGGCCCTCGCAGCCCCAGCTGCTTTGGCCCACCCTCATAGCCCTGGCTTCCTCAGAAAGATTGTCCAGATGGTCATTCTGCTTTTCTGTCTAATTAGCATATTAGCTCTTTATTATATAGGATTGTATTAGCTAGGACTTCCAGTGTGATATTAAATAGAAGTGATGAGAGGACCTATCCTACCGTATTCCAGATTTTAGGGGAAAATAGATCCATTTTCTCACCAATACATATAGTATTAGCATAGTTTTTAGGAGATATTCTTTATTATGTTAAGAAAGGTCCCTCTATTCCTAATTTGCTGAGAGATTATCATGAGTTTGATTTGGTATTGGATTTTGTTACGTGCATGTCTGCACATATTGGTGTGAAAGTTCCTTTTTAGCCTGATGACGTGAGGGATTACATTATGTGATTTTAAAATGATGAAACAACCTTGCAATACTAAAGGAAGTGCCACTTGGTTATTTTACATCATTATTTTTATACATTTTTGGTTTTGATTTTCTGATTCCTGCTGAGGATTTTTGTATCTGCATCCATGATTAATACTGGTTTTTTTAATAGTTCCTTTTGTCTTGTCTTTATATGATTTTGGAATTAGGATAATGTTTGCTTCTCACAATGATTTAGTAGCTTCTTCCTCTGCTTCTGTTTTCAGGAAGAGATTTCAGAAAACTGTAATTAATTTAAATTTCTTCCTTAAATGTTTGGTGTTACTATTGAAGCCATTTGCATACACTGCTTTCTTTTTTATTGATTTAATTTCTTTAATAGGTATATGATGATTATTACTCCTGTGAGTTTCAGTAAATTTGGTATTTCAAGGAATTGGTATGTTTCATCTAAGACAAGTTCTTGATTTTTAGTTTTCTCGGCATTTTTTTTTTCTTTTAGGAAGGATAGAATTGGTGACTTCCAACCTCAGATCTGAAGCCATGATCAGTCGCCATCTTTTTCAGATTGCATACTTCCTATTGACTAATCATCAAGTTCACTGACTCTCCTGGTGTTTCTATTTTACTGTTAGATCCCTCTAGTGCAGTGGTTCTCAACCTTCTGGCCCTTTAAATACAGTTCCTCATGTTGTGACCCAACCATTAAAATTGTTTTCGTTGCTACTTCATAACTGTAATGTTGCACTGTTATTAATTGTAATGTAAACATCTGATATGCAGGATGGTCTTAGGCATACCCTGTGAAAGGGTCGTTCGACCACCAAAGGGGTCGCGACCCACAGGTTGAGAACCGCTGCCTAGTGGATCTTTTATTTAACTACTAGAGGCCAGATGCACAAAATTCATGTAAGGGGCTCGGCCCTCACAGCCCTGGCTTCATCTTGAAGGTCGTCTGGAAGGTCATTTGGCTGTCCGGTTTAATTAGCATATTACGCTTTTTATTATTACAGATTGTATATTTTAGTTCTAAAATTTGTATATGTTCTAGTCTTCTGCTGAGGTTTTATTATTTTCATTTATGATGATAATATTTTTCCTTACTTCATTGAGTATAGTTATAGTAGTTACTTTGAAGTCCTTGCCAATTAATTCCCCAGGCATTTGCCTTTTATGTCTTAGTGAACAGTTTGTGCAGAATTTGCAGCAACAATAGAGACTTCCTCTTTCTGGTTCTCTCCTTCTTGAATTTCATTTCTAGTTACATACTGTGGTTTCCATAACCCAGAAGTTTGGTTCTGCAAACCAGCACATTTTCTAATGTAATTCGACAGCCTGTTTCTAAACTAAAAGCTGCAAACACAGGGCATTTACTCGGTGCCATCTCCTTCAAAATGTCAGCTTCCCTCCTCCTTGCCAGTTATCTACCTGCTAGTGGTCATTCCCCTGTGCTTTCTACTAGCTTTTAAAAAAATTTTGTCTTGTTTTCAGCTGTCAGGCAAACTTGGTCTGTTAGGAGGTAATTGGCCATATGAGAAGTAAAATCCTTAGAACACAGTTGATTTTTGAAATTTGATTGTAGATAGAGTAACTGTTGAATGTATAGGGCACCATATACAGTTATTTATATCTTTTGTTAGTAAAAATAATTTTGACTCTATCATTATTTTTTTAAATTTAATCCTCACCCATGGATATTTTTTGCATTGATTTTTAGAGAGAGTGTAAGAGAGAGGAAAATACAGAGAGAAATATGTAAGTGAGGGAAACATATCCATTGGTTGCCTTCTGCATGTGACCTGACCTGGCCTGTGAGGAGCCAGCAACCGAGGTATGTGCCCTTGATCAGAATCAAACCCCAGACACTTTGGTCTGTAGGCCGAAGCTCTATCCACTGAGCAAGACTGGCTAGGGTTGACTCTATCATTTTGATCCTATACTTCTATTTCTTATTTCCTCTGACTTACAACTTAAGCCAGGATTTCCAGAATATAATGTAGTATATAATAATGTACATGTTTTTTCTTAAAGGTAATATGTCCTGGGTTAATTTTTTTCTCTTAAGTGTCAGGTTTGTAGTTCTTATGATGCATACACACCACACACATTTGTTAAATAAATTTAACAAACTTAGAGTACTTTTTTCTAATTTCAACCCACAAGTTGCTTAGTTTTCAGTGCTATTTTTTTCATCATGAATTGGTTTTAGATTTATTGATATTTTTTTCTGTTTCAGTTGGGAAAATTATTGTGTAATTTTTTTTCCTTCACAAAATTTTTGTTGCAAATTATATCATATTATAAAATATTAAATCATGCTTGGATTATAGGGATAAAATGTAGAGAAATGTGATAAATTTTAATATACTTTGGGATCAAATAATGAGGAGTCTAATCTTTATGAAAAGAAAAATATTAAGAAATATGCATATCTCCTTTACCCAGATTTTATTTAAAAGAAAATAAAAACTGAAAAAGATCTTAGAGTAGCTAATTAATCACCCAAAGGGAGATTCATTGCTTTATATCAAGGTAAAACAAAAATTACTTATTACATGTGTAATTTTTTTTCTGTTCAATTTGTCAAAATACTTTCAATGTGTAGATGTCAAAAAGCAGCAATGTAATCTTTATGTTTGAAAAGATGACTTAGGTTTTGAGCACATGCTTTGTTAGTGTGCAAAATATATCATTAGCATGTGAAATATTTTTCTCTTGGTAATTATTTGTTTTAGAGTAAAGAAGTGACTGGTATTTTTCTACTTTAAACACATTAAACATTCTTACTACTACACAAATCTGATATTTTACTTGGAAATTTCACATCTATTATCATAAATGATATGGGTCAATACTTTTCTATTCCCATTCTATCCTCATCTGGTTAGAGACCTAGATTTTAAATATACTTTTTAAATTAGGTGAATGTATTTTGGACCTTTTTCCATTGTGATGATTAATTTTTATGTCAACTTTGAGGGTATTTCAGATGAGATCAATATTTAAATTGGTGAAGTTTAAGTATAACAGATAGCTCTCCATAATGTGGGTGGACCTCAGCCAATCATCTCAAGGAGAAAAAAGGAATTTTCAGAAAAATATTCACACACACATACATATGGTCTTAGAGTAAGGCCCCACTTAACAATGGGATACATTCTGAGAAATGTGTCATTAGTCAATTTTGTCATTATGTGCACTTCATGGGATATACTTACTCAAGTCTAGATTTTATAGCCTACTACACACCTAAGCTATATGGCATAGCCTATTACTCCTAGGTTATAAGCCTGTGCAGCATTTTACTATACAAAACAATGTGAGATTAAATCAAGCACAAGAGAAAACAGTGCACTCAAGAGTTGTATGATGCTGCTACCAGCATAGCAGGGCATATTGTTTTACAGTGAACTTTTTTATAGATAGGAAGAGTACCTCTCAAATAACAATAAAAGTTTTAGTATAGTAAATACATAAACCAGCAACATAATTGTTTATTACAATTATCAACTATTATTTACTGTACATAATTGTATATACTTTTATATGACTAGTAATGCAGTAGATTTGTTTATGCCAGCATCACCAAAAACACGTGTGCTACAATGTTAAGATGGCTAGGACATCACTAGGCAATAAGAATTTTTCAGCTCTATTAGAACCATATGGGGCCACCATCATATACAGTTTAAGACATTAAATCATGCTTTCATTCTATATTCAACTGTATCAATAGCTAGATCTAAACTTTGGAAAGACCACTCATCTATATAGATATAGCTATAGATACTGTTGACCCTTTAATACTGGGGATCAAGGGCACCCATCCCCCATACTGCCAAAAATCTACATAAACTTTTGACTCACCAAAAACTTAGGTCACCCCTCAGTAACCACAGGTGACTGATTCCAGGAACCCCTGTCCCCACCTTCTGTATAACAAAATCCACAGATGTTCAAGTCCCCTATATAAAACTGTGTAGATCAATGACACAGTCAGCCCTTTGCATACACAGACTCCCAACTTCAGATGAAAACAGTACAGGTAGTCCTGGCCTGGTGGCTCAGTTGATTTCTCTCTCTCTCTCTCTCTCTCTCAAATCAATAAAAATATATCCTCAGGTGAGGATTTTAAAAAGTACACATATTTTTTTTTTAAAAAAGTACACATATTTATTTTTTTAAAAATCTGCAAATAAGTGGACCTGCATTATTTAAACCCATGTTATGTGCGTGTGTGTGTGTGCGTGTGTGTGTGTGTGTGTGTGTGTACATAATCAGTTATGTTTCTCCAGAGAACCCTAAATACATGCATCTCTTTTCTGGATCAATATGAAAGGAAGGGATTATCTATTTTCAGAAACTTTGCAAAGATGATTTATCTATAAAAACATCTGGACCTAAGATTATTTCATTGATATTTTATTATATATAAGCAAAACTTAGTACTTCATTATAATTGATTTGATCTTTTGGCTAATAGTCAATTTAGATATTCACATAATCTTCATTTGGTTATTTCTTATGACTGCTTACTTCAGCTTAATTGTTCCATCATTTTTACTTATGCCTTTTTTATTTGGCGGGGGGGGGTCTGTTTGACTAAATATTTTTGTCCACTTCTTTTTCATTCTTCCTTATTGTTATTTATTTATTTTTATTTTGTGAGTTTGTAGCCTTTTGGCAATAGCAGATGCATTGTCTTGAAATGCATTGGCTCCGCAAAACTGACATTATCCAGCCTCTGAATTATGTCTTGCAAAGTGAATTTAGGAAATGATGTGGGGAATGTGCCTCCAGGTAGAGATTCTCTTTTCTTATAATCTGAATTCACCAACTCAGTTCATTATCCTCCTTCAACACATACTCAAAGATTTCTATACTTCACCAATCCATGATTTTCCCCAATGAATTCTGATAACTTAGAGAGCTGAGAGCAAAGGGTGGTGGGGAGGATGGACAGAAAGGTTTGAAATACCTGAGGCTGATCTCTGTACCCCTTTCTCTTCTTACTTTTCCTCCAGCACAGCCAGCTCTGTAACCCCCAGTTCTTCCTCTCTCCTTCACTGATTATTCTTTTTTTAAAAAAATTATTGTTGAAAGTATTACATATGTCTCCCTTTTCCCCCATTGACCTCTCCCAGGCCACTCTTCCCCTCCCCACCCCCCCAGCACATATCCCCACCCCCCTACTGCCTTTGTCCTTTGGTAATGCTTATGTGCATGCATACAAGTCCTTTGATTGATCTCTTACCCCCACACATACCTTCCTCTGCCTTCCCTCTGAGGCTCGACATTCCGTTCGATGCTTCTATGTCTCTGGATCTATTTTTGTTCATCAGTTTTTCTTCATTATATTCCACAAATGAGTGAGATCATGTGATATTTATCTTTATTAACTGGGTTATTTCACTTAGCATAATGCTCTCCAGATCCATCAATCCTGTTGCAAATGGTAAGAGTTCTTTCTTTTTTACGACAGCATAGTATTCCATTGTATAGATGTACCGCAGATTTTTAATCCACTCATTTGCTGATGGGCACTTAGGTTGTTTCCAAATCTTAGCTATTGTAAATCGTGCTGCTATGAACATAGGGGTGCATATAGCCTTTCTGATTGGTGTTTCTGATTTCTTGAGATATATTCCTAGAAGTGAGATTACTAGGTCAAATGGGAGTTCCATTTTTTGAGGAAACTCCTCACTGATTATTCTTTATGGGTCTTGTCAGTCATTGAACAGGTGAGCAGTAATACCCTCAGGCAATTTGGGTAAGAGGAAAAACAACAATAATGTTTTTCTCTCAATCCCACATTGGTGCCTCTGGCCCTCTTGTGATCTAGGACCTAGAACCTACCACATTCTGCCTTTCTGGAGTTCCTCAGGATTTATTGTTCTGAGATCTGTCAGCTCCCCTCTTGTTTGTGAATGTCCAAGGGTAAGCTCTGGGAAAGGAGCCAGATTCCTGAGCTCATTTGCAATTTTATCAGGAGACAGAAATCAGAGATGCTGTCTTTCCTGAGTCCTTAATCTATATATATGTTCAAATATCCCAGTCTTTTACTGAGGTAATTTAAAATTTAAATCTGAAAAATAGCACAATTAGTATTAAAACAATAGGAACAGAAAGATAAAATTCTTTCTGCTTTGAAAAGAGCTGATAAATATTCCTAAACCCAGAATTTGACTATGTATTTCCTACAAGCTAATAAAAATGACATAATCAGCTGCTTTTCATAGACCTACTTACATCCACTTATTTTTCCTAGAGATTCTCTGAATTTTCCTAGTACTTGGCCCCCTATGGTAACCACCAGAAGTGCTCTTTCCTTCCTGGGGATTCTAAAAGCTCTGAGTAATATAATCCTATATTCATTTTCAGCTAGTTACTAAGGTGAGGCATGATTATTATTTATTCCAGAATGGAAAGCATTTATTTTAAGATTTTTCTAGATATTTTCAGAATCTCTTGTTTCTCCCCCTATGTTTTGCTAATAAACTTGTATCAATTTATTGTCCAGGAAGGGATAAATTACTTAAAATTTAGGAAGATTCTCCAATAACCTACCAAAGTTTTAGGAATTGATGTTATGCAAATGACAAATGCATATGTTGCATAAACAAATTGTTTTCAAGCTACAGCTGGGCCATGAAGACATCCCCCCACCTAAGTATAGGAAGTGGTATAGCATCACCACTAGATGGTTAAAGGTACAGAGGCTCTGTATTTTTCTCTTTAGGAAGTATCTATAATAATAAAAGCATAATATGCTAATTAGACTGGACATCCTTCTGGACGTCCTTCTGGATGAAGCTGTGGTGGCTACTGTGGGTCAGGGCTGAGCCCCTTGCACGAATTTCGTGCATCAGGCCTCTAGTGATCTAAATAAAAAACCATGTGAATGTGCTCACTAGAGTTCAACGTTTATAGTATAATCACAAAGGCAACAAATCAGTTCCTCATCCAAAATTGAGGCTTACTTTTAAAACATTTTTTAAATCATACTCTAGAAATTATCAAAATACGCATGGGAAATAGGCTACCTTCAGGTAGCTCTATAATACTTGTGCCTAACGCACCCCAAACTAATTCATGCTGTAAGTTTAGTCAGTTCAGAACACTGGAGCCACTAATGAGTTAAAAACCAGCAGGTGAATTATTGAAGGCATTAGATTTCTAAAGCAGATCTACTATAGAATTTGTAGGTCCTCTATTTTCTTTATACAAAAACAAAACAAAACAAAAGCCCCTACCAATGTAAGAGCTTTGTAGCCTGTGGCAGAGCTTGTGTTTCTGCAGGCAGAGAAAGCAGGAGCTACTTTTATATTACAATTTCAGTGGGTACAGACAGACTTTCATCTCCACTCATTCTCACTCTTGTCACCTGAAAGTTCATTTTAAGTAACTGTCGCTTATGCTACGAACATACCTACAATTTGAACATTATTTTGTCAAATGTGGCTATCAGCTATTTCCAAACCCAAGCTCTTCTTTCTTTTCCCATATCATGCTATGCTTTGCATGCTTCATTAACCCTTAACTATGATTTCTTGTTAGTTGCTGTTTAAACACAGACTACAAATTATTTCAAGAAAGGGACCTTGTTTACCTTTGACATTATCTCTCTAATAGTCATCCCAGTGCCTAGGTTATATTAGATGCTTATCAGGTATTTGGAATAAAAGTATGGCATAATGAATACGTGATACACCACAAAATTAGTTGTACAAAATTCTGACAAATGAAAGTCAAAGACCATTTTCACTATATTTTCCTCCTACCACAACGTTAAAATGTCCTGCAACCTCTGTGGAAAAGAGAATAAAAGTTTCTTAATGTTTATCTCCAAGACATTTGATGGTCTAGAAACACTGTCCAATATAAATATGATGTGAGGTATATATAGTATTTAAAACTGTATAGTAACAACATTAACTGAATAAAAAAGAGACTAAATGTTACTAATATATTTTAAATAATAATTAATATTATTAATTTTAATAATATACTTTGTTAACCAATGTATATAATGTATTGTCATAAAAATAATATAAAATTTATTATTATGTATATATATTTCACACTAAGTCTTTGGGTAGTCTGGTGCATATTTCATATTATGACATATCTTAAAAATCACATATGACTGTTGGCTACCATATTGACCAGTGTAGGTCAACAGCAGCACTTCCCAAACTTAAATGTGCATAATGCACACCTGAGGATACTATAAAAATGCATATTCCTACTCAGTAGACAAGGGCTGGGCAGAGGTTATACCTTCTGAATGACTTCCTAGATAACGCTGATGCCTCTGGTCCATGGATCACAAGTTGCAAGAGTTGAAGAACAATATAAATTCCTCAGTAGCAAAATAAAGAAATAATACACAGCAGCAAATTATCAAATTTATAGAAAGACTCGGCCAGAATCTCTCTCCGTATTTGTACAGTCATCAGTCTACTTGACATTTCCACTTGGATGAATAATAAACATCTCAAATTCAATGTGGATGCTTTATTATCGGCTGCCCACAGAGTAAACCGGAGCTCAGTCACATCAGGGACCTGAGAAACCGTAGAATCCACCTCAGAATACTCCCAACATGTGGAGCTGAAGAATGTATGCACTGACTTCCATCCCCCACTGTTTGAGAGCTGTCCCTGCGGGTATTGCCTCCATTCCACCTCTGGGCTGCACCTGCAGTGGAGTTGAACAACAACAACAAAAAACGCTCATTGCTTTAGAGAAAATCCTAAGACAGATTAGAGGAGACATCTGTTTGGATCTTGAGAGGGGGGCACTTTCAGGGTGTATGGAAATTGGCCACTGCAGTTGAAATCAAAGGTTGTTGGACTGTAAAATAATTGTGTGGAAACCTAAAGTTGTCAGCTATATTGCTTATTACTAATGGAGAGCTGTAACTTGAACTCTCTTAAAATGTGCAAGACTGATAAGTATTCCCTGTGAAATCGACTGAGTTAATGTTTGTAGCCTATTGAGAAGAGTGCAAAATATAAGCGGTTATTACTGCACGTATAGTCTATTTTTACCTCTATGGCTCATTTCATAATTTCTGAAATGCTTGGGTATCTTAATCCTTTGTTTTTGTTACTAGTGATTCTCATTCACAGTGGTTTGTTCTCTGGTATTTCAGCAATTTTTGATTTTGAATTATTTTTGCTTCATCTTATTTCTTAACCTATGGAAAGCCTAGGGTTCTAAATTGAGATATTCTGTCCTCAAAAAGATAATTTCATTTGATTCTTCCAGGAGTTAGAGGTTTGACCACTTTGACACCCTTCGAAATTACTAGTTTATTCTAAAACCCATTTACTCTGATGTACACCAATATCATCACAAGTCCTCAGTATAAATCTGGCCTTTAATATATTTTCATTCTATTTTCAAATAACATATTTTTATTTCTTTTAGTTACTTTGGCCCTTACAGATTACTCTTGTTTAAAGCACACAGGGTAAGCATGATGGAAATTATGTTTTATACAAAAAATCATTGCTTTTTGGAGGCAGTATCTCCAGATTTTCTTCTGGAGCGGAAATCCAGAAATTACCTTGTTTTACTTATTCTCTAGATTGCACATCCCTGTTTCTTCCAATGTGTTCTCAAAGCCATCTTATAAGCTAATCTATGAAAAACTGGGAATTCTTTAGGTCACAATTTGTTAAATATCACCTGGCTGGTGTGGCTGGTTGATCGCTGTCCTCTGAACCAGAAAGTCATGGTTCAATTTTCGGTCAGGGCACATGCCTGGGTTTCCAGCTTGATCCCCAATGTGGGGTGTGCAGGAGGCAACCAATTAATGATTCTCTTGCATCATTGATGTTTCTATCTCTCTCTCTCCTACTCCCTCCCTCTCTGAAATCAATAAAAAAATATTTTTTAAGAAATTGTTAAATATTGGCAAGCTTCTATACTGCACTGTGGAAGAAACCAGAAGATTGAAGTGTCTTTGAGGGCACTATTGGGTAATCCGGTTTAAAACTATATAGATGCAGAGAATTTCAGTGAAATCACCACTCAAATACCTTGTCAAATGCAATAGCAAACTCCAATACTCTAACTCAAAAATGTATCTCATAGAAGATTCCAAGGAATCCCTATGTCCTTTTCAGACAGGGTGAGTAAAAGTAGGTTTATAGTTATAATACAAATAAATAATACAACAATTAATAAATATTAATACAATAATAATCTCTTTGTTTTGCATACTCACAACTGTGAACCCACTTTTGCCAACACCTATATGTGATGGTTTTCTGCCTTTGGCCCAGGTGCTTTGAAACCTTGACTGATTGATTACACAACATGCTCACTGTTCCTTGAGGATCTGAGAATGTAGATGGCAGTCATGTGGTTCAGAGGGGAGGGGCACCAGGCTTGTCCTGTCCATGGCTTTAGTGAGGCATTTACAGTTGATTTATAGCACTCCATGTTGTGAATGAGGCAAAACTCATTTTTGTTTTAATTTGTGGATATTCAGTGGCAGGGCATTTGGCTACATCCCTTCCCACGTGAGTGTCTGATCACCTATAGAATTGTAATGTGTCAATATTACATCATCAAAACTAATATTTAGAAAGGTTAAATGAGTTTCCCATAACAGTTTTGTAGTGGCTCAGAAACAAACACAATCTCTTAGCTAGACATGAGAACTTTGTGGTTTCCAGAGTGACCAGCCCTCCCAGTTTATCCCTCCCCAGAGAGAGATGCCAGAATGCAGTACTTTCCATTTTAAAATGACCAAATAATTTTTTAAAAAAAATATCAATACCTAAAAATTCAGCATGGCAGGTATCACAGTGAATGAATTTTAAAATATCATAAATACTGTAAAACTCTCATTGGATGAAGATAAACAAAAGAAAAGAAATATATGGTAAAATATTTCTACATACCAATTAAAATAAAATAATAATATAGAATTTGAAAAAATACACCAAAGCAAATTTTGTAAAGTATCTACATATATGTAAAGACTAACACCACATGATTGTACTGGGGGATCTTTAATAAAATTATGGGATCCTTCTTTGCAACTCCACTACCAACATGCATACACACACACACACACACACACACACACACACACACACACAGCTTGTTTATGCAGATCACTCCATGGCTTCCAAGGTCACAATTATAGGTGAGGGAGCCTCACAAGCCATATTGTAGCCACCCAATAAGGAGGCTACATGCTGCATCTGTGCCCTGGGAACACTGTCCTACAAAGAGACCTTGACTTCCACCAGTGACTTCCTATAAAATAGGGCAGGAATTGCAACACAAAAGTGCATGTGGATTAGGCCCTTTAGAGTGGACTTTATTAATGAGGCCTGGGTGATAGGGAGGAGTGGGGGATACATTCTGTTCTCTCCCTTCCCCCTGAATGCTATTTCCATCAGGCCTCTTAAGATTCCTTGCAAAACCAAAACTTAACATCACTTATTACTCAACTGAAACCACTCAGGAATATATCCCCTCATATTTGCTTTACTTCTTTTCCTGCCTCATTTTGTGTTTTCTTTGGGTCTGCTACTGGGATTGTGTCCTATACAATAAAAGGGTAATATGCAAATAGACCAAATGGTGGAAGGACCGGAACACCTGCGGTCCCTAACCCAGCCGGCCCTGCCCACGGCCCCTCGCCCCAGCCGGCCCGCCCCCAATAGCCCCCACTGAGGTGGGCCAGCTGGACCCAACCAGTGCACAAATTCGTGCACCAGGTCTCTAGTTATCGAATAAAACATTACCAAATGTGCATTGTTTTCTAGAAAAACAAAGAGCTGAGACTATGCATTTTTCTAGATGATTAAATATTAGGATATATATTAATGTCTGCTATATTCATACATCATGAAGGAAGAAGAAAATCCGTAAAAATCTCTCAGTGAATGCAAAGTTCAAATTCAATAAAAGTCAATGTATGTTTTTGAATAATGAACTACATAAATAATTTAATATCCTATCAAGAGTTTTATTTCTATAATTAAATAAAAATTCTAAATCTACTGCCAACACAATTCCAAAACCAGGCCATATTGAATCATTCTCATTAAAATCAGATTGCTTGCATGTATAACCATATAACATTTTAATATCAGTTATTGCTAATGGGATCATAAGGGGAAACCAAATGAGTTACACTGGATAGATCATAAATTATATACTTCATAATATTTACAAAAAAATCACTAAATTTCTAGTATTTTATCTATCAACTAAAGGCCTGGTGCACAAAATTTGTACACTCAAGGGGTTCCCTCAGGCTGGCCTGCACCCTCTCACAGTCTGGGAGCCCTCAGGGGATGTCCTTAGCGCTGCTGCTGAGGCAGGAGAGGCTCCCGCCACCACCGCTGCACTCGCCAGCCATGAGCTGGCTCAGGGCTTCTGGCTGAGCGGCGCTCCCCCTGTGGGAGCACACTGACCAACACGGGGCAGCTCCTGCATTGAGTGTCTGCTCCCTGATGGTCAGTGCGCATCATGGCGACTGGTCATTCTGTCGTTTGGTCAATTTGCATATTAGCCTTTCATTATATAGGATTCTGGGCTAAGGAGTTTATCTTTTGGGTATATATAGTCTCATTGCCAAAGATGCATGAGCTAGTAGATTTTATGTTCCACAAAGGAAGGGATTCTGAATGTTTTGTTCATGGCTACATTGCCAACATCTACCATCATGATTGTCAATGATGAGTTGTAGTGTAGGCCAGGTATTCTTCTATGTGCTTTACAGAACCAATATACAGGGGTGGGCAAAAGTAGGTTTACAGTTATTCATATGAAAAATAATACAATAATAAAGATAATACAAGAATAAACTGTTTTGTGTACTCACACCTGTAAACCTACTTATCCCCACCCCTGTATTTCATTCTTAAAATAATCTTAATGGTAGGTGTTATTATAAATGGGGAAACTGAGGCTTGTAATGATTATGTGACTTGTCTAAGATTAAACACAGTAAGCAATGAGATGGGAATTTGAATCCAGACATATAGTTTCAAAACACTTTCTAATGTTTTTCACATGTGGAAATCACATAGTTGTTCTATGGTTTTTTTAACTATCTCATGTGGAATTTATAAAAATACATATAATAATTATTGAATAACTATGCTAATTTTACTAATTTATAATAGTAAAAACTAGAAAATAAGTTCAATACAACAAATGCTAAGAGATAGTTTAATACAATAAACATTGATGCACTCATATAAAGGAATCTATGAAATCATTTAGAACAATGCTAAGTATGAATTGGGTAAGAGAATTTGTGAAAAGCAAATGTCAAGAGTGATGTGCCGAATAACAGCCACTAAATTCTGTCCACACTGTACTTAATCCTCAGTTCCTATGTATGCTATGCAACATGTCAATGTGGGAATTAAGGTTGCAGATAGGATTAAAAGTGCTAATCAGCTGACATTGATTTGGGGGGATTGTTGTGGATTAGCCATGTGAACTCAATGTACTAGTAATCACAAGGGTTTTTATTAATGAAAGAGGCACTCAGGAGGGTCAGTGTCAGAGTCAGAGAGAGACCTGAAGATTCTGCACTGCTGGCTTTGAAGATGGAAGGGGGCCATAAGCAAAGGAATATCACCAGCCTATAGAAGCAGGAAAAGTCGAGGGAAACCCCCAGAAAGAATGTGGCCCTGACAACATCCTGGGCCCAGTGAATCCATTTTGGACTTTGGGCCTCTAGAATTGTAAGATACGTTTCAAGCCACCAAGTTAGTTTTAATTTCTTACAATGATAATGAGAAACAGATCAAGTATAAGACGTATAATTCCATTTTTGTATATAAAAGCACATATGTTTCAGGGTGAAAATATTTTAAAAAATATATATTTTTATTGATTTCAGAGAGGAAGGGAGAGGGAGAGAGAGACAGAAACATCAATGATGATAGAGCAGCGGTTCTCAACCTTTCACAGGGGTCACCTAAGACCATCGGAAAACACGTATATAATTACATATTGTTTTTGTGATTAATCACTATGCTTTAATTATGTTCAATTTGTAACAATGAAAATACATCCTGCATATCAGATATTTACGTTACGATTCATAACAGTAGCAAAATTACAGTTATGAAGTAGCAACGAAAATAATTTTATGGTTGGGGGTCACCGCAACATGAGGAACTGTATTAAAGGGTCGTGGTATTAGGAAGGTTGAGAACCACTGTGACAGAGAATCATTGATCAGCTCACTCCTGCACGCCCCCTACTGGGGATTGATCCTGAAAATATTATAGGCAATTTTAAAATCCTACTTTCTTTAGTTTTATTGGTATTTATTTTCATTTTTCTTTAAAGAACATCTATATCTCTATGTAGTATTATGTTGAAAAATAAAAATAATATAAAATATTCATGAATTTAGATAGAAAAGTGGGAACAAAAGTATATAGAATTGATCGTAATATTTAAATGTGGAGAGATACACATAGAAGAATTTAAAGGTACAGTGGGGCCTTGACTTACGAGTTTAATTTGTTCCAAGACCGAGCTCGTTAAGGAGCTCGTTAACTCAAATTACTCTTTCAACTCAATGCAAAAAATCGGCCGAGAGACAGCTGGTATCTCAAAAAACTCCTTAGTCGGGACACTCGTAAGTCAAGGCCCCACTGTATATAATAATCAACTATGTTATTAGTAATATTTCTAGATAAACTATATTTACTAATCACAAATAACTTTTAGTTTTAAAAGTTTTCAAAATCTCTACAGTATGCCTGTGATACATGTAAAAAGTGCTCAGAAAAATGTTAGAAAAATTAATTTTTCAACTATAACTTGGATTTTATGGACTACTCATAGATGGTGATGCAAGGAACATTAATAAACTACATTTAAAATCAAAGATTGATATGTAAAAATTAATGTTTTCAAATTATCCAAAGCAGAAATATGACAACATATTTCACCACATTATCAGAAATGTTCAATATATTTTTATCTAATTGTAAAGGAAAATCATTACATATACGGAAAGAGATGGCAAAAAAAATCTCACAGCTTGAATCAAAGAAAATGTGGCATTAATAAAAATGTGCACATATATTCTAAATACAATTTGAAAAGCAGACGCATAAAACTAAGTAACACCCTAATCACTTTTATGCTAACAAATTGGAAAGGAAAGGAATTAATTACAAAATAACCAATCACTGAAGGCTTCTGGCAGAAGGAAATCTATATTTATTTTTCTAGACATGTCTCCCCTTTTTCACTATGCACTTGTATTAGTTTTCTATTGCTGTATAACAAATGATCGCAAACTTAAGGCTTAAAACAATAAGAATTTGTTACCTCATCTTTTCTATGAGTCACAAGTCTGGGTACAGACCTGCTTGTTTCTCTGTGCAACATCTCACCAGGCTGAAATCAAGACGCAGCCAAGCCCTGATGCCACGCGTGGTTCCGTCCTCTCCTAAGCTCACTGGTGGTTGTTGGAATGGAGTTGTTTGCAAATGTAGGACTGAAGCCCTTGTTTCCTTGCTGGCTGTCAGTCAGGGACTGCTGTCATATCATAGAGGTCACTGTCAGGTCTCTGTAACACGAACTGTCGCCACAGGCAGTTCACAGCACCGTTGTAGAGTTCTGCAAGGCCGGCAGGTGAGAAATCACTGCTGCTTAGAATCTCTCTGACTTCTTTTAAGGACTGACCTGACTAGGTCAGGTGTACCCAGGATAATCTTTCTTTTGATTAACTGAAAGCTGACTAATTAGGGGCTCAAATTACATCTTAAAAAATCCCTCTGCAGCAATGTCTTGATTCATGTTTGTTAAAATAAGGATTAATATTGCACACTAGGGCCAGGGACTCTTGGAGACCATCTTAGAATTCTACCTACCAAATTAGTGGTAGTCATTAAACTGTTTTATTCACTATTTCCCCAAAGGTCCTGACCTTTCTCAACTCTGTTCTGCATTGCTCGTGCCATCTCCAATTTAGAATGACCATACCCTGCTTTATGGAAGGAGTTTGAAATCCTATTTATTTTTAACAGTTTTACTGAGATATCATTCATATACTATATGATATACTAGAGTCCCGGTGTATGAAAACCGTGCATGAGTGTAGTCCCTAGGCTTGGCTGGCGATCGAAGCCTGAGCGTCTGGCATGGAAGGTCAGGGCCCCAGCTGACCTCTGGCTCCCAGGCCCCCACGCGCCCCCTCCACCTGAATCATCGGGCCCCTGCCTGGCTCCCTTTGTGCCTGGGAGCCGGGGGGCGGCCCCACTCCCCACCACCACTGCTGCTCGCCATCTGTGGGGTGATTGGCAGGGTGATTGGGTCCTGCTCGCACCCACATTGGCCTGGTGCCACCCACTCACCTGCTCCACCATCCCGCTCTCGTCAGGGCCCATCAGGGCTGGCAGCGCCTCCACTGCCACCCGCTGCCAACACCACATTGCTGACGCCCACCATCTCCACCATGTTCGGTGCCGCCCCCTGGTGGTCAGCACACATCATAGTGAGTGGTCGAACTCCTGTTCAAACTCCTGGTTGAGGGGACAATTTGCATATTAGGCTTTTATTACATAGGATATTTTTCTCTAACATTACTTTAGACCTCAATTTGTTTTTATCTTTAAAAGTAGGGACTTTTTAAATATCATTTCCAGATCTCATATGGGTTATTTTTTCTTTTATATAGATAGATATAGATATAGATATAGATGATATAGATATAGATATAGATGATATAGATATAGATAGATATAGATATAGATATAGATATAGATATAGATATAGACATAGATATAGATATACAGTGGGGCCTAGACTTACAAGTGTCCCCACTAACGAGTTTTTCGAGATACGAGCTGTCTTTCGGCCGATTTTTTGCTTTGAGTTGTGAGCTAAAATTCGGGTTACGAGCCAGCTTCAGATACCCCACCGCTAGTTGGCGCAGCGAACGTCACAGTGAATACCACAACATCAGCCCAGCATCACGTGTCTCACTTGTTCACTTTTTGATTTGACATACGAGTAATTTGAGTTACGAGCTCCATCACGGAACGAATTAAACTCATAAGTCTTGGCCCCACTGTAGATGATATAGATAAAGATTTTTTTTAAGAGTAAAGGATATGTTATACAATGTCTCTTAATTTGGGTTTGTTGGCTATTTTCTTATGATTAGACACAGGTTATGAAACTTTTGGCAGGAAGACCATAGGAATGATGTGTTTGTTTAAGAACATTATATCAGGAGGCACATAACATTTACTACTGGTGATAACTTAGATCAGCGGTTCTCAACCTGAGGGTTGCGACCCCTTTGGGGGTCGAACGACCCTTTCACAGGGGTCACCTAAGACCATCAGAAAACATATATAATTACATATTGTTTTTGTGATTAATCACTATGCTTTAATTATGTTCAATTTGTAACAATGAAATTAGGGGTCACCACAACATGAGGAACTGTATTAAAGGGTCGCTGCATTAGGAAGGTTGAGAACCACTGACTTAGATCATTTAATTAAAGTGTGTCTGTGAGGTTTCTCCACTGTGAAGGTACTATTATACCTTTTCTAACTAATAAAATCTTATGAGGAAATACTTAATGAATGTGTAAATATCACATTACTCTTCTAATATTGACCCACTAATTTTAGCATTCATTGGTGATTCTTTTTTTAAATCAATTATTATCATCATAGTTGCCAAATGGTTATTTTGGTGAATTGTTAAATTACTTTATATGAAGACTGTGGTAGGTATTCTGCCCTGTTATATCAAGAAGTATGAGAGGGAAAAGGAGAGGGGGGAGGAGGAGAGAAGAAAGAAAACAAGAAAATTCTTTCTAAAATATGTCCAGTCTATGCTATTTTTTATATTGTACTTTATACTAACAATAATCTATAAAGCAGTTATAATACTGTATCACAAGATAGAAAATGGACAGATCACCAAATTTAAAAACAAATAAACAAAAAAAATCTTTGTTTCAAACCACACAGCTAGGAACTAACTAAACCAAGATTTAACCCAAATATCCTATATAAAAAAGGCTAATATGCAAATTGTCCCCTCGGGAGTTCAACCAACCAGGAGTTCAACCGCTATGACGTGAGCTGACCACCAGTGGGTGGTGCGGAATGAAGGAAAGCCCAGGCCTGCAGCTGGCAGCTGGGAAAGGAAGGCCCTGAATGGCCCTGATCACTGGCCAAGCCTAGGGACCCTACCCATGCACAAATTTTGTGTACCAGGCCTCCAGCATATTATAAAAGCCAAAATAATGACTGCATTCCACCATCCTGTCATATTTAAGTCTGCTAATTGCTTTCTGTTGAATCCCTGTGGTTTGGTTAATTGAGGTGATCGAAGTTCTTTGAAAATCTCTCTCTCAGCAAATTTGGCTTTTGATGAATCATTTGGAAGGGACTTGGGTGCCACTATTGTGTCCCTGCATTGGAAGGCTTTGAAACTTTCAAGTACCAGGGGTTAAATCCTATTTGTATTCTTCCCAAGGAGAATCCTTGAATCAGAGTATAAAAAGAACAAGAGAAAGAGAGAGAGAGAGAGAGAGAGAGAGAGAGAGAGAGAGAGAGAGAGAGAGAACGAGAACGAATTTATGGACATTAAAACAATGTGATGATTGCAGATGGTGGGAGTAGGGGTAGAGGTAGAAAGGGGTATGGGGGGGATAAATGGTAATCGGCAAAAATTTTAACAATATTAATTTGTAAAAGGAAGGAAGGAAGGAAGGAAGGAAGGAAGGAAGGAAGGAAGGAAGGAAGGAAGGAAAGAAGGAAGGAAGGAAGGAAGGGTGCAGTTAAATATTATGCAAAACTAAAACTTCAAAACTGTCTCCCAAGGTATTCTGAACGTCATTGTGCAGTACTGATAGCCAAATCTAGCATGCTATGTTCTAAAATATTTGGGAATTCAGGCCAAAAAAAGAAATACACTTCACAGAAAGATTGACTTGAAAAAATGTTACAAGTTGATATATAAGCTAAATTTAATTTTTGTCACATTGGCCACTTTATATACTAGTAAATGCATGTAGTTTAGCATTCATTTGGGCATGACAACACTTGGAGAGTAGGAACAAAGCTGATAATAAGGAAATTTTCCAGATGGCTATAAGATTCCGCCCCAAACCTGGGCTCCTGGCAACATTTTTGTCCAAAAATTAAGTGATAATTTCTAACATTAAATTCTCACTAGTGAAGCATAATTCATTCATGGAGTGGAACAGTATTGCTCAATATTTTCAAGTATGAGCTCTCTTTATATAACAAGAATATTGAGACATTCAAATAATAGTAGTTGCTCAGATTTGGAAATATATTGATTGTTAATTAATTTTTTTAAATATGAGGGAAACTACTATGAAATCATCAATTCTTGCAAATGCTTTGTTGTTAATTACACTAATATACTTATCTATTTTGATGTGAAATATAGTATGTATTTATGTATAAATTTATTCAAGTCTATGGACAGGTTTTTAATAAATGGATTAATACAGCACTTACAATAAATATATGACTCTCCAGAATTAGTTTGCTTACTGTTTAGAGAAAACAGCTGAATTGTTTACTCACTTGACTTTTGAAAATAATAATTTTCAAAACTTGAGTCCATTAGTCTCTTTGTGATGTACTTTACTCGCTAGGTTGAATTTTCTTCATTACCAAATTAAAGGTCTGTCAGAGTACTTCTGAATCTTGTCACCCTGCTCACTGTCAGTTGTCAGGGAGCAAGTTCCTCCATGATCCTGCTCGACTATGCCAACTGTGGGGTGCACAGGTCCTTCACGACCAAGAACTATACTTTTGTGGATGCCGGGTATTAAATGGAGAAGATATGAGTAATCATAGACGTATAGGAGAGTCTTTATTACAGACTAAGTAGCCATTGCTAACAAGGAGCGACCAGACAAAACAGTTCTTCAAAGTAGCCTTACAAAGCAGTAGCCGCACAAAGCAGCCTCAGCAAACAGAAGAGCCATGGCACACACAGTAGCCTAGCCCGACATAAAATCAGCCTCACACTGGCTGGTCAGTAACACACTTTATACCAACTCAGACAAAAGAGGCTTCTTGCCAAATGGTGACAGCAGTATCTGGGCTGTAGAAAAGTACGCTGCACAGTGCATACAATACAATCACTGTGTCCTTGCTTTTGCACCTGCATGTGGCAAATTGGCCTTTAGCATCCGTGTACTCTGGACAGGGCCCCCACACGCAGATTGGCCTTGAACATCTAGCGTACTTTGATTAGGGTTCCCACAGGGTCTGGATTACATGATTTTGAGAAATTCTTCCAGCATTTCCTTTTGATACATTAATATATTTTTATAATTTTTTAAATGTTGAGGTGTGGGGTTTTTTTGTTATTATGGTAGATTGAAGAATTGGATATTAACTTACATTATTGGGATGATTCCTTCATAGAACAAAATATATTTTGTTTAAGTTATTTTTACATTTTAAGTGAAAATATTATTTGACCTTAGGCAGTGATGGCGAACCTTTTGAGCTCGGCATGTCAGCATTTTGAAAAACCCTAACTTAACTCTGGTGCCGTGTCACATATAGAAATTTTTTGATATTTGCAACCATAATAAAACAAAGACTTATATTTTTGATATTTATTTTATATATGTAAATGCCATTTAACAAAGAAAAATCAACCAAAAAATGAGTTTGCGTGTCACCTCTGACACGCGTGTCATAGGTTCGCCATCACTGACCTTAGGTATCAAGATCATTGCTTCAAATATGATTTGAATCAGCTAATTTGTTTTTCAGAATAGCTAGTATTTTCTAACAAAATTTTCCCCAAACCGTAAAGATACCCAGTAGCATGATACAAGGCCCTTCCCTTTAACTGCTGCGTCCTCATTCCTTATTGTCTGAAATCTACCATATCCTTCAGTTTTTTCAAAAACCTCAATTGTTGGAACTCAGTCATGGCCTCTGAGAAGGATATTTAAAAAGTTATAATAGTGTTCTTCCCTTTTGCAATTCAGAAGTATCAGACATGCAATGGATTTTATTTCAAACTAGAGGCCCAGTTCATGGAATTCATGCACTGATGGGGGGCGTGGCCTGCAGGGATGGGTCTGCTGTGGGAGCGCAGCTCAAACCACCCTCTGAGTGGCTGCTCCCTGGTCTGGCATCTTCCCTGGAGCCAAAGCAGTCACCTCTCCAGGGGACCGGGTGGGGCCTGGCCCAGGGACAATAGCACTGAGGGGTGGTGGAGTAGGCCTCAGTCCCACAGCAGCCATGAACCCACCTCCCAGCCTCTAGGGCGGGGGGGGCAACCCCTGGCACGCGTGCCAAACATGGCACACCAGTAACTTTTGCTGGTACGTGAAACCCTCTCTTATAATCTTCCATTTACAATTTTTTTCTTAATATCAACTTTTTTATTTTTCAGATAAATTCAGTGTATGTGCATCTTAGATAAATAAATAATTTTACATAACAAGTTATCTTAAAGACCATAGAGATGGATTGACGAGAGAGGGGGAAGAGCAATTTCTATGCCTCTGCCTTAACTCTCCCTGCCTTCCTAGATCCGACCAGTGTTTTGGGTTTCATCCACATACGCTTGTGAATCTTTGTTCTCAGTGATGAAATTTTGTTAAGTCTCATAGTAGGAGTAGCCTGATGGGATGAAAGTAGTAGCTCTTGCATATCTCTGAAGGTCACGAAAATATAAACCTGATGTAAAATCTTTGTCATCAGTGATGCAGCAGCAAAAGTCCCACTGATAATATCAAATGGAGTCATAAAGTTTTCTGTCAGACTATCAAGAGTACATGTATACATTAAAAAATAAATGGATTTTTC